>NC_092828.1:82084565-82388778 GCF_039878825.1 Excalfactoria chinensis | reverse complement strand
ACCCGGCATTGCACGCCCCGCCGGCGGGGCTCATGCAACCCGAGCCCGTCCCGCCGGCAGCTCCCGCGCAAGAGAGTTCTGCAGCAGTGGTGGAGCAGCGGGGATCCTCCAGGCCCGGCACGGACACAGCGCAGGGACAGACGGAGCGGTTTCAGAGCCCGTGTCCCGCGGGGCTGAGCGTGTCCTGCAGCACCAGGTGCAGCAGGTGGTTCTGCTCGGCGCTCAGCAGCGGCCACAGCTCGGCCTGCAGAGCGCGCAGCGCGGCCGCGTCCTTCTCCTGGCAGGCCAGCACGGCGGACTGCAGCAGCAGGAAGAGCTCGGCGGGCAGGTACCCGGCGGCCGCCGGCAGCCCTCCGCCCGCCGCGCCGCCCTCGGGCATCTCCCAGCAGTACTGCTCCAGCGTGCGGGCGTGCTCGGGCGGCAGCTTGCCGGGCGGCGGCTGCAGGAGGAGCAGCAGCAGCACCCGCGACACCTCGCAGGTCACCAGCGCGTCCAGGAAGGCGCCGCCGGGCGCGGCCCCGCCGCTCCCCCCGATCCCGGCTCCGGCCAACGCCTGCGCCCGGGTCAGCGCCGCCAGAGCGCCGGCGTAGTCGCGGCCCAGCAGCAGGCAGGAGGCGCGCTCCGTCAAGCAGCGCAGCGCCTCCAGGGGCAGCCTGGCGGCCGTCAGGAGCTCGGCGGCCCTCTGGAAGTGCGCGGCGGCGCGGGCGGGCCGGCCCGTGTCTCGCAGCGCCGCCGCCAGCTCCAGGCAGAGCCCGGCCGCCGGCGCCGGCTGCCCCCGCTCCAGGTGCAGGCGGGCGGCGAAGGCCCCGCAGCTCTGCGCCGCCGCCAGGTGCTCGCCGAAACCGCCGCGCAGGGCCAGGCGCTGCCGCAGGTCCCGCTCCTGGCGCAGGAAGAGCCGCGCCGCTTCGCCCAGCGCCGCCGCCTCGGCCGGGCCGTGGAACAGGCTCTGCGCGCAGCGCGCCACCGCCAGCTGGCACCAGGCCGCGTAGGGCAGGCTCTCCTGAGCGCGCAGCTCCCGCGCCAGCGCCGCGAACTGCTCCGCCGCCTCCGCCACGTTCGGTTTCCGCAGGAAGCGCCGCCGCAGTTTGGCCGACACCAGCCGGTACCGCGACAGGAAATCCCCGTCCCCGCCGCCGGGGCCCGGCCCGGGCCCGGAGCCGCCCGCCCCGCCGGGCCCCGAGCCGCCCGCCGCCAGCATCGCGCGTCGCCGGGAAGTGACGCGATCGCGCCGCGTCCCGCTCTGCGGCCTTATCCCGCTGGACAATCGGCATCCGCTGCCGGGTCGGGCGGGGAGGGGCGTCGACGGGGGCGTGGTCTCGCGGGAGCCCCGTCCGGTGGGGGCGTGGTCACGTCATGCCGGCCCCGCCCCCTCAGCGCCGTGCCGGTCTGTGCTCCGTGCCGCCCGGCGCCCCGCGGTTGCTGTCCCAGGGCACGCGGGCCGGTCCCGCGGCAGGGCTGGCTCCTCCCGTACACCAGCTGAGTGCAGGCGGTGCTCTTCCTGCCTTCAAAGCCACACGGGGCCCGCGGGTTGGCAGGTCGGCTTTATCTCTTAGAATTACTCAGCAGGGGCAGGAGGTGAAGCTGAGCCAGCAAGACATACCGAGACAAGGAGGAGAAAATGGGCTCGGTGGCCTCTGCTTTCCCCTCACTGTGCTCTGAGATTTCCATGCATGGAACAAGACGCATTTCCTATCCTGCCCACACGTTGCTACAGTTTGTGGGATGGGATGTTGGTGCCAGGTACACAAGGAGCGTAGCCAAGGGTTCAAAACTGAGCCCTCCTTCCCCCCGTCCTCTCAGGCCCTTCCACCCACCGCAGCCATCTGCACCTGCGTGGGCAAACTCAGAGATAAAGAAATCCAGGAAGGTGGAAGCTGTTGCGGCACAACCTGCTCCAGGCATGTGGCTGCTGTTGGTTTGGAGCTGGGTGAGGGCTGGTGGGGATGAGCTGCCTGGACTCTCACCTCCCACCCCCCTGGGCAATCCCTACCATCCCCTAAAGGCCTCAAGCAGAAGTGCTGGCACGGACAAGCTGTTATTTGGAGGTATTTCAGTGCCTGTCCATTGCTCTGCACTCCACACGGCAGGGGGAGGTGCAGCCCCAGGGCAGGGAAATGTGGGCCTTAGTGTGGTACCAGTGTGTGGTGCACCTGGGTGCACTGCAGAGCTCACCTCCTGCACGACCTCCCCCACAAGGGCCGGGAGGGGAAAACCAGAGGAGCCCACGTGGGAGGGGCGGTGGAGTGGGGTGAGGCTCATGGGTGGGAGGTGTCATCACCAGCCAAGGGCTTATAGGGGCCGTAAGGAACAAGGAGCTCTGTCACAGGCTGTGCAAGGGCTGAGGAGTGCCAGGTGAGGTGGGTGCCTCTGGGTTGGGGGGGCAGTTGGCGGGGGGGTCATGCTCGGAGCTGGGAGGGAGAGCCTGGAGTTGAGCAGGGTTGTGCTGTGAGACCATTTGTGGATGGCTGCCACACTGCTGTGCCATACAGACACCCACAGCTGGGGCTACCTTTACGTGCAAACTGTGCTGTCTGTGCGCACAGCTCTGCACAGGGGCTGTGCTGCCCCTTGCAAAGGATTTGCAGAGCACTGTGATGGGTGCGCAGGCAGAGCGTGCTGCTCTGAAACCATCAGGGTGGCAACACTGCTGTGCAGTGAGCTGTGAATGTGGGGCACTCAGTCCCCTGGTTTTCTATGACTGTGAGTTGCAAGCAGCAAGCTCATGGAGCTCTGCAGCCTCCATCCAGGCGTGCTGCCCTGCCCTGCTGTCCCCGCATGCTGGGCAGGTGTGGAGAGAGCAAAGAAAGGCATTAGAGAAGTTGTGGTATGTGGGAGGGAAGTCAGAGATTTCTGCAGCTCTCAATCACTCAGCATCACGGAAAGTGGAAAGGGGAGGGAGGCACTGGGGCACGCAGGAGCTCACAGGCTCACAAAGGGCTCTGCAGGCAGTGGGGCAGGTGCAGGCAGAGGATGTGTCAGTGCCCAGCATTGGATCCCAGGGCTGCACATGGTCTGAATTAATATTCGCTGTACCTGTTCCGTCGCTTGTGTGAAATCAGAGCTTGAGTTGGGCTGACCCCCCTCCAGCAGCTCACCCCGCACACAGCCACAGTCTCATCTGCCCCTTCCTGACCTCCCTCATGGCACAGAGCTGGGAGAAGCTGGGACAGGCGGGAGCGGACTCTGCTTTCCTACCAGTGTTTAATGGGCACATCCTCAACAGACGTTTCCCTACAGAGAGCAGGCAGAGCCTGTTCCTTGCCCAGAGCCATTTTCCCATTGCATCTGGGGCACTGGGTACCACAAGTGGCTGTGCTCCCTGTGTTTCCCAATGCCCACATGCCTCCAGCTCACCCCAATACCCCATTACAGCTCTCCCTGCATATCGCATTCCAGGTCTGCACGCTCACGATGGACCCCCTGAGCACCCCTCCTCCTGCCATTGAAGTCACTGAGCAGCTCCTGGGTAACTCCTGCTGTCAGATCCACGATGGGTTCCTCTCAGTGACTCTGCCCGTGATGTACTCACTGATCTTTGCCATTGGGCTGCTCAGCAATGTGTTGGCACTCTGGGTGTTCTCACGCAGTGTGCAGCGCCAGACCTCCATCACTGTGTACATGAGGAACCTGGCACTCTCTGACCTCCTGCTGGCCCTCTGCCTGCCCTTCCGCATCGCCTTCCAGGACAGGAGTGAGCCCCGTGTCTTTTGTAACATTGTTGGGGCCTTCTTCTACCTCAACATGTATGTCAGCATCACCTTCCTCAGCCTGATCAGCTTGGACCGCTACCTGAAGATCATCCGGCCCCTCCAGAAATACAGGATTCACACCGTGTCCCGCAGCATGTTGGCCTCTGGGATGGTTTGGGTGGTGAACTTTGCCTTCATGCTGCCCTTCTTCTTTGAGAAAAGAGGGAAGGGACCCTGTGACCATAAATGCTTCCACTTCAGGAGCAAAAGCACCACGGCAGCAGCCCTCAACATGGCCGCAGTAGCCGCCTTCTTCATTGTGCTGCTGCTCTTCCTCTACTTCTATGGCAAGATATTTGCCAAGCTGCACCAGGTCTCCTCAGTGAAGGCCCAGCAGCTGAACAAGAAGACCAGCACAAGAGCCATCACTAAGACCTTCGTGGTCCTGATCATCTTCATTGTCTGCTTCACCCCATACCACACTGTCCGCATCCCTTACATCCTGGCGCAGATCGGGGCCATTTCCAGCCTGCCCTGGAAGCAAGGTCTGCACCTTGCTAACGAGCTCGTGCTCTGCATCTCAGCCCTCAACAGCTGCCTCGACCCCATTATCTTCTTTTTCTTGTCCAGCAGTTTCCGCAGGGCCGTGCTCTGCACCATTCAGGGCAGGCTGAAGGGAGCCCTGCTGAGCAACCAGGGCAGGCTGACCCCCAGCAGGTCTGTGACAGAACTGTAGGGTCAATGTCCGGGGAATGGGATTTCCCCATTGCAGATTGTCTCTGGCTGCTGGTATTTATGGGAAAAGGCTTGCTGGGAAGATGGAACCAGGCCACGAGACACGGCTTGGTGGCATGGTGTGATGGGTCAGGGTTGGCCTTCGTGATCATAGACACCTTTTTCCATCCATAATGACTCCATGACTCTACAGTTCATGTAACACCACCAGGATCAGAGCCTCCGTGGGAGTAAACAAGGAGGAAAGGACAGCTGGGGTCCCAGCTTGTTCCTACCATAGCTGACATGGCTGAAGAGCACATTTCTGAGCACGAACAAAGCTGGAAGTTCCAAAGGAGATTTGGCCTTGGCAGCCCAGAGGAGCAGAGCTGCAGGCAGAGCTGGGCTCCTTCACAGATGGAGGAGAGGAGAGGAGTGAGAAGGAGAATGGGCAGTGAATCATTGCTGAGGACACATCGCCTTCTCACCAGAAAGAGGCAGAAAGGGATGGGACAGGAGAGGTGCAAAAGCATCAGGGAAAGATGAGGCGACACTCATCAAAGCATCATTCGTGGAGCAGGGGAATATTTTGTTCCATGATGGAGCCCAGAGATGAACACTGCCAGACTTGCACTACAGACCTGCCAGGAAATGTTGCAGCCCTGCAAACCCGCAACCCCAAACCATGTCAACAACAGCTATATCCTCTCATTACCACAGCCTCTGTAACCTCAGCTCAGCCCCAGTGCCTCTGTGCACTGAGAGTTTGGGGCTTCCTTTAGCTCTTTGCTCTTATCAGCAGCACATTTGCAGGGGCTGGCAGCTCTCCTGGGCACAGCACAGCTCGCTTGGGGCCATTGCTTCAGGAAGGTTGCAGTGGGCAGAGGAGCTGCAGTGCCCCCTGAGCCCCAGTGGGAGCAGCCTGCTTTGAGCTTCTCAGCTCTGCTGTTCTGCAGCAGCTCCTAAAGAGAAACCCACAAGGGATGTGAAAGTGTTGCTACCTTCATCAGCACCTGTTGAAGGGAATATTTCTCTGTATTTTTATCCTGTTCTATGCCCACACCTCATTTGTTCCTTTATTTTTAAGGCAGTGCAGAGGTGGAGCAGCAGCCTGCCCTCCCTGCTGGGCAGCAGAGCTGGGCACTGAGGGGTGGGGGCTTGTTCAGACAGAACTGCTGTAGCAACCACAAATCTCCAATACCTGAATAATACTTGGGGGAATAAAATGTTTCCTTAAAGACTGAATGCTCTGGTCTTTCCAATCAAGGTGTGAGCAGCTTCAGCCCTCTTTTCTCTCTGTATGATGAACAGGAGAGAGGGATATTTCACCCAGAGGGTGGTGACGCACTGGAACAGGTTGCCCAAGTTGGCTGTGGATGCCCCATCCCTGCAGGCATTCAAGGCCAGGCTGGATGTGGCTCTGGGCAGCCTGGTCTGGTGGCTGGCAACCCTGCACATAGCACGGGGTTGGAACTGGATGATCTTTGTGGTTCTTTGCAACCCAGGCCATGCTATGGTTCTGTGATGATCTTTTTAGCAGAGTTGGGGGGAAAAACAGAGCCAGCAAAGGTTTTCCTGTGGAAAGCTGCAAACGAAGATCACAGCGCTGTTTTTCTTTTCCGATCTGTGCTGCTGGGCTGCAGCAGTGATACTGTGGTTCAGAAGCCTCAGCATTGCAGCAGCAGTGCCTGTGTGCAGTGCTCAGCGTGCAGGAATCCCCCCGCCTCCATGCAGCCATCCTCCCCCACAGCAGAAGCCGCAGGGCTCGTGGGGCTGTGCTCAATGCCGGGTGCCCCACATCTCACCCCCTGCCCCATCCCCAGCATGAAGGCGGTGGGATGCAAGCTGGCATCCTTTTCACTTCTAGCTCCAAGCAGTGCTGGGATCATTATCTCTGGCAGGCAGGAGGTGACGTGCAGCCGCGGGGGCTGCTGGGAAGCAGCGGTGGTTCCGCTCTGCTGTGACCCCGGTACGGCCCTGCTGTGATCCCACTGTGGCCCCAGCACAGCACACAGCTGCTGCTGTCCTGCACCCATCGGATTCCGCACTGCGATGGCTGCAGCCTGCAGCTTTCCCAGGTGAAAAGCAACCTTTTGTTCCCTTTGCATGTGAGGGAATCCCTCCCTGTGTTACCCCGGGGCTGCTATTGCCTGGATAAGAATTTTAGTTGATATGTGCTTTGTGATGATGGTTTGTTGTACGGTTCAATTGGTGATGGATGTGTCACACGGTGAAGCAAAAAATAAACAAATTCCTGCTTCAAGCATACTTGAGACCCCGTCCTTTTCAGCCATGATCGATTAAACTGTTGGGGTATTATGCTGTAAATCACAGTAGAATATTATGTGGTGGTTATGCAAAGCAGCAGCCGTTCTGCTCTGCCTCATTTCAGTAAATGGAATGATATCTGTGCAATGTTAACCCCAGGCCTGGGATGTCTCCAGGAGGCTCAACTGAGCCCAAACCATTGCACTGATAGCTCTGGGTCACTGCTGCCAATCTTAGTGCTGGGAAAGCTGAGCAGTTGAGCTCTGATCCGGGGGGAGTTTGCAAAATTCCCCATGATGCTCAAATCTGAGGATGGAAAGGACCGGAGAAGCATCATGCCTGTTGCTGCTCTATTCCAGGTGCAGCTGGGGCCCACAGCTGTGACATCTGCTGACGCCAAGGGGCTGGAGGGCTCTGAGCAGCCCCTCTGCTGCCTGCCATGGCTCTGCCCCATGTGTCCATGCTGACACGCCGGTGCCTCCGCCTGCTGACCCCGCAGCCCATGCTCCTGAGCAGCATGCCTGGGTGGGACTGCAGACAGCCAACAGGGGAGAGAGCAGCTAAGAGGAGAAGGAAGAAGGGCAGAGAAGGCTGCAGCCTGCCAGCATCCTCCTGGGAAGAGAGGTATGGCAGTGGGAGGTGTGTGCTGCTTGTGGTAGGGGAGCATTGGGGTATGGAGGGCTGCAGTTAGGAAGGTCCATGTGTTGCATGCTGCATGCACAGCTCAGCTGTCTGCTGTCAGAACCCTGAGCAATCACGGTGTTTATTGCCCTCAGCAAGCACCAGCCTGGCTGCGATTGTCAGTGCCAGAGCAGGTGGCTGCACTGAGAGCTTAAAGGTTTCACCTCTGTCCAGGTAGAAATGAGTGGCTCAGCTGTGACAGAAGTAATGGAAAGGGCAAATGAAGAGGCCTAAGCAAGAGGGAAGGAGCTGGGACAGAGCTACTGCCCTGCTTGCAAGCAGAAAGCACTGACCCCTGTGATTCACAGTTGTGTGCTCAAAATCAGATGGTGATTTGGAAGCAGCTCCCAAAGCCCCAGTGGGGAAGAACAGCAGTATATCCATCTGAGCACCTGATAGACACTTAGGACTGTTTGGGTTATATACATCTCACCCCATCCTCTCTTATTTTCTTCACACAAGGAAGCTTTGTATGTTGCATTCCTGCTCCCCTTGACTTGGATATAAGCATCAGTGGGTTCTAAGGCTGCCACTGGAGGGTTGGCCACATCCTTGAGCCTGTAATTCCCCTTATACAGTGCAGAAACTGCATTGGTCTGCATTGGGTTTCATCCTATGCAGCTTTCACAGCAGTGACCAGCAGTGTGAGCAGGCAGAGGGTGCAGCAAGCAATGAGAGGAGTGTCTTGTTTTTCTGTGGGAAACCTCCAGGGAGACAGAGCTGTTCTTGGCTCTGTCCTCTAATGGGGGCTCATCCAGGACACCAGGGGCCCAGGCTCAGCCTGTTTTGTGCTCGCTGTGGCTGCTGTGTTTGTTGTGGCTCCTGGGCCCTCCCACCCCAAGCAGCTCTGAGCACAAGCCCTCAGTTGTGCTTTCCAGGCTGGCAGATGCAGCGACGCCGCTGTGGAGGCTTCCATACCAGGAGCAGCTGCAGGTAAGGTGTGCTCACCTGGAATTTCTCCATCGTGTTGCCCCAACTCTCCCTTTCCATCCCCTTGAGCAACTGCTCAGTGGGGATCTGACACTGCAGCCTGGTCCATCCTCATAGAGTCACAGAATCATTAGAATTAGAAAAGACCTCAGAGATTGCCAAATCCCACCCCATGCTTACTGAACCAAGTCCCTAAGCCCCACCCTTTGTTGCCTTCATTCTTGAGTTATTCTAAAACACAAAAGGTGCTCAGGCCCTGCCCAGTGCAGGACTGGTTAACAGAGTCTTCAGTCATCCAACATCCCAGACTTACCCTTGGGGCCACGGTCTCTCCATTGCTCTGTGGTACACAGAGATTGTGTGGTCCTGTGGGAGTGTTCCTGGCTTAGCACTGCTCTGTAGGTGAAGTATGAGAACCTGAGAGAGGTTCTGCAGACCCTGACGTCGCACCTAGAGGAGCTGGGAGGAGGCGTGCAGGATCCCAGTGGGCTCTGCTGTCCCCTGCAGCCCGTGGTTCCCTCGGTGAGTGCCTTGGTTGGTTCCAGAGGAGGTGCCTTGCTGCCTTCTGCTCTGCAGGCTGCAGAACAAGAGCTGTATGCTCTCACATCTGCACCAGCAGTGGTGACTGCTGTTGCTGTCACCACAGCTGAAGCACAGCAGCCACTGTACTGCATCTACCGGTTGGGCTCCACAAATGCCCAGCAAGTGCTGTTGAATGGCAACGGGTGCCACTTTTTGTGCATGGAGGGATTCATTGACACCCCTTTGCTTCGTCTGCACTCCCATGTCAGACTGCATTCTGTCAGACTATCCCTCTGCTGCCATTTGTCACATGGCAACAAAAGGAACTGGGATATTGTTGGGAAGCTTTAACCCTACCCACCAGCATCCCCCTGTGACATTGTGGGTCAACATCATAAAACAGGTGGCATCACTTTTGGAGCAGCCCTCATACAAAGCTTTCATTTCCTTCTTTCCTCCCACAGCCCACTGTCAATGGGTACCGCAACAAGTCCACCTTCTCTGTGAACCGAGGGCCGGATGGGAACCCCAAAACAGTGGGGCTGTACGTGGGGACGGGCAGAGGTCAGTATGGGGCCAGGAGTGGAGCTGGGTGAGAGCTGCTGGGTTTACATATCACCTTTTCTTCTCTTTTGCACCATGGGATGGTTCAGAGGAAAAGCTTTCTTCCAGCTTACAGTGCTGCACGCTGCATGGTTTGCAGTGAAACAAGCCCCTCACAAACCCATCTTTCTCTCCAGCAAGAAATATTGTCTGTGTGAGAACTGACCACATGAAGAACATCCCCCAAAAGCACACACAAGTGGCCCAGGTAAAACAAATATCACATCTGTCTGTAGAAGGGAGGATAAACAGTGCCAGAGCTCCTCCTGGGGCAACACTGCACTGGTTGTGTGTATGTGTATGTGTAGTATGTATGTGCATGTATATGCATGTGTAGTTATGAGGTGGTCCCAGGTCTGTTTTGATTCTGGCCAATGGAAAAAAATGTTTTTTGAAGCATAAAAGTTAATGCTGGAACCTCAGATGTGTCCCCTGGAGCAAAGTTAATGGAGCAGCAATTAACTGCTATTTAAAACCGATGAGAATCACGAAGTGGAACGACAGAAATGTGTCGTTTTCCTCACAAAGAGCTTTCTCTTGGTGTTCAGCTGAGATAGCATAGAGGGCAATGGTGGAACGGTCACTATTTGGGGCACAACAAGGCGCGAGGATGAGGGCTGTGCCCCTCACTGTGCTCTCCATGCAGTGCTATGAGCAGTTCATCCGCCGCTCCCCGCTGGGCTCCTGCATCCTCTTCCATGAAGGTGGGCACTGGAGGGAGCTCGTGGTGCGCACCTCCCAGCACGGCCACACCATGGCCATCGTTACCTTCCACCCCCAGCAGCTGGGCCAGGTGAGCGGGGCTGGGACAACTCCAGGCCATCCCAATGGCTGTCATGGAGCTCTCTGGGCATAGTGACCCAACCCTTCCTTCCCTCTCTTCCAGGAGGCTCTGGCTGTTCAGAAAGAACTGCTGAGAGAGTTCTTCACTCATGGACCCGGAGCAGCGTGTGCCCTGACGTCACTGTACTTCCAGGAGAGGTATTGGTGCTTGGGTGGCTCTTGTGGGCATGGCTTTAAGCTGGCTGCACTTTGCGTTCGTCACGAAGCATCAGAGATACTTGGATATGGTTCTGTCCCTTGGGAGCATTAAGCCTGGGGAGCAAAAGGGAAAACATAAAGTGCTCTTAGGGAGACGACCGGTGGACTGGGTACTGCCAGGCTGATGGCTGCACTCAGTGCTCTTAAGGGTCTATTCCAACCTGAATGACCCAGCAGTTCTATCATTTCCAAATCACATCAGCAGCAAAAGTGGGAATACATCCCAGGGCTACAACCCTCTACTAAGGGCCGCAACTCCACCCTACATCATCGTGACCCTATTCAATTCTCCGTTCAGCAAGTTGCAGATCCCTTGAAGGTGTCACAATTCCTTGATCGTGTTGAAATGTTTGTATGGAATAAAAGCAATTGGGCAGCCCAGGAATGGGGCAATGAAACGCTGTCCCCCAGCAGGGTGTTATTTTATGTGTCCTTCCAGCACCATGACGCGCTGTTCCCATGAGCTGTCACCCTTCCAGCTCCTTCATGGAGAGCCACACATCTTTGAAGACGTGCTGGGCCTGACGTTTCGCATCTCTCCAGACGCCTTTTTCCAGGTGAACACAAGTGGAGCAGAAGTGCTGTATCGGCAGGTCAGGGAGCTGAGCCAGGCTGCTGGAGACACTGTGCTCCTCGATGTCTGCTGTGGGACGGGTGAGCAGCATGAATCATAGAGCAGTTGGGTTGGAAGGGATCTTAAAGCCAACCCAGTCCCACCTGTGCCATGGGCTGGGTGCCCCCCATCAGCTCAGGCTGCCCAGGGCCCCATCCAGCCCGGCCATAGGCACCTCCAGGGTTGGGACACCACAGCTCCCTGGGGCTGATGCTTTGCATGCCCAACATTATCTCCAGTGCTTGTTTTTCTACATGGAAATGCAGAGTGTTTGTGAATCCCTGGTTTCTAGGCACTATTGGTCTCTCTCTGGCTCGCCACGTGTCCAAGGTCATTGGTGTTGAGATAGTACAGAAGGCAATAGAGGATGCCAGGTGGAATGCAGCATTCAATGGTAAGTTCAACCACTGCCATTGCTGAGAAACCTGAAGCAAAAGGGAAGGGTTGCTCCTAACTACTCCCTCCACTCAGCAAAGAGTGGGGTTTTGTGTTGGGATGTCTGAGAGTGCTCTTTGTTTGTGTGCCTGCTTTCTCTGTGCAGGAATCTCAAACTGTGAGTTTCACAGTGGAAAGGCAGAGGTTGTGTTACCAGCACTGCTCTCATCATGGGAGGATGCCCGACCCCTTGTTGCAGTGGTGAACCCATCCCGGGCTGGGATCCGTAAGGATATACCATTTATTTTCACCTTGAAGAGACAGTTTTGATCAAGCTGTGTGTGAGCTGTTGAGCTGGCTCCAAGCCCCCAGCTCACTCATTCTCTGGCCCTACAACCACCCTCGTGGCCTCTACTGGTTTGGGCCAGTATTGGGGAGTCCCAGACTGTCCCTAGAGCCCAGATGCTGCCCAGTGCCATGGGGTGTCCCCAGGAGCTGGAATGTCTCCAGAACGTGGTGAGATGGTGCTGTGCTGTTGCAGATCACAGGGTCGTGAGGGCCATCCGGAGCTGTGGGGCCATCCGAAGGCTGCTCTACATCTCCTGCAAGCCAGAGGGTGAAGCCATGAGGAACTTCCTGGAGTGAGCAGCCTCCCTTTTTTCTTTTCTGCTGACATTAGTGACCACTGTTGTGTGCCCTGAGGACCAGGACCTGAAGACCTGTCCTCAGCACAGGAGGGTTTTTGTTATTACCAAATTTCACTGGGTTAATTCTGCAGGTGGCACCCTGGTCAGTGCGTGACTAGAAGTGGTTTGTGCTTTTGCACTGCTTTGAGTTTACCTGCAAGCTGCATTGGTTGAAGTAGTGGGTATTCTTGGGGCTGAGTGCCAGCAGAAAGCATCATTCAGGGGTAGAAAACAATGCAAAGGTGCTGTAATGACACTGTGCACAGCCCTTCCCCAACATGGCATGGAGCGTGGTGATGCACTGGAACAGGTTGCCCAAGGAGGCTGTAGATGCCCCATCCCTGCAGGCATTCAAGGCCAGGCTGGATGTGGCTCTGGGCAGCCTGGTCTTGTGGTTGGCGACCCTGCACACAGCAGGGGGATGAACTGGATGATCTTTGTGGTCCTTTGCAACCCAGGCCATTCTATGATTGTATGATTGTATGATAGCAGTGCAGCAGGGTGTGGGATACCGCATCCCTACGCTCCCTGCAGGAAGGTGGGCCTCCAGCTAATCCTAGGATTAGCAGTCACCTCCTTAGGGTTAATCACCCAGCTGACGGATGTTAGCCATCCTAAAGATACCCTCTTAATGCCTCCTCAGTGTCTCTAATGGCACGGGAAAGCTTATGCTGCCAGTCTGAAGGTTGCTCTCTGGGTCTGTTCTTCCTGCAGGCTGTGCTGTCCAGCTGACCCAGGGAAGAAGCTGCAAGGAGAGCCGTTTGCCCCGATGCTGGCTGTCCCTTTCGACATGTTCCCTCACACTGCTCACTGTGAGCTGGTGCTGCTGCTCACCCGCTGACAGCGAGGAGGTTTGTAGCTCTGCAAGCTCAGGAAGCGACCTCCTGATGTCCTTAAGGAGCGGATGTGGCTGGGACTTGAACTTATTTTTATACGAATCTCAAGAAATGAGTTCTTTTCTGTTTGCTCTTACTGCGGGTTGCCTAATCTATATGGAAACAGAATGATTTCTGGAAGTTGTTTTCTCATTGGGTTGCTCTCTAATGGCCAAATAAATAGATAAATCAGGCTAACTGCGTAAACAAATAGAAGGTATTTGTACGTCGTGCTCTTCTCATTGGCTGGCAAGCTGTGAGCCTCAAAGGTGCTTGAAATTCTCTCCAGCCTCCTTCTCTCTTCAGAAGATGAAACTGCTGCAGGTTGGAGGTTGGTCTCCATCAGCAGAATTTGCTTCTACTGTCAGGCTTTGAATTTCCTCAGAAAGGAGAAATTGGTTCAATGGATATTAGCAGACTTCTAAGGAAACGGGGAGAGCTCCTGCCCTAAGGGCTCTGCCTGCTGGTATCTCTCACAGCTGTGATTTAGTCCTAAGGAGCCCTGAGCTTCATAGGATCATTGAGAATGGAAAAGACCTCTTAAGATCATCAAGTCCAACTGTACACCTATTGCCAGTATTCCCCTCTAAGCCATGTCCCTAAGAGTTTGGGACAGTGCCAGCCACCTTCACTGGGCTCTTCAAATACATGGGTCAGGACCTGGGGCTTGTTACAGCAGATCCTACAGCAGAAGGAGGTGATGGGCACACTGCTGACAGGTTCCCTCGTGCTGCCCCTTTGCATGGCTTCCCTCTCATTTTCAGCTCATGGTGAGGGATGTGGTTCATGGAACTTAGCTTAGGTTAGCATCTTAAAAATCACCTAATTCCAATCCCCCTGCCATGCACGGGGTTGCCAACCAGCAGCTCAGGCTGAGCAGAGCCCCATCCAACCTGGCCTTGAATGTCCCAAGGAATGGGGCACCCACAGTTCTCTGGACAGCTCTGTAAAGAGTTTCTTCCTAACCTCTAACCTTAACCTCTCCTGTTTTAGTTTAAAGCCATCCTCCCTCTTTCCATCACTGTAAAAAGTCGGTCCCCATGCTGCTTATAAAGTCCCTTCAGGTGCTGCACTGAGGTCTCCCTGCAGCCCTATTTTCCCCAGGCTGAGCCCCCCAAAATATGAGATCTCCCTGCAACCCCAGGCTGAGCCCCCCCCAGCTCACGGCCTGACTCCATAGGAGAGACGGCTCTCCAGCATCATTGCTTTGTATAATTACACCTCGGCTTCTTGCTGTAAGGTGGGAACAGATCTCTGCTAGGCTGTCCTTCTGCCAAAAGGAAATTGGAGGGGAGAGAATGACTTGACATCAAAAAGCAACACGGGATCAGGAAGCACGGTTGCTGTGGAGCGCTACACGCACAAGGGGAGGAGCTGGCAGCGGGATTGCACCGTCCTCATTGGGATGCGGGGCTCCGGGAGCAGCACCCCGTGCCCGGAGCTGCGGGGTATTGCGGGGCGGGCGTTAGGACCCGGCGGCCGCGGGGCGGAGAGGCCGCATCCCTCCCGCTGTCTCTGCAGCGTTATTCCTCGGCTTCCTCCATGGTGACCGCAGCTCGGAGGCCGCGTTAGGACCTCATCCCGGTGGCTCGATGGCATCCCCCAGGACCATCACCATCGTCGCCCTTTCGGTGGCCCTGGGGCTCTTCTTTGTCTTCATGGGGACCATCAAGCTGACCCCGCGGCTCAGCAGGGATGCCTACAACGAGATGGTGAGGCCGGCGGAGGGGCGGCCGTGCGGCTCTCGGGTGGGGACCGCGACCCCTCGGGAACAACGATGGGAGGGAGGGAGCCGTGCGCTGGGTACAGGGAGGAACCGAGCGAAAAGATGCTGGCATCCCCCCGCGCTCCCTGGGAGAAAGCTGCGGTGCGGGGCGAGGACGGTGGGATGGCACCGCTGTTCTCTAAAGATGGGGGAAGGATGGGTGTGGGATGCAGGGTCTGGGGAGGGGCAGCGGTCCCGGCCATCCCTGGGCAGTGCCCACCCCAGGCGCCCCAGGATTGTGCTCGATGATGTGGGTGCCTTCCTGCAGGGATAATGGCACTGAGTGTCCCCACCTCACCGGGCTTGCACGAGATTAATTCCCATCCGTGAGATGCTGTGGGATTCTTAGCGGGCAGAAAAGGATGTGAAGAATCACCTAATTACTCCTTGTGCTCTGGGAAATGGACCTCTTCCCCTACAGGGTGCTAAGGAGGGGGGTGGCACCGAGTGCACTTATCAGCTGGGAGAGCAAGGGTTGGCCCTCTGCTCCCATCCGCCTTGGCTAATTCTCCTGCCTTCCTCCATTTTCATTTTAGTCCTTGCAATGGTGGAAAAGCACCGGTGTAATTGTTGAGCACGTAAGAAATAGTGATGGAAGTTTCCAGCACGTTCTGTTCTCTCCCATCGCTGCACCTGCTTTTCCTTAGCTCTCAAATAACATCTGAATGGCAGTGCTGTGTCTGCAGCTCTGCACAGGGCTCTGACCGAGAACAGCATTGCAGAATAACTCAGGAGTGAGAGGTGAGGACAAAATGTCCAGAAAACAAAGCTCTCCAGCTCCTGCTGCCTAAGTGAAGTTTAGGAATAAGGCCCTGAGGCTTTAGCAGCATTGCAGAATGCTCGCTCTGCACAGCACTGGGCTTCTCTGTGGGTCTGTGCTTTGCTAGAAGCGAGGCCTACAGGTAGGGATGATCTCCATTTTTATTACAAGGAGGAAGTGGAGGCATTCATATGTTGGGCAACAACATCATTCTTAATGCCCTGCGTTGTGATGAGGCTCCTTAGGTTTCTATGCTTTTGCTGCACAGCAAACCAGGCAGATCTGCTCGGTGGTGGAGATGGGGATGAAAACCCGATCTTGCCCATCAGCATGTGACTTCTTGCCCCAGGCAAACAGAACTGCTGCTATTTACCCAAACGGGCAGTGATTTTTTTCAGTTTTATTTTCCCATTCAGCAAAAAGCCTTACATACACTTGGTCAAGGGATCTCTGTCTGATAGCAAAGCTGAATATTGTTCAACCACAGCATCATCGGCTTCTCTTAAAATTCACAGAGAAGGGGGAAAGCTCTGTGTGCCCATAAGGCAGGTTTCCAAAACTGCCTGGGAAGTAAATGTGCAGACCCACCTATACCCCACGTTCGAATGCAAGAACTTGAGTGTATGTGAGGACAGAGGTTGCTTCTTCCCTCAGACAAGGAGGCAGCCATGGAAAGAGGCTGGCAGCGGCTCACGCTGCTTCTAAATCCAGCATAAATCAGAGGGCAAGGATGTCAAATTGTCTGCATGCTTTCATCTGAGGAAACAGAGGATCACAGAGGTGGGTGAGAGCAGGAGCAGGACTCACAAAGGTGAATCTGATCTCTGATGCGTTGTCTACCCTGCACCGAGTCTGTCCTGCCCACAAACCCCGGGGTACACTGTGTTGCTTTGAGATGGGAAGTGATTTCTTTCACCATCTGTGCCCTGGCTTGTCAGGGACAAGGTGTGTTATTTAAGGCCATGATACTCTCAGACAGTGGTTTCTTTTAAATGTGGTTCTGCATTGCTGATCGTAGCAATGGTAACTTCAGATTTTGGGAGGAGTCCTTAACACGCTCCTAGCTCCAGCACTGGGTGCTAGCTTGCACAGCTGTCTTCCAGCTCCTGAAGGAGAACTGCGGGTTGATGGAGTGTTAATGTCCTTCCAACAGAAGCTTTATGGCTACAGAGGGGTATCGTGCCAGCAGGGTCTGTGATGATTGAACTGATCTTGGTTTCCCAAGGAGGCTGTGGATGCCCCATCCCTGCAGGCATTCAAGGCCAGGCTGGATGTGACTCTGGGCAGCCTGGTCTGGTGGTTGGGACTCTGCACATAGCAGGGGATTGGAACTGGATGATCTTTGTGGTCCTTTGCAAGCCAGGCCATACTATGATTGTATGATTGTATGACTATGATCTTTACATCATACCACACTTACCTATGTCAATGAAAGTCACCTCTTTCTTCTCACATCACCGCATCCTCCACTATCACTGCTTGCTTTCAGAAACGAGCCTACAAGAGCTACGTGCGGGCCCTCCCCATGCTGAAGAAGATGGGAGTCAGCTCCATCCTTCTCCGCAAGAGCATCGGAGCCCTAGAAGTGGCGTGTGGCATTGTCATGACACTGGTACCCGGCCGCCCCAAAGACGTGGCCAACTTTCTGCTCCTCCTCCTCGTGCTGGCTGTGCTCTTCTTCCACCAGCTAGTGGGGGACCCGCTCAAGCGTTACGCCCATGCTCTGGTCTTTGGGATCCTGCTCACCTGCCGCCTGCTGATTGCCCGCCAGCCCGAGGAGCAGCCACCAGAAAAGAGGATGCTGTCGGTGAATGGGGATGAGCAGCCTCTCCTCCATGACCCGGCTCCTGAGAAAGGCAAAGTGAAGGTATCTTAGTGGAGTGAGTCTGAGGAATACGGACCCTCGAGGCAGCTCTCTCCAAAAGCACCCAGAAAAAATTGGTTTGGTTTTGGTTTGTTGTTTTTTGGTTTTTTATTTACCTATTTATATTTTTCAGCTCTCTAAATCAAGTTTCACTTGGGGTCTGAGAGATATATGGTATGTCTACAGCATAGTCTTGCTTTGCTGCTGGTCTGTAATGTAGGAAGATACAAGCTGGCTTAGAGCAGGACCGTTTGCAGGCAGTTAGCACCTGACTGGAGGAGTCCTGGCCTCAACAAAACCAGAGTGTGGGCAAAGACTTGGGCAGTTCATCATGCTAGGTTGGCACTCCTGAGGTGGGGGTTCATCCCTGAACATAAGACCTGAGATCCTCAGCAGTGTAAACTTGGCCTGGATGCACTTCTGCTTTGTTGCAGTCTCAGCAACAGCTGCTGGGTAGAACACAACCATTGCCCTGCGCTGGCTCGTGCAGCCCACCCCATAGAGTCACCCCAGGCACAAATGTACATTTCCTTTGATGTAGTCAGGCAGGGAATGGACCCTACTAAGCATTCTTGTGTTTGAGGGAGGTGTCCCATAGCCTTTGCCTGTGACCAGTCTGTTATGTGGTTCAGTGCTGCAGGGAAGCCGTGATGCACTGCTTACATCTTCTCAGATTTCCATGCTTTGCAGAGGCTTTAGAACAGGGGCAGTGGCCTCTTAGCAGTAACTTTTTCCCTATTTAACATGAAGCAGTGGTATCTCTTTACCTCCCAACTGAGGAGGATGAGAAGCAGGACTGCCTAAAGAGTTCCTTTTATCCAGTACCATATTTGCTGCTGGCAAAAAGCATCAAACTCTCCCTTTCAAGAAAAAAAGAGAAAGAAAAAGAAATCCTTTTTCCCCAAACTTGTTGGAATCCATGGTTACTGCTAACCAATGAGGGTCTGAATATGTCTGGGTGTGACCACCGTGCATCCCATACACAGCTTCAGTGGGAAGGACCCACTGGGGAATGTCCTCTCACAAGGCCCCGAATCCCTGTGTGTCAAACAAGAAGTGTGTTTTACCTCCGAGTTCTGTTTGCTTCTTTCGATGTTTGTCTGGGTTTTCCCTTATTCGTTACTGATGAAAATAAACTGGTTTGGTTTGGTTTGTTGTTTTATTTTTTTTGGGGGGGGGAAATTTGGAGAAAAGTGTCCTTTTGGGAGATGCAGCTGAAAATGATCTTCCTGTGTGCTCTAACACTGCACCTAAAGCAGGCAGAATCACCTTAGGGAGGGTTCAGAGAAAGACAAGGCGATAGTGGATGGGAGCCATGGGAATACTGCTCCAGTACAGAGTAGCAGTGAGAAAAGATATTAAACCCGCAGTCCAAACATTGGTACTGTGTGACTGTAAGCATCAGATAGATGTCTGCATGCAGTGTATCCCGTTTTGCAGTTGCTTCCTCTGCTACAAAGGATGCAGCCCAAACACACATATCATGCAAAACCCCCCTCCTGCAGCCCCAGGGATTATCTTAGATAGAGGGCACTGCCAACAGGGCACCTTGCTGAGGCAACCTCTGCTGCTCAGAGACCATCCCGAGGTCACCCCAAATGCACACAGATGCCTCGAGGCGGATTAGCAGCACTGTGTGCAGCACAGACCACTGCTGTGGGCTCTTTAACTAGATGCAGACAGCAAGTGGATTCCGAAACCTGTGCCTTCTCTATACTTCTCTCTTTCAGAAGGCTGTTCCTGGAGCCAATGATGGCTGCCCTCCATCCCTGCCCTCCATCCCTGCCCTCCAATCACTGCCCTCCAATCACTGCCCCCAGCACCAGCCTATATTTGGAGCCCCATCTTTGCTTGCTGGAGGTGACCAGTGGGCACGAGCTCACCTATCCCTTAGACAACACGTTATGTTAATCCCGTGCCTTGTAACTATCTGGGCCTACTGCATTTTTTAACCCTTTCTTTGCGTTTCCAAACGCGGAGCCGCTCCCATCCGCTCCCGTCTACTGAGCGCAGCGACTGCGCATGCTCAGAACGGCCGGGAGCGCCATCACTGCTTTGCGCATGCGCGTACTGGTTAAAAGACGCACCTCACGCAGAGGCGCTGCGTGGTGTGTAGCGCGCATGCGCGCGGCGTGGCGCGGAAGTTTGAACTGCGGGCGGTTGGAGTGAGGTAATGATGGCGGCGGCCGGCGGGGTGAGCTGGGGAGCAGCGGCGGGACCACGGCTGCCGGGGGGAGGCTGAGAGCGCCGTGGGAGCTCGAGGAGAGCCTCTCGGGGAAGGGGTGTGCGTGCTCGGCTGGGGAGGGCGGCGGTTTCTCCTGACAGGAGCTCTCGTTGCGTCAGAGCACCGCGCTGAGCTCCGTGGGCGCGGCCTGCTGCTGCGCTCCTCCTGAAGCAGCTGTCAGCTGTGGGAGAGAGTGCGACGAGTGTGTCCCAGCGGCTGACACGGTGCTGCGGGGGGAACTGGGGGCTGATCCTGATGGAGCACCACTTTTCAGTAGTGTGTTTTACGCAGAGCTTGGTAGTGTTGCAGTGCTGGTAGCTTTTGTGCTTCACTTGGGCCCTCGCTGTTTCTATTCTTTAAACTCTACCTGTTACATAGAAACAGACCATAAGAACCTAATTGCTGTGGAACAGGTAGGAGAGTGTTGTGGCCCTTCAAAATCTGGGCATCAGCTATCAGGAAATCACCACCCGTTGGCTGGCTGCATTGCCATATAAAGTACAGCAATAGGGCTGCTCACGGTTTTCTTATCTATTTAATTTATGCACTGAATTGGCCTTCTTTTTGTACTGTGTTTGCTGTCTGGTTGTGTTAGTTTTGGATCAAAACAGGATGTAACGCTTCATCAGATGAGCTTTATTTATTAACGTTAGTGTTAAGTCTTGTGAGTTTTATCATCCCTTGAAACAATGACACCAAGCTGAGTGGTGCAGTTGACACGAAGGAAGGAATGCCATTCAGAGGGACCTTGACAGACTTGAAAGGTGGGCCTGGGTGAACCTAATGAGGTTTAACATGGCAAAGTGCAAGGGTTTGCACTTGGGCCGGAAGAACCCCAGGCACTTGTACAGACTGGGAGGAGTTGTCCTTGAGAGCAGCTCGGCAGAGAAAGACCTAGGGGTCCTAATAGATGAGAAACTTAACATGAGCCAGCAGTGCGCTCTGGCAGCCCGGAAGGCAAATGGGATCCTGGGCTCCATCAGGAGAGGGGTGGTCAGCAGGGATAGGGAGGTGATTGTCCCTCTCTACTCTGCTCTTGTGAGGCCCCATCTGGAGTACTGTGTCCAGGTGTGGAGCCCTCAGTACAAAAAAGATATGGAGATTTTGGAAAGGGTCCAGAGGAGGGCCACGAAGATGATCAGGGGGCTGGAGCACCTCCCCTATGAGGACAGGCTGAGGGAGTTGGGTTTGTTCAGCCTGGAGAAGAGAAGGTTGCGGGGTGACCTCATTGCAGCCTTTCAATACCTGAAGGGAACTTACTCCCAGGAGGGGAGCAAACTCTTCGAAAGGGCTGATAATAGCAGGACTAGGGGAAATGGTTTTAAGTTAAAAGAGGGAAGATTTAGGTTGGATGTTAGGGGGAAGTTCATTACTAGGAGAGTGGTTAGGTCCTGGAACAGGCTGCCCAGGGAGGTTGTGGATGCCCCGTCCTTGGAGGTGTTCAAGACCAGGTTGGACGGGGCTCTGGGCAACCTGATCTAGTAAAGACGTATGTTTGGTGGCCCTGCTAGGCAGGGGGGTTGGAACCACATGATCCTTGAGGTCCCTTCCAACCCGGGTCATTCTGTGATTCTGTGATTCTGTGATTGAGCTGGAAGAAGCCCAGGCAGCTGTACAGAAGGCTGCGGGGTGACCTCATTGTAGCCTTTCAGTACCCGAAGGGAACCTGTAACCAGGAGGGGAGTAAACTCTTTGAAAGGGCCGATAATAGTAGGACAAGGGGGAGTGGTTTTAAGTTGAAAGAGGGAAGATTTAGGTTGGATGTTAGGGGAAAGTTCTTTACTAGGAGAGTGGTGAGGTCCTGGAACAGGCTGCCTAGGGAGGCTGTGGATGCCCCGTCCCTGGAGGTGTTCAAGGCCAGGTTGGATGGGGCCCTGGGCAACCTGATCTAGTAAATGTGGAAGTTTGGTGGCCCTTCCAGGCAGGGGGTTGGAGCTTCATGATCCTTGAGGTCCCTTCCAACCTGGGTCATTCTGTGATTCTTTAATTGTGAAAAAGCTGCTCAGTTCAAAACACCTTTGTGTGTGAATCATTCAGTGACTCGCAACTATAAATGTTTTGCTGTGAGAACTGCCGTTAACCTCATGCAAGGTCCCTGTAAAGTCAGTTTGTCAGGATAATGCTTGTTTTCTTCTCTTGCAGGAAACTTGCTCTCTGTTGCTCTTCAACATTTGGAGGTTGATCTGTTTTCTTCCCCATTTGCAATGAAGAATCAGAACCCACATGACAAATGAGTGGAATTCTCCTGTCTCAACTGAAAGTCTGAGAAGATGCAACCAAGACAGAGTTCTAAGCGCTCCAAGCGACCTCTGCAAGTTCACCACAGCAATCAGACTGATCTCTCTGCGTGGCGAAAAGGAGGGGCAGTTGATACTGAGAAAAGTGCCCAGAATCATCAATCTTGGAGTGATCAGAAAAATGACAATGAGCAAGACTCCCTTGAGGAAGCTCTGAGCTACTTTGAGAAAAGTAAGAGCAGGTTTAAGAGTAGCTACACAGACTTGTAAAGATTGTTAATGACTAATGTTCCCTATTCTAACATCTGAGCTTTATAGTAACTCATCTTGTTAGTGTATTTAAAGGTTTTTTTTCTTTTGCTTGTTGTATGAAGCTTGTTTTTCTTGGAAAAGAGAAGGCTTCAGGGAGATCTCATTGTGGCCTTCCAATGCTTGGAGGGAGCATATAAGCAGGAGGGGGAGCAGCTGTTTATGAGGGTGGGCAGTGATAGGACAAAGGGGAATGGTTTTAAACTGAGACACGGAAGGTTTAAGTTGGATTTTAGGAGGAAATCTTTCACCCAGAGGGTGGTGACACACTGGAACAGGTTGCCCAAGGAGGCTGTGGATTCCCCTTCCTTGCAGGCATCCAGAGCCAGGCTGGATGTGGCTCTGGGCAGCCTGGGCTGGTGGCTGGTGACCCTGCACACAGCAGGGGGTTGGAGTTGGATGATCTTTGTGGTTCTTTTCAATGCAGACCACCCTATGATACTGTGGAAGGCCCAGCAAGAAGGGCTACATGTAGGAGCAGTTTGGAGAAGTTTAAAACACTTCATTTTAACTTCAGAAGTTGTTTCATTGTTTGTCTTTTTTATTCTAGTTCAAGATCGAGTTTCACTGAAAAAGAGCGAAGTTTTGCGGAAACATTTGTCTACTATGGAAAGCATTGCCCTGAAAAGAGGTTTACCCCCTGAAGGTTTTAATGTATTGCTAGATGTGGCACTCAGTGGCAAACTTGGTAAAATGTTTATGTACTGTTGGCACGTCTTCCTTCCCTTCTAACTGAACCTGCTTGAGGTGGTACATTTATAGTGGCTATAGGGTTTGGCATAAAAATAATCTTTGTTGCATGCTCCATTGTGGATTCTGAGTCCAGATGCCATGTGGTATGGAATATCCCTTTAGCCAGTTTGGGTCACCTGTCCTGATTCTGCCCCTGCTCTGCTTCTTGTTGCACTGCCAGACTTGTTGATCTGAGGAAGTGAAACATCTTTGGAATTGTGTAAGCACTGCTCAGCAGCAACTAAAACATCAGTGTGTTATCATCATAGTTTTTCCCTCCTAAATCCTAAACATGGCACTTTATCAGCCACCACAACGAAAACTAACTTTATCTCAAGCAAAACCAGGGTACTTTCCTAAGTGTGTTAATGAAACTCACTAAAATTAGAGCGTTGTACTACCAATCAATTCCCTGTCACTGCAGTCTATTGTTTTGCACTCTTAGAAATTGTGGCCACCACTTGTATTTCCAGATTAATGTATTAAATGAGAAGGATGACCTTTCCCTTTCTCACATCCAAGAGGAGCATGCAGGGTTCTTTCCTCATTATGCAAGTAATTTTGTTCTTTTATTGATTCACATTGCTTGGCTTATCTCTAAGGCAGTAATTTGCTGATGTTTGGCTGGCACTCATATACTCTTTTGGTGAAGGAATTGGTCATTAATATTTCCAGAGATGTGCTACTTTTCTTTGTCTTGCAAGGAGTCTAGAGGCTGTTTCAATACTAAAATACTAGATATGCTGTTTTCTGTCTTTAATCTGGATATTTGGTTTTCTTTTGGGAGATACAAATAGTCCCTAATGGATTCTTGTGCACTGTTACTGTAAGCAAAGAAGCTCTGAGTAATTTGGGTGATCTTAACCTAACCTGTTAAACTATATTGAAGAACCTGGTATTTGAGCAGTATCTGATCTTCATTGGTTTGTTTTGCAGCTGATACAGTGAATATTCGTTTACTGAAGAGCCTAATTCCAACCACAACAATACCAGAAAGTTCTATTGTTTCCTCTGTATCTTGGTTCTGTGTCAGCAAATGCTCAAGCAATGTCCAGGTAATTTCATAAATGTTTGCTACAGTTAATGTTTCTGCACAGGATTGATGAGGACAGGTGATGTGCAGGATTTCTGCTTCCTGTGGTTTTAATGTACAAAGCTATTGCATAAACTGCTGATGGAGAGACCTGCACCTGAAGTGTCAGTGGGATGCTTTGGAGTTAAGTGGAATCTTGCACAGTTTCTACTTGTCTTGTGTCTGGTGTGGAAACCTTTAAGGACAGTCCTTCTGGCCTTCATGTAGGTGGCTGAAGGTTTGCCTCATCTTTAGGGGCTAGCACATATTCAATGCTGATGATTCTTCTGTTGGAGTATGGCAGTAGATGTTCTGTCTGGCTTTCTTCCACAACCGAATTAGTGCTGGTTGTTTATCTGTAGCTGTCTGGTTGTCTTTGAATGTCCTGTAATGACTGTTTCTCTTAAGCTGGTTGGTGCCTTGTCTGTCCTGCTTTTGCCTGTTAATGTAAGACAGCTATTTTCTGTCTGCAGCTGCTTTTTCTGAGATGGCTGATCACGATGTTTGACTTCATTGATCACAAGGAACAAGTTCATGCCCTCTATGGCATCTTCTTTTTCTTCCTGAATGACGAGAAGTTGGTAAGGAGAACTGAAAAACATATGAAATTGAACAAAATAAGTCTAAATTAGTAGTTTGCATATTGATAATAGAATTAGACAGGAATAGCTGCAAACTAGAGGCTTTTTTTGTGGAACTCATTTTCCTCTTCTCCTTTTGGATTTGATGGTTGCTGGGTACTTCAGAAACAGGGAAACACTGAGTTGTTTGCTTGAATGATGTGGTCTGGTTGTTAAAATGATTTCAAGAATTGATAATCTCATACACAGAAACAGAGCTGCAGTGTATGCTGCAGTGCTTGGAACAGCTTTTATAGGGCATCAGCTGATAAAGTCCTTTTACTCCTGAGAAGGAAAAACTGACTTGTGTACCTAGGGCAAAAACACAACAACACAACCTGGAGAAATGTTTATTGAATGATGAGAGCTCAAAATGCTGTTCTTTGTTGGTTTGCAACAGAGCTTAAATAAGAACAGGTACTGAGGAATTTTGTGCTGTAAGGTATCTGCAAAGTCTGGGTGCTGTGATGCTGAAATAGCTAGATTTGATTCATGGTAAGGTAATACTGGAGTCCCATTAGACGTGAAATCGGTCATATTAATCCAGTTCAGAATACTTTGGGGTTAAGACTCAAAGTTCTGATTACACAGTCAGCCAAATTTTCGACTGTTCAACATCAGTTGTAATCTTTTCAGGAAACTGGATTTATATTTCAAAGCAGCATTTTCAAGTACAGCTGAGTTGATCTCAGACCCTTGCAGCCCCTGTTGTAGTTAGCATTAATATGTTCTTTTTATTTAGGGGTAACTTTTGCTTTGGAAACTTTCACTGCTGATCTCTGAGATACACAAATCACATTCTCAAACACAGGACCAGGGGTCCCTGAGTAGTCTGATTACTATGAAAACTGCATATATATACATATGTAATGTCACATATGGCAGTTTTTTGTAGGTGTAAGGATGTGCTGCTTCCTATGGGAAGTAAGGTAACCTGCCCCTCACTGGGGATGCAGTGATGACTTGAGGCAGCAGATGGAATGAAGCAGTACTAGCTTGTGAAGTCCATATGGAATGGGTCTCCCCTTCAGTGTGTCCTGATTTGTGGTTTGCATCAGCAAGACAGATTCATTGCTGCCTTTTCTTTGCAGTGTCCCTACATCTGCCATGTGCTCTACCTGTTGACCAGGAAAGAAAATGGTGAGAGTCCTCATTTGTATGAGTTGAAATACCATTTTGTTTCTTATTCTGTGTACTGCTGCTGCCACATTTTCCAATGGAGGTAACACAATGACCAGGCAATGCAGTCCAGGAGACCTAAGCTATAATTCTATCTGATATCATACTTGATGAAGCAGAAACCTGTCTATTAGCCCAGAAATAATACTGGCTGTTCCTGCTTGCTTTGCTATACCAATAGAAGTTGCATCTCATTTTCACTTAAATGCTGAATGAAAGTGTTTTTTAGTTTCTAATGTTCTCCATTGTTTTTTCCAGTCAAGCCTTTTCGGGTCAGGCGACTCCTTGATCTCCAATCAAAAGTGGCAAGTTAATTTCAAATCTTGTAGAGGCTGAAACTTAATGGTGCAGCTTCTGAGTGTCCTTACAGAACAGAGGCGAGCAGCTTAAGATGGGATTAGGCTTGGAACAGTAGGCTGTAATCTTTCTAGCATCTGAGCTTCTCTACCTTGCATTTGCATCCTGAATTCTCATATTGTGTTTTTTTCTGTTGTCATGAGCACATGCAATGACGTGTACAAAACTTTGTTTCATAGAGATGTGGTAAAATCTCTGATGTGAAGAGCGACTTGTTTTCACTTATCTGTTACCTTATTTAATTTCCTGTTCCAGGCTTTATTAAACGTTTCTGGGAAATATAAGATTGTACAGTACCTGCTGCCTTTTTGTAAGAAACTAAAATGGCTGTAGAAGTAACTACAGCTGCTAGAGGGGTATACATGGAGCTATGTAGCTACAGTAACACTTGGAGCATTTAATCTGCAGAGCACTGTATTTTTGAATAGCTTTTATCTGTTAAATGTCTTATTAGAGCTATGACAGTATCAAGTCCTTTCTCGTAATCCCTCCCTGCAGTATTTCACAGACTGTTTTTACTCTATTCATTGTATACCTCTAGTTACTTACTGATGTGTACTTATGGAAGCTTTCAGTAATGAGAGTTTTTCTGCTTTGTAAATACAATATTTGATATCTATATTAAAAACATATCACATCTTTTTCTTCCTCTTTTCTTGACAGGGTATGCAACCTCATCTACAGGCTCTGCTATCGCTTTATAAGCTTTTCCGTCCTGAGCTGGTATCCATAACCCTTCCTCAGAAAATGAAGGTGAGGAGTCAGATTTAATCTATCTGGAGCCAGCACCTAGGACAGTATTTGTGATGAGCTTTCTGCTTGTGCCATAGCATGTATACTATGTATACTAATGTATACATGTGTACTAATACATATATTACTTCTCAGAAAAGGTTGGTCAGACACTGGAATGGATGCCCAGGGAGGTGGTGGAGTCACCGACCCTGAGGGTGTTCAAGGAAAGACTGGATGTTGTGTTGAGGGACATGGTTTAGTGGGAGCTGTTGGCAATAGGTGAATGGTTGGACTGGATGATCTTTTAGGTCTTTTCCAACCTTGGTAATTCTATGATTTTATGTTTTAGTGATGAAGGTAGGTTCTATTTCTTGGATGTCCTTGTGATATTTTGGGACTTGATTGGAGTTAAATGTAAATGAAATGACAAAAGTAAGTTTTGTGCAGAGACGTTGTGCTTGTGTCAGGTGTTGGGCTTCGTTCATTCATCCAATTTCATTTTAGCTGTGATACCTGATTCGAGAGCTCAATTACTCATTGAGTTGTTCAGTTTGACTGAGTTCATGAAGCCTTCCTTATAACTTGCACATGCATTCCTTTGTCATAGCTTTATTTTAGTGTGTGCTTGAGATTTACTCTATGAACAGATGATTGATCTTAAGAACTATAAGTATTGGAATTCCCTTAAGAAAAAGCAGGCGTTTCAGAAGGAGCATGAAAGTGTAGCTGCTGAAGTACAGTTGAAAGATAATGAAAGCAAGGAATGATGAGAGTTACTTGCTGTCAAATCCTAGCCTCTTGGTCTGCTAGGCAGAGATGATTGTATATACATCACTGATGTCTGCTGGAATAGTATCTGGTCTTTCTGATACTTTGTCTTAGTTTGGTTTCTTGCATATTTGTCTGATTTTTGTTTTCAGGCTTATTTCAAGAATGCAGACAGCCCCTGGAAGGCAGCAATGAATGCTGTAAAGCAGAGAAACCAGGCCAATTCTACTGTGCCCCAACCATTGCTTCTAGGCACAGCTCAACCTCGCTCCCGGAAAAGAGTAGGTTTTGCTCCTCAGGAAGCTGCCAAACAGCTGTTTTCACGATGAGTAATGGCAAATTGTGGGAGCTGGGTTATATCTCAGAGCTCTGAAGGGTGGGATAGCCAAATGGAAATGCAGTGTGCCCACTGTATTGGAAGTCTGGGTGCTTTCTTTCTCTTTGCATAACAGGATCTTTGTGAACAGTGGGCACAAGTGCACAGCTGAGTCACTGCTGTTTGTTTGTTTCTTTTCTGCAGAAATGGAATACCCAGTTGATTATACCTGCAAGCAGTGCCAACGCACAAAATGTAGCAGTGGGTGGGAAAATGAGCCGTGTTGATTCATACAGTGCTAACGAATCTTTTCCAGTGGAGCAGCTGCGGACCTTTCCCCAACTCCTACAAAACATCCACCGCCTGGAGGTGAGTGGCAGGAAGGTCTCAGCAAGCTCTGTGCATGCTTTGGAGAGATCCAAAGATTTTTGTCCATGCCCTTATAGATATCTAGTGTGTGGGCATCCTAATTCAGGAAGAGCATCTAGTCCTACCTGAGGCTGGTGAGCAGGAGGTCTGGAGGATGATCTTTTTGCCAATGAAGGATTGGACAGCTCTGATAGCATGAGAGTCTGTGGCAATTTGCAAATATAAACACAATAACTAGTTTGGTTTTGTTTATTTATGTTGCCGCTGTTCTTGCAGTTTCCTTCCCAGATGGGCTCAGTGCTAACAAACCCATTATTGCTTCACTACATGAACTGCAGAAAAGATGAATCTGTTTATCTGAGGCTCTACTATTGGATGGGACAGGTTCTTCAGGAAGGTAGGAAATCAGCATAACCTTGCACATTGGGGTGGTTAAGGATGTCTCTAGCTTTTCACCATTTGATAATAGTGCTTTGCCATTTGGGTTTATAGTTCTACTTGTGTAGTACTAGAACAAACACTGCATAAGAGTTGAATTTTATTTCAGGTTTTGTTTATTCTTGCTGTGCTCTTGTTCAAATGCATTACTCTCTCCTCTTCAGAATGCACCTGGTGTGTAGTTGATAATAACCAATATGAAGAAGAATTCAAAGGCTTCCTAGAAACTGCCTACAGGGCAGAGTGTTTCTTGCAGGTAAGTTCCTGCTATGTGGAAACCAAGGGTTTCATGAAGTTGTTCCTTAACGTATTTTTGAGACACGTGTGCTTCCTGTATTTTAACTGAGAAATGGCATTGTCTGAAATCTCCCCAGAATCTTTAAAAATACATTTTCCCATAGAGAGCCAATTTTTTGGAGATAACTGTTGTTTCTGCAGGAATGGTAATTTGAGTGTCCCGGAGAACTGCACGAAGCAGGTGCAAACCTCTTCCTTCTCCAGGAGATTTGATCATGGCAGGGTTCAGGCATAGGAGATGAATTTCTCAGTGCTCACTTTCCCCTTTCTAGGAGGGATTTCCTTCCTGCGAGGAGTTCCTGTACAGGAGTCTTCCTCTCTGGGATGGCGTTTCCTGCCGTTCACAAATCCTCCAACTTGTGAGCTGGATCCCCCTCAGTACCTTCTGTGGTATGTATTGCAGATCTTTTGCATGAGGTTGGGCAGTGTCTGATCCCAGAGGAACAGTTTAAGCACAGGTAGCATGCTACTTTCTTGTTTATTCCAGAGATGAAGTCACAACTCTGCGATCCCCTGGCACAGCTCTTCTTCACATCATCCCTTTACTTTAAGGTAATCTGAGTGAGTGGCCATTTACTTCTAGTTGGTACTGCATCTGTGTTTGTATAAGTTGTAACAGTCTGAAGTATAGTACAGAGAGAAGTCTGTGCCCAAGGGTAAAATGTTCTGATGATGAAACTTCTCTGGGAACTCAAGTGCCTTTTAAGATATCTTATTTTTTGAGCTAAGTTGAGGCACTGGATTTAGAAAGAGCTGTCTGATAGTATGAAAGGCAGTAGCTGGTTTTTATTGCAGTTCTAACAGAATTAAAAACTCTCATTCTCCAGCAAAAACTATGTAATATATACACTCAGTTTAAAGGGAGACCACAGATACTCAGAGACCACAGATACTCACTTCTCTTTGAGAAACTCTTGATACATTTCCTTGTACACTTTAATTCTCAGCGTGTCCTGCTCAGTGTTTTTCACTCGTGTTATTTTTCAACATCTTGTCATCTTTTTAATCCTACAGTGCAGCGTTCTGGAGAGTCTGAAAGAGCTGTTACAGAACTGGTTAAACTGGCATGTGGTTCAGCTGGATTCAGAGTCTGATTCTCAATTCAGTACTTTGTAAGCTTGTCTAAAACACATCTACATATGTCTGTTACCTAATGCTAAGATTACTTGGTATTACTGTAATGTTTCTGCTATATTGTAAGCTACCTCTTAGGTCCTGACTTTTATTTCTGATTTAAAAATATTTTTATTGGTATGTCCAGATCTCAAGATCCTTATAACACTGACAGCTTGGGTCATCTTTGTAATTATGTGGGTAACAATCTATTACTGGATGTACTTTATAAAAAAACATAATACCAAATACTTTGGGGTGGCAGGGCAGAAGAATGACTTGGCTTCTTTTTCTGTATGTTTCTACCTGTTGTGGAGGGGTGTGTGTGTGTGTAGTAATATTCAGTGTGTACTGTTACAGGAATACCACCCTTTCTGGACTTGTGAATGGGGTGGCTGAACTGATCAGCTTTGTGGGACGGATTTCTACTGCTGCGTTGCACTTGGAGAAGAGTCATACCTTCTTGCTGTACTTCATCCTGGATTTCTATGAGACCGTATGTGTTCCATTTGCTTTGTCTTTCCAAATCCCATTTCCCTGAGGCTGTTTGCATTTTTTTTCTAGCTGAAATGATGTTACCTTCCCAAATATGGTTGGATAAGCTTTGATTAATTGCTGGGATGTTCTTTAAATGCTCCATTATAGTTTTTCCCCCAGCACTGAATAGTATTCAGTCTACTCTCTAGCTTCCCTCCATCTTCTCTACAGATGTGTTTACTGCCAGGTGAACTCAGCCATGCTGTTGTTGCTTCTACAGCATGGCTAACATTGCAAGGAATTAAGGACATGATGACAGGGATGGGAGCTTATAACTAAAATGCTAATTAAACATGTGAAGCAAATGGGCTGTGTTTTGGAGGGGTCTAAGTGAGTGTTACCCAACAAGCAACCAAACACCAGCATTCTGGGATACTTAAATGGTTGAACCAGACTGAGATGTGAGCTGAGAGTGGATAAATGCCTTGTACCTGAGAAAAATGAATAGAAGGTTGGAGTGAGACAGTTCCTCCTGGATCAAATTGATGGAGCTGGCTAGAATGCAGCATTGTGCACTCTTTTGCTCCTAGATGTTTGGGGGTTTGTTAATGGCAGTAATAATCTGCCTAGATTTGCTTTTTTCCTGCAGGTGTGTGACATATATCTGAAGTACAAACTGCCATTGCTAATAATGCCTCCTGCTGGAGTTTTCTACCCAGCACTGCTCAGCATGGATTCTGTCAACTTAAATCAGCTCTGCTACATCATGTACAGGTACTATGAATGGTGTGGGCTGTAGGGATTTCTCTTGTTGGTCTTTTTTGAGTTTTTGAAAATGAAATTATGTGGGTCTATAAATCTGAAATGGGTATCTATACTTTTTCTCCTTATATAAAACAAAGATAATGTTCTAGTTGTGTCCAGCTTTCATGGTAAAATATTTTAGAGCTGTAACTTGCATTTTGTTCCCCGGTCTGTTATCCTAAATGGCAGCATTCTGACCTTTCCTAATATTACTTTTGTTATCACTAATGTGTGAAGGAAGGAGTTTGATATAGTTCTGAGGGGATTTATGTTGCCTAGCAACAAAGAGCTTGCAATCATTAGCGGGTTAAGCATTAAACTTCTTAGTCTTGTGCTCTGACCATCAGATTTGACTTTTTTCCTTGCAAATTCTGTGCCGTGCTGAGTAGGAAGCACTTTTGCCACCCTGAAAATGTGTGGTAAATTTAGGGTTGCCTTGTGCTTGCAAGCCCAACAGCAGCACTGTTTAGGTCTGCTGGATCCACCCCTACTGCTCTTGGCCCTGTTAATTCCAGTGGCTGCATCTGAGAAGAAGAGTAGCCAATTGCTGACAGCTGGCGTAGGGCTCTCCATGTGGCTTTTTTCTCTAAGGAGTCTGCAGGGTAATTAACATGACAGGATGCTCTCTGGGAAATGAGAGGAGCTAGTGCTTATTATATGGAACAACTGTCAAGTTGTGTTACTTCCAGTGACTTCCGTTTCTCTGCTTAGTGAATGAAAGTCTCTCATCTTAAAGATACACTGCATTTTTCTGCTTATTCCAAGGCTAAGCTGATTCTTGTGTATAGCCTTTCTGAAAGTTTGTCTCTGGTAAGCTCAGTTGTGTGTTACTCATCCAAGACATGAACCTTATCAAATTTGTCCTTACTCCCTCAGGAAAAACTGATGCCAAGTGATCAAGTCTCTTTGATTTTATTTCCTGCCTCTCTTTTGATCAGAAGAGGAAAACTTGTTGGTCTCTTGTATTAAGAAAACCTTTCTTCACTCTATGTAAATGTTTCACCAGTGGTTTTTTTTCCAGCAGTGACAGATAAGAGAGTTAGTAAGTTTTACTGACACCTGTTGTTTTGTTTTAGGTATAGAACCAACTTGATAGCCGCAAAAGAGAACGAGATAAGTAAAAAGGTATCTGCTGTGCTCTAGAATGGACCTTAGTATGGAGTGGGGTTCAGCAGGGGGAAGGTGTTTTGATAGTGCTCTTAAGGACTGCAGGGAATGTGTGGCTGTTCAAAGATGTTTGTTGTAGGCTGCCTACCAGGTCAAACGAGCACCACAGTGTTCGTTCACTCACCCCAACAGGGTGGGGGCAAGATGTGGAACTTTGAGGGAGCGACAATAAAAACTATTTACAAAGATGGAGAAGGGAAAGAAATAATAGTAATGATTTTATATATTTATGTATTTTATGCACAGTTAAGTACTTTCTACTTGCTGAGTGATGCCCAGCCAGTCTGAGCAGCAGCAGGCCTCTTTCAAGGCCAGCCATCTCCCCCTGCCTCCTTAACCCCATCCCTCCCTCCCCCCCCCTTCCAATTCACCCCATATTTTCACATGATGTCATATGGTGTGCAATATCCCTTCTGGCCAGTTTGGCTCAGCTGTCCTGGCTCTATCCTATCCCAGCTCCTTGTGTACCCCCAGCTCCCTCCTTGGTAGGGACAATACAAGAAGCTGAGATATTCTTGGCTCCACACAGCATTGCTCAGCAGCAACTGAAACATGTGTGTTATTGACATAGTTCTCCTGAAGCCAAAACACAGCATCATGCCAGACACTAGAAGAAAATCAGTTCTGTCCCAGCTGAAAGCAGGGCAATGCATTTGTGATTGTTTTTTTTATTTTATTTTTTTAATTTTTGTTTGTTTTTGTCCCTTAGAAAATACAGCAATTCAAGTTCAGTAGCCAGACATATCAAGAGTATAACCAGTACATAATAGCCATGGTGGGTTGTCTGTGGACATCCAGTGCCTTCGAGAAGGATAATCATCCTCAGGGCATTCGTATGGATGATGAATTGCTGAAGAAAACCGGAGTGCAGGAGTATAAAAACAGCTTCAATATTGTCTACCACCCAGCTCTGATGTGTTATGCTGTTGACTTCCTGCAGCAGGTAATGTTGTAGGTGAATACCTTGGCCTTTAGCAGCACCAAAGAGTGTAGTGATGTTTTCTCTAAAGAAGCCTCTCTGTCTGTTGGCTGAGTAAAAACAGCTTGATGTTGATTTGTGCATTTTCACAACTAAAATGGATAAATAACATAGAAATGTACTGATTCAGTAACCTTCTTCACAGAATACAGTGCGTGACTTAAACTTTTAAACTCCCAAAGATGCAGAAATGCGTAATTAAGTTGTATTTGGGTATCCACAGCAGAACTTGTAGCTGTGCTTTCTGGCTTTTTCTTTGCCTTTTGAGAATGGTCTAAACAAATACATGTAGCTGCTTCCAAGTACGGGATGAAACATGGTGTACTCTAACATCCAATGCAAGTTCTATTAGCTGAATTCAAAATGCCCTCATGTTCCTACAGTTAATGAACAGTGGAGGGAGCAGCTTGCCAGGTTGTTACTGTTTAAGAAGTGCGTGTCGCTCATAGAAATCAGGCTTTGTAGGCTATCCACGAGGTGCACAAAGCTGCTGTTTTGTTGCAAGGACTTCTGGCAGACTGCGAGCATGCTGCTGGAATGCAACACAGCAAACCTTAGGTTAAATGTGAAGAATGCTGGTTAGGTACACTACAGATTTGCCTTGGCTTACATGCTTAGTGTCTTGAACCTGAGTACTTTGTTACTGTTGGCTTAAACCCAAGCTTTCCCTTTGCTGGATGAAAGGTTTCTAATATGAGTTGATAGTTCTATCTTCTTTGGTTTTTCTCCTGCTATTGCAGAACTTACATCTTTTTTTCTATCTAGGTCCTTTTTCCTTGTAGCTTTTGTAAGCTTTTAAAAAACCCAACAATGTAATTCTGAAGAACTCTTCCACTCTTCTCACTGCATCACTGAGACAAGAATGTTTTGACTGCAGTGCTCTTTTCTTAAAGGCTTCAGTGCTGAGCACCAGAGGGCGCTGCTCTGTAGTACATCTCGAGAACACAATATGTTCTCTTCCTGCCTTGTTTCATTGAGGGGAATTATTTATCTACTGCTCATGGAAATCATAGAATCCCCGAGGTTAGAAAAGACCTCTAAGGTCATGCAGTCCAGCTGTTCTGCAGGGATGCCTTGTATGCTGTGCAGAAGAAGTTGCTAAAGGCACTGATGCATATCTCTATTGCAACCTTGTAATACTGCAGTACTTGTGGACTTGGCCAGGTTTAACACTGGAAGCTCATTCTGAAAGATAATTAAATATCCCTGACTGATTTTGCATACCTGGAATTCCTGATTTACGAGGGGAGCAAGCAGTGGCCTGGCCATGCTGGATGTTCTTTTGGTATACATGCTTGACACCGTTCTGACACTGTTTTATTTTCCCTCCTTAAGGCCTGGCCAGATGATACCACTTTCAGCTTCAATCTAATTAAGGTAAAATGACTGTTTTCACAAAAACAGGGACACTTTCAGCAGCTACTTAGTAGAGGATGTGGGGGCAGTGGGTGGGGGAGAAGAAGCTGATCAGCTTCAGAAATGCTGGTATATAACTGGTATTCTTCTGGTATGCTTAAAGCAGAATTTGTACTACCAATCAACAAACAGAATATTAAATTTGAGATGAATGCATAGTGTTGCTTTAGCTTAGAACAACTGAATAACTGTCATAGCAGTTTGTTTCCTTTCCTGTATCATGGTGTCCTTCAGTCCTGATCTGGAAGAATCACACTGTTATTGAGGGAAGACTTCAGTATCCATGTGAATTTGGTCTTTGACATCTTTGCTGTTGATCCAACAGATGTTGCTCTCTTAGAATTGGGATTTATGAACATCCTGTGTATTAAATAAGACCATGGTTTGTTTGTTATGTTCAAGCTAAGAACGTGAAATATGTAAGTGAGAAGTCTAGGCATCTGGGTACAGGGTGAGACCTCTGTATACCTGTGGAGTGTTTATGGGCCTGGATGGTTGTTGTCAAGCTGGCAGGTTGAATTTGCATAATTCTTCAGATTGGCTCAAGAAAGCCAAAGCATGACCTGCATATCTGACTATTCTTTTCTCCTTTTTCAGGGAAAGAAGTGGAACTGGTATCTGAGCTATCTCTACGGGCAAGGTTTAGAGGGCCTGAAACTCTTCATTGAAAGCAGCATCAATCGTGTTTCCAAGGCCTCTCAAAGTAAACCAGAGGATGAGGAAGTGTGACTCAAGGACTTGTTGGAGCCTTTCTGTCATCTGGAATAGGGAAACAGAATGTTAACGGACTGTGTCAGTAATTCTTCCTTCCTCAGAGGAAAGAAGCAGAGCAATTATGCTTGCCTGCATTTTCATGCTGGCATCTGTGTTAGGAAAGCAAAAATAGAGAAGGAACGTTAAGGCTGTTTTAGTTCACCAGCACTGAACCCCCTTATTTCCTGCTGAACTTTTTTAGTCCAAGACTGTTGAGCTGATGTGATATGTGACATCCCTGATTTTTATCCTCGTTTTTCTTTGCTGGAGTATCTGAGGGGGGGGAAAAAGAAAAACATTTTCCATCTCAAAGCTGTGGCGAGAAGTGTTGCCTTATTTAGAAGATGCGTTGATGTGACCCTCCTCTTTCTTTCCTGACAACTTACACATACCCTGAACGACTGATTTTTGTGCCAGACTGGAGGACTCCGTGTTTCCTAGTTCCCTGTTGTGCCACGTACATGCTGGCTCATAACAGGATGGCCAAATGGACCCTCCTGAACTTCACTTTTGTTACGAGTCTTCCAGAAGAGACTTTGTGATACCTTTGACTATAAAGTTCTTGTAATGCAGCTGAAGAACTTTGTGCGCCACTGGCTTGCTGGTGACCTTCAACAGCTTAACAGCGTTGCCACTGGCTTACTGTTTCCTATTGATAAGCTTTCCCTTTTTGTGTTTTTAGTGCTATAATGTTGTATATTAAATGTGTACATATATAATGTATATTCTGTTAAAAAAAAAAAAAAGCAAAAAAAACACATCTAAACTTCAAAAATGACATTTTGAAGGATTTTTGTTTTTAGAAAAGAAAATGTATCTTCTTGTATTCTGTTCTTCACACTAAGTAGAGGTCAGATGAAGCTGAACTTCCAATTATCTCACCACTAATGTGGTTGTAAATGCTTTGAAGGTGAGTGCCAGAGACTTCCTTTCAGCTGAGGAAGATGCCTGTGTCTGAAGGGTGTCTGTTGTATGTAAATACCTCTAAAATGCTAGTAGCAAAGTGTATAGTTATTGATCCTTGGGATCAGTTTTTTTCCTTAACCTTTGTAGGTGTTTTATTCAGGAATAGCAGCATTGGTTGTGGCACCACCACAGCTCTTATGCTCAGTCTTTGACCAAATTGTGTGCCGTTCCGTTATTCAGGTGCAGGGGATGGACTTCTGTAGGTCCTTCTTTCACACCTGGACACTTATTTTCTTTTTCTCTTCTAGATGTGACTTTTTCTCTGCTACCTCTCCACATACATGGAAGAATTACATGGAAGAACGTGCCTTTTAGGGAGGAAAGTGCTGCTCTCTCCTCTTTTCCTGCTCTTTCTTTACTGTCCAACATGGTAAATTTTGTAGACAACTTTCCATTACAATCATGTGCTCAAAGGTTTGGCTGACCACAGCATCTGCTCTGAGGGCTAAAATGAGGGCAGTTGAGCTCTGTCAATTTCCTCATAAGTTAGAAGAGAAATCAATGATTCCTCTCTAGTGCCCTTTTCTGCCAGTTGTGATGCTGCAGCCTTGTGTATGCGCTAGGACAGCGTAATAGAAACTGCCCTGTTTACTGATAGGAAGAATTGGGGATGAACAGTTCTCTGTCCTCTCCTTTCTAATAGCCAGGTGAGATGCTCCCCAGAACACCATCTGAGCAGCTGGCTCCCAGAACCCAAACCCTTAACTCCTTTCAGGCACAGTGGACTGTGTGTTATGCATTCAGATGTGAACACCTTCAGCTCAAGTTAAGCTGAATTCCTTTTCGGAAGCCACGTTGGCTTTGTGGTTATATTTATCAAGGACTTGTAGTGGAGATGGGTATTTGTACATCTCTACACACTGGGCAGTGTTGTTCTTTCATAGAGTCACCTTGCTCTGAAGGAGTTAACAATTTCAACCTGTTTTCAGCTGGAATGAGGAAACTGTTTCCTCTGTGTCCCTGCTTTCTATTCTCTTGCTGGCCTACTTCCCTCTGCTTGCATTTTGCATTCCTAATGCCATGAATAAATCAGGACCCAAGGATTTAGAAGGTGGTACAGCTGTAGCCACTCAGAAAATTGAAACTCTGAGGCTTGCACTGCAGCTCCAACAACTGCTAGTATGCATGTTCTGAGCCCTTTAATAACATCTAACTGGTACCCAAAAATCAAACTCACCTCTGCTGTTTTCCAGTAATGTTTATGTGCCTCTACCCCACGCCTCCTCACTTTGCATCCTTTGCCTTTGAGTTGAAGCTCAGCTGTAAGCCCTTTGGGCAGAGCAGTCACTTCCTGATCACTGGTTGGTTTATCACCAATTTTTGCAGCCAGGAGAAGAGAATAAGGGAAACTGAGGACTGTGACCCTGCTGAGAGTTCAACTGTGCTAAAGGTTCTGCAGGGAGCTCCTCTCCCTGGCTGTGGTCCTAGATCCTCTGATAGCTTGTCATTAATAATGCACGCTGACCTGCTTTCCTTCTCCATGACTCCTGAGGGAAGTGTGTGAGGAGCTCTTTGTGGGCTCTTAAGGCAGAGGATGCTTCAGCCTGGGAGAACAACAGGTATTGGAAACAAGCTTGCTCTGGAGGATGAGTATCTTGAAAGAACCAAGTCTCCAAATACCTACCTCTAGGAAAGACATCCCTTGTTATGGCTCTGATCTTTAGAATAACAGCTATGATTTGTTCTGATGTTAGAGTCTGATCTTTGCCAAACTGAGTGTGTTGATGAAGGAAGTCATGAAGCTGGCATTAGGCCCTGGACTCCTGAGTTTTGCCCCAGCTGTCAGAGCTGTGCCATAACTCCCAGCAAACTGTGATGGCTGGGGCAGGCACTGAAGTACCCGAGCAGTATTGGTGGCTTCAATGCAGTGCTGATTTGTGATGCTGCCTTATTTCTCTTGGTTTCATGCTCCAAGTGAGGAAAAGATTCCCACAGCAAAGAGGGTTTTTAGTGCCTTGATAAATCTGCTGTCATTTTGCTCTCCTTCCAGGCTCGCTACAAACACATCAACTCAAATGGTCCTCAAACAAAGCAGTGGGTACCTTCCACAGCCTCAGAATACCACTGACCCTGGCAGCGTTAGATATCTGAATGCTCAGGTGGGATGCTGTTCTGCTGCTGAATGAATCGACTCCCATCAGCCCACAGTGGGCGCTGTTGGGAGCTGTGGCACAGAATGGGCTGCTTAGTGCTGTGCAGGAGGTGGGGAGTTAAGGTGCTGTTACATGGTGCAGTTCCTGAGCTCCAGGCACTGCGTTTGGATAAAGAGCTGAACATTCTATTGTCTGTCTAATGTGTTTGGGCTCTTCCTTTAAGGAATATAGCCGTAAGCTGCTTGTGTGTGTGGCTTACCTGTAAAACCCTGAACCCCCACCCTCCAGGAATAGCTTTCTCCTTGCAGGTTTATCCCAGCCCTCTTCACACATCCCATGTCTGTGACATCCCCACTCCAGCTGCCTGCACATGGATCACTAAGCAGTTTCCTTTCTCTTAGGGCTCCTCTGTTCTGTGTCAAAGTGAATTTCAGCAGCTCCTGCTTGATGGCCTTCCTTCCTCTGTGTGCAGAGCCCAGAGAGCAGGGAGGGAGTGGAGAGCACGTCATAAATGTGGTGACAGCCTCTGAACAACAACAACAGAACCCCTGAAAGTGGGCTGTCTGCCTTTTCTCTGTCACGTTTTTGCTCTTTCTATCCCTGTCTCCTCTCTGCTGCTTTTTTCCCCTCTCAGATTCTTTCTCACTGTTCAGAGCAGCAAGCAAACAGGTTTCCTCCCTCCTTTCTCATTCCTTGGCAGAGCTGCTCCAGTGCTGCTGCAGGATCATTCACAGAGGGGTCTGTTCTGCTTCGTGCTGCCTGCCTGCACAGCTCCCCCCCTTCTCACCCCAGGTATCGTGCTTTTAGAAACCCTCCTGCTGCTTTCCTTAAGCACCTCAGGCAGCGTGGAATCTGTGCTTGGGAGATCTGGGTGTTTATGGATGCTCACAAAGGAGTTAATAATTTACTTGACATCGTTTGCTTTATGCAGATGGAGGAACAGTAGGGTTTGATGTCTGAGGAATTGTTCTTATGTTGCCCCAAGCTGAGTGTAGGGCTCCTCATTTGGGGTTTATTTCTTCTTATTGCAGTAAGGCCCTTTGTGTTCCCATCTGATGTATGGGAATGGAGCATCTCTGTCCCTTTGTGTGAGGTCCATCCCTTCTAGCTCTCTGAAGGTGGACACTGCATGGCCACTCCAATCAATGATCCCACAGCAAAAACGCATCGCTGTCTGGTATGGACTGCCATGGTAGAACTCAGTCCCTTCTGTTGTTTCAGATAGGTGGAGACCCAGAGGAGAGAGCTTCCATCTCAGCAGAGCACAGGCTTTGGTGGCACTTGGGAATCATAGAATCAATCAGGTAGGAAAAGACCTCAAGAAGGCAAAGAAACAGCATTTCTTGGGGCTGTAAGATGTTTCCCATTTGTAGCCTTTCATAGAATCATGGAGTGGTTGGAGTTGGTGCCCAAAACTGTGCACAGTATTTCTCCATTGTTCCTGTATCCTATGCTCATTCTTTTCTCTGTAGGCAGAGAGATGGTGAGAGTAATTGCCTTGAACTATTCCAGCACCTTAACTGTCCTGCTGAAGCTGGGGCTGTTAGGGCTGCAGTTACTGCTTGTGTTGTTCAGTCTTCAAGGCACTTTGTGTTATGGAAGGCTCCAGCTCCAGAGTGATTTGGCCAAATAATATTGATTTTGAATAATGAGTGAGAGGTGCAGGTTTTGGGGTCATACCAAACACAGCTCCAGCTTCAAAACGATTCAGACTACAGCTAGCATTCATAGAGCCCATGCAGCCATTAGCAGAGAACACATTTGCACTCACAGTGTCCCATGCTCTGTGTTTAATCAGTAAGAATGATTCCAATTTCACCCAGGTACACTGGGGTAAAACAGAACTAATTGCCCTTTTGGGTGACATCTTACAAAACCCACCTGGGTTTGGTCTGTTGTATGCCTGTGTGTTTTGTTTAGCGTTGTGCATATTGGGGTGCCCCTCTGGGCCGTATGGGGGGAGTCACTAATTTTGTTATTGAGATTGAACCTTTGCCGTTTAGTGCAGGATGAACAACCAAGGTATGAAAAGGTGTGTGTGTGTTGGTGGCCGTTGGGATTCTGGAGTTCCACAGGAGGTGATGTTGGGGTTATCTTCAGAACTGGAAGCATATCAAATGGAGCATTTCTGCTCACAGACTTCATACCATACGCTTCATATGGTGGCAGCACTCATGTGAAGGGCCATGCTCATGGCAGATCAGAGCGTGTCTTCCTGATTTCCTTTGAGTCCTGACTTGCCAGGCTGTTTGTCCTAATTATGTCCTCACAGCACGAGGTACTGGGGCCCTGGGACGATGCTCCCAGCTGTGCAAGCAAGTCATCCACCAGAGATTCTGGTTTGTCTTGGAACTTAAGTGAAGCTGACACAAGAGATTATTTCCTGCTGCATCTTCCTGTCCCTAAACTGTGTATTTTGCTGCATCCTAAATTATTGATAGTGCAGGGAGGTGTACTGCAAAGTGCCTTATTTCTGCTGTTCGTGCTGTCTGCTCATGTCTGTGTGCTGATGTCCATCTCCTGTGCATGTGTAACTCAGCTCGATACGTCCTTGCTTTGTTCATCCACGTTGTCGTGTTCCTTGCAGTGTTGGTGACAGATGCACTTTGATCTGCTCACATCCCTCTGTGCAGAGGTGGGATGGGGGCAGATGGACAACCCATCGAATGGCCTTGGTTGAGAAGGACCATGATGCTTATCTGTTTTCAACCCTCCTGCTGTGTGCAGGGTTGCCAACCTCCAGACCAGGCTGCCCAGAGCCACATCCAGCCTGGCCTTGAATGCTTCCAGGGATGAGGCAGCCCTTCCAGTGCTTTTTTTTTCCCCCCCTCACTCTCCTTAGCTAACCTAGCAGTTATTTGTGTGTGAGCGTGCACAGAAATAGCCCAGGAGAGAGACAGTCCTGGTCCGCCTCCCAATCCATACCCAGGGCTTGGGTTTTTTCACTCTAAATACAGCTTTTCAGGGCAGGTTTTGCTGCATCGCTGTAGCTGTTGTGGAGGCAGATGCTACTGAGGTTTTGAAAGCAGGAGGCGTGCAGTGCCTACCTGTCCTCCAGTTGATCTCTTCATATCCACCTCACAGCAGCATTATGGCATCAGGGAGTGCTCTTAGGGTCCCCAAACCCACTGGAGCATTACCTGAGCTTACATTTCCCAGGCTGAGGTAACCCAGCAGTGACAGCGTGGGATGGGGATCAGATCTGCACGGCCAACTCATTGAGCTCAGCTTTCTTTCCTGTAACGTGGCAATAACAGCAGTGACAGAGTTCACACTCCTTGGCTGGGAGGACCCAAAGATCCACAGACGATGTTATATGTGGACTGAAACCCAAATTCCAGCTCTGCTCCTGCCCTCAGCCCCACCAGCAGCTTCTGCCTCTGCTCTCTGACAACACCCTTGTGTTTAAACCCCTTTGGTTAAGGATGTCTTTGTGGCTCTTCCTTTGTTTGTCTTCTCAAAGGAGAAAAGGCACCACTTCAGAAATCAAGCTCTCCTCTCTTTTTTTTTTTTTGCTCCTTACCTTAAAAACAACCCATTTTAAAAAATCAACTCTAAACCTCATTGCAAACTGCAGGTCAGGACCAAGGTGACCGTGCCTGGCAGTTAACAGCACAGGTGTCTGGCCATATGTGATACACAATGAGCCCCCATTGAGTAGAGGGATGCACACCTGAACCTGACTGCTGCTGTGCTGGGTGTCCAGAGGTCAGAGCACGGGGCCTTTTGTGTGCTTTCCTTCCAGCCCCCTCCCTTTTTTTCTCCCCCCCTTCTCTCTCCATGTGTATTTTGTCTCCTCCTCCTCCTGCGCGTGTCTGCCTTCGCATCCCCGCTGTTCTCCCTCCCCTCCTTCGGGCTGGTGGCCAAAGGACCTCCGAAGGGTCCAAGCAGTGTGGGGTTGTCCTTGTTCCTCCCTCCAGCACCGACCCAAGGGTATCTCGGCTTGCCGGTGAGATGCTTCTGGTCCCGGTGATGTGATCGCATAGCAACGTGGCGGCGGAGGAGGCTCAACCCCAGCATGCAGCCCTGTCACGGGCACTTCTCTGCTGATTCACAGCCCCTGCTCCCGGCTGCTGCCCGCCTTCCCGACCTGGCGTGCTCGGAAGGTAGGCCGTGCTGAAATCCCACCGTGGGGCTGGGAAGGGGGAAACAGGGATGGCTGTCCTCGGAAACGCAGCCCTGGGTGTGTGTGCATCCCTTCAGGGAGATCTGTAGCTGTCCGTGCGGGTGAGGAAACTCACAGAGCACAAAAGAAAGGGGTTGGGGCATACGGGAGGCTGCGGGGGGGGGGAGAATTAACGATGCTGTTCCCATAGGGGAGGCTGAGGGTTGGGAAGGATTGCTGATATAGGCTGCTTTAGCAACAAGGATCGGGATATTAGTTTAAGGATGCCAAATGCAAACAAAGCAGAGAGCATCCCTGCTCTGCCAGCTTTCCTCCTTTCCCTGCTGAAGGCTCAGCTCCCCTTTGACTGAGCTCGGGACCACTCAGAGCAGGCTTTGTGCTGGCCTGCCTCTGTTCTCCATGAAGGATTCTGTAGGGCAGAGATGGGGATACCTCCAGCAGCGTGCTGGGATTGGGCTGTTGTCCCAGCACTGCCCTTTTTGTTCTCTGCCTTGTCCAGTGCAGCCTTGCTCCCTTTATGTCTCGATCCTCCCTCTTCCAGCTTCCTTCTCCTCATCCTCCTCTTTCAAGGCCTCGTGTTCCACCCCTGAGTTCCCCACCATGTGTGTAGAACCACCTGGGGCAGGTGGGATGCTGCATGGGGTGACTGTGGGTTGATGCAACCTGGTGCACACCAGGCTGTACCAGTCCCCAGCACAGTCCCTGAGGTCGAGTCTTCCCTTCTGCAGAGTGGAATCCCTGGAGCAGGGACTGTGCCACTGCCCTGTGCTGCTATGGGACAAATGGACGGCTTGGGTTAGGTTTTAACATCCACCCCAATCTCAGTGTGGTCATGTTTCATCTCTGCCCCTTGCACTTCCTTTCTGCCTGCCCCATGTCTGTCTCTCTGGAGCCATGAGTGTTGTCTCTCAGTTATTTTTTTCGGATGGCCTTCACTGCCTGCCCAGAGTCCCCTGCAACAAGACCCCATGCAAAACCCCATATGCATGGGGATGGGCTTCTGCTGTTCTGCCTGCTTGGTTTGGGGCCGCCTGCCAATTCCATGTGCAGAGCGCTGCCAGGTGTACGATGGCACTGCAGGAAGGGAGCAAGGTGTCCATTCTTCACAATCCAGTCTGAGTGAATACCTGGGATAGATAAATCACGCTCATGGAGACTGCTCAGGATCACAGCTGCGAGTGGGGCTGCTCAGGTTGGAATGGCTCTTCTCCAAAGTACACAGAGTGGAGAGGGGGGGATGGCAAGGAATGGATGGGTTCGACTGAAGCCCCGACTTCCCAGGGTGCGTGGTGAATTTCTGATGATAACACCCTTCTGAGAAGCACGTTCAGGCCCTCCGCTTCAGGCTGGGTGCCTCTGATAAAAGCCTGGAAGTCAAATCTCCTGAAAACGAGGCGTACTGAGCAGGAGGAATTTGCTCTTCCAAAACCCTCATTTTCACAGGTGTTTAAAGATCAAACACTTCTTCGGAATGAAGCCAAAATAGCTCCAGCCCATTTTCCTTTACTGTTTCCTCTAGCATAAAAATGAGGCAGCTCCGACCCAGCCTGGGGAAGGGAAGGAAATGGGACTTCTCGTGGCTGGAGAGAACAGGGTGAGGGCAATTGATGAGGACCAGACTTGAGGTGGGGGCAGAGCTCTCAGTGCGTAGATCTTATTTTAACTCTAGGAATGAGAAATGAAGTGTCGAGGAAGCTGGAAGTTAGCATGGCAAATGGGCGATGTGTTTCTCACCATGCAGCAGGACTTGTTTCTCTGCTAACAGTGGGGAAGGAAGCACAGATTGTTGGAGGAAAAAGACAGGCAGACGACTCGGGGCTTTCAGTGGGTGGAAATAGGCTGGTTGCAGGGCTACAGAGCAGGCAGAGCGCTCTGCAGCCTCCTTACAGTCACTAAGGCAGTTATTGCTGCCCTGCTGTCCTTTGTGGGCATGGGGAGGATGCTGGCTTCTGCCCTTTCACCTTTTGTCTGCCAGGTCTGCCCATCCAGCACTATGGGGCTGTGAACCCATAGCTGGGTTTTGAGATGCAAAGCTTGGTACATAGTGCCTACTTAACTGCAGGAGGAGGAAGGATGGGAAGGATCCTTCAGCAAAGCGAGTTTTGGAAAGAGCAGCTTCAAACCCAGCTGTGAGTCAGGAAGGGCATGTGAAAGAGATCTCAGATCTTCCTCAATTGCCATAAGTCATTTCCGTGCAGAGAGGAGCAGTTGTTTAGCATGGCCACCTATGGGCTCACGCTGTTGGCTGGGGACATCCAGGTCCCCAGTTGCTGGATGAAGAATGAAACTGATGCTAGTTTTCAGCCTGAGATTTCTGTGTATTCTTTGGTTTGGGAAAACGGAGATGCAGCAGAAGAGCCCCTGTTTCTTTGTTAAGATTTATGGCACTTCCTTATCCCTTGAATTTAAAACGATTTTGGTTGTGAGCTCAAACCCGAAGTGGTCATCTCAGCACATAGCTTGTTAGGTGGGAGAGTGCCCACTTAGTGAATAAGGTCCCGTCCACATCATGTGTCCTCCACCAGTTGCACCAAAGCTTTCATGCTGCTTGTTAAGGGCGTCTGCCTCACTGAGAGTCCCTGTGCTGCTATTAACCATGGGGAGCTAGCAGGCAGTGCCATGGGAGGACAGGTTGTACCACAGAGGATGAAGTTTGACACGGTGTCCTGTTTGGCATCTGGGTTTTGGAGCACTGAGATGATGGGGCTCTCAGTGCCCACACATATGGGAGTCACTGCTGGCCGTTGTAGGGCGCTGTGGGGCAGTTTCCATGGAGCATGGCTGAGTATCTGCTCCTGGTTTGTAAAGAGACGAAGCCCTCCATCGTGGCATGGGTCCCTCCTCTCCTTGTGTTGCCTTTAAGCTCGGTCCCAGTGGGACAAGGACTTCTGTCTCCCCAAGCCTTGACCTTATGGGGTCTTGGGAATTAGATCCACCAGCCACAGATCTCAGAGCCCAGCTATTTCCTTACAGATGCAGAAAGCCATTTATTTATTTATTTTGCTGGAACAGGATGCACCACGGAGGGAGTCCTGCTGTCACCAGCTTGAGAATGCTCCCTTTGTTAGTGGATACATGGGAGCTGAACTTTGAAATACCCATAAGCCTCCCACCTTTCCCCTTAAAGGACACTGAGCTGAAATGTTATTACTTCTCTGGTACAGTAAGCTAAACAACAACAAAGCCATTAACATTTCCAGCAGCAGGGAGTGTGTTTGTATTTCCACTCCCTTCGTGGGATAAAGGCCGAGCTGCCCTGCCTCTAAACCTTGCCGTGTTTTCCCCTTATAGGCCAGGATCTGAAGTGGAAATATTCAATCCGGAAAGAACATCTTGGAGATGATTAGCAATTCAAAACATCAGCCTTGTGATGGAGGGACCTCTTGCCCCGTGTGCTGTATTTGCTGCTCTTTTATGTAGAGAGAGCTTCAAATGCAACACCCACGTGGGATTCTGGCTTCCCATGAAGCACATGTTTGGGCTGCCCACAGAGACATGGGGTAGCTGCAGTGCAAACAGTAGTGGGGATTCCTGGATTTTGGGCACAGCTTGGGGCTGGGTTTCTGTCAGAAGGGTTTTAAACAGTGGCCCAGGCTGGAGGAGCTCCTTGCTGTCCTCTCGTCCTGCAGTGTCTGAGGCTCTGTTCTTACATCCCAACCCTGCTCCAGCTCCCACAATACGCTCTCTGCATCCCCCCAATGCCTGCATGTACTTTCAGCCAGGCTACTTTCATCACCAACATGTTTGTCACTAACCATGGCACCTGGCTGCAGCACAGTGAGGTGGGACTCAGCTCCTGTTGGTGAGCAGCCGCAGCCAGTGATGGCCATGTAGCCCAGGAGCATCCCCAAGACACCTGTTCTATGTGCTGCAGGGCCTGAGCACAGTGCTGGGCTGCAGCACTATGGTACAGAGGCCGAGCAAAGCAGGAACATTTTTCCTTCTGCAGGAGCTGGGATTTGGCAAGAGCTCACACACCGGTTTGCTTGCAGCCTTGCCTTGCCGTCTGCTTGTCTCTCCCCTTGAATGTGTGGCTCTGTGCTGGCTGCTGTACGGTTGGGTTATTTCCAGATTCTCTTGGGTTCTCCACGTATGGATGTCAGAAGCTGCCTGGGATGGGCTCTTGTTCCCTCATGCTGTGGCTGTGTCCAATGGGACCGTGCCTTGGTCCAGGGAGGTGAGGATCCTCACAACCAGGAGGTGCAGAGCAGGGAGCTGCCAGCCTCACATCTGGAGATGTGAGCCCCAGCCCTGGAGATTTATCCTTGAGCAAAATGCAGATCCACGCTGGTGGAAACCCGAGGTTGGTGGCTGCTGGGAGATGCTGCAGAACCTCATTACCCAAAGCCATGAATTTCCCAGTCAGAGCTCAGCAAGATTCTGTGGAGCAATTTGAGGCAAAATCTCTTTTTGTGCCCTGAGAATCGCATCCAAAAGATGGAATTCCCACCCATGAGGTGTACAGGAGGGCGAGGGCCAGCTCAGCCTCTGACAGCACGGCCATTCTGGCAATAGGGGATGGTATTGTCTCTTGTCCAGGGGTGAGTTTACCTAAGGATGCCCTGAAGGCATTTGGAGCTGTGATGGCTGTGTCTGTGCTGGGGAAGGCAGCAGGGTGAGGTGCTGCCGTGTACCTTCTGTGATGCTCATTTGTGCAAAGTGGCAAGAAGGGAAGAGGATGGACTCTGGATTATCTGCACGTTGGAGAGCTCAGCACAGGCTGCTCTGCTGGAAATGGGGAGAATTGTGGCAGCAGAAATTGCGAAGGGATTAAAAAAGAACCATAACAGGATAAGCTGTTCTCTTAATGCATGTGGTGGAGGGGGAAGGCAGGGGAAGCACACAGGGCTGGGCAGGAGGAGCAGAGCTCTGAGCCCTGCACCGAGCTCCAGCACCTCTCACACTGCTTCTTTCAGGGCTTTATCTTCTCATCCACTCTGCATTAAGAGGAAGCCGTGTCAGCAATGGGACAAACTGCTGTCCTGGCTCAGTCGGACCCCAGGCAATAAAAACAAACCAGCAGCAGCCGGAGGGTTTGTTTGGGTGTGCACAGCAGTTGTGGGGCTGCTGTTGGCTCACTTTATGGTCGCACGGGTTTTAAAAGTGGAATAAAACGGTGACTTTTATGGCTCCTAATAAAAAGCGTATAAAAAGAGAACCGGTTTGCTGGGGGAGCGAGCTGCTGGGAAATTTCCTTCCTGGATTTCAGAGCAAAGATGTAACGTGTTTGAAGGTATTGTCTGTGCTGGGTGCGGTGGGAGCTCTCCCTGCTCTGCTTTTTAATGCAGGCATCTCCTGTGCTTTGGGAAACCCGGTGCTTTTTTTAAACACAGCATCGCGTGTGGGCCAATATGATGGCAAATTACATAATGAGGTGCAAAGAAGTGGGGGGGATGAAAAAGAATTGGATGTTGAGTTGGGGAAAAAAAAGAGATCGCGATGGGAGAGAGCAGCTGACCCACCTGTGTGTGCTCAGCCCCCAGATGGGCTCAGCATGAGGAGGGGCTGCCTGTCACGCTGTGTTCCAGGTGCCCGGGGTCCCCTCCGTCCCCATGAGCGGCGGTGCCGATGCAGCCCCTGGTGATGCAGGAATGGCCCTTCGTCGTCCCGCGGTGTCCTGAGTGGCGCGTGGCTGAGCAGGCGCGGCGTGGATCCGCTGCCCACCCGCTGTCCCAGGTAAGAGCCCCTGCTCTGTGTGTGCCTATGGAGCAAGTGGGGGGACCCCCACCCCGACCCCATATTGCCTTGTGCATCATGAGGGTGTTAGCTCTCCTCCAGCACTCGGGCTGCAAAGCGATTCCCAAAGTAGGGTGTGAGGGACAACCTGCAGAGCTGCCTTTATGCATTCCTTTGGAATAAGAAACAAGGGGCTGCTGCTGCCAGGTGCCCTGATGTGTTTGGTTGGGTTTGTTTTCCCTGGATGTGGGGAAGGATGTCAGCTTTGGCTGAAAAGGAATGTTTGGTGGGGAAAAGGAAGGGCTGGAAAGCTCATAAAAAAGCAAAGACTGAGATGCTGTGTGGTAGAGGAGGCTGTTCTTCTCCTGGGCTGCTTTTCTCAAGGATGCTCTGCCCTCAACATTCCTGCTCAGAGAGCGTTTCTGCTGCGGGAGCAGAGTGAAGGAGAGAAGAACCCACCAAAAAGGTGTGAATATTTGGGATGTATCCACCTGAGGTTTTTCTCTGTCCCTGTGTGGGGTGTTCGCTCTGAGTCAGCGTCAGCCCAGGAGGGTCTCCTCCTTCTTCTGCTGTCCCACTCAGTCTGAGTGCTATGCCCAGGCTTCCCCTGCTTGCTGAGTTCTGCTCCATCTTGGGGTTCTGGAGCCAGGGGGGTTGTGGATTGGTAAAGTGGTGGGAGAAGCAGCTGGCGGTGCCACCAGCGGTCAGATGTGCAGGGAGACAGGGAGCTTTTCATTCCCTCCCTGTAGGTGGAGGAGAGCATGGGAACAATGCTGGCCAGCAGGACTGTGGGGGGACATGGGGAGCCAGCCTAGAGCCTGCTGGCAAAAACAAACTCTTTGCACCCAGATGGTCAGGAGTATCTGTGTTGGTACCTGGTGCTGAGCCGGGGCATGGAGGGCACCTCAGGGTTAAGTCTGGAAGACAGGTTTGCCTTCTGGGTGGTCAAAGCTTGCTGGGACTTGGGTACCCCCACCCCTGGCAGTGACCCTTGTGTGTCCCCCAGCCTCATAGGGCGAGGGGTGTGCAGCAGTGGCACCCTGGGGGTTAAGGCAGGTTGGAGGCTGCAGGAATGCCACGGACACAAAGCTGGGATTGAGGCCGGCGAGGAGGCACGGCCGCCCCCCTCCAGATTCCTGGGGGGTCAGTGCTGGGGCAGCCCTGTGCTGTGCTCACAGCTGGGCTCACTGCCTCCCGGGCAGCCGCGGCTGCACAGCAGAACCAAAGCAATGCCTGCTCCAAGCAGCCCCGCTGCACCTCGAGCAAGCAGGCAGCATCACCAGAGCCTGCGTGAGTCCTGGGCTGGAAATAACCCTGTTATGGGTTGGAGGGGGACGCGGGTCCAGGCTGCTGCTGCTGCAGCTCTGGGAAAGGGGTGCTCAGGGAATGCTTGGGTGGATGACAAAGCTTCTTGCCCTCTGCCTGCTTGTAAGAGGTTATCCTACGGGGGGTAAGTGACCTATGCTTGGCCACAGCCACCAGCTGATCCACAGGTTGTAGTCTGTGAGTTGTGGGCTTTGAACACCTGGGCTGGGAGGGCTGTGGTTGCTGCTGAGCTGTACTGCACGCAGGTAGAGCTGCTGTCCTGCTTTGGCATCCCTGGGCTGGCTGCTCCCAGCAGCACTGGGGTAACTCGCTTTGGCAATGGGAGAAGCTGCGCAGGCAGACTGTTGGTTTGTGTTTATTTTTCCCTATGTATAAGCAGCAGTTTTAGCTCGAGTGATTCATTATGCACGGCCCCAAGATCACTGTGAGCTCTGTGGGCGACAGGTTTCTCTCTTTTCTCGGTGCTCCTGGAGCAGCAGGGTGGGGGAGCAGCCTGCAAACAGGTGTTAGATGCTCTTGGAAGGAGCAAACTTAGCAGCGCTGGGTTTCACACCTCCATGAGAACCAGCACACTGCGGGCACTGCTTGGCCAAGCTCTGGGGCTGGCAGTTCTCCCTGCTTGCCACCCTGAAGCACTCCAACAGCCCATTGTGAAGGCAAGGAGTGCCCACACCTTCCCTTTGGAAATGTTGCTGCCTTCCCTGGAGAAGCTTGCCTGTTGCGTGGGCCATTTAGGAAGCGATAGTGCAGTTTATTATGGCTGATTAGTCACCTGGGGATAATTAACCCCCAAATGAGCTCTGGTAGCAAAGTAGAACGAGAGTGAATGCTGTGCACAAGGTACATTGACACCTTGCTTGTTGCAGTGCAGTGTGTGTGTGTGTGTGTGTGTGTGTGTGTGTGTGTGTGTGTGTGTACACACTGCATTGCATGCTTCTTTGGAAAGGAAATCCCCAGTCTTGCTCACCCAAGTCCCATGAGATGCTCCTGGCCCTGCCAGCCCATGTTGATGTGGTCAGCGAGCACAGCAATGCCTTCATTGCCACTGTAAGAGGAAATGGGCGCGAGGCAGCACTGGGGGCTTAGGGTAGGATTGTTCACTCACTGAGGATGCTCAGCACCCACTTCTAGGGTGTGCACACCAGGTTCTGCTGCTGTTTGCACCCACTTGAGCAGCTCTCATCCCACTGCTGGTTCTGGGGAAGCGTTAGGGGAGAAGCAGTGGTGCAGCCCCCTGGGTGCAATGCTGTGAGTGCTGGCAGCCCCCTCTGGGCACCACATCCCAGCCAGCTCTGTTTCTGCACAGGTTAAAGGCTCTCAGGATGGCACAGGACCTTCGTGTGTAACCTCCCGGGCTCCTGGCAGTGCTGCTGGGCCCCAGGCCCCTCTGGAGATGAATCTTTGTTGGAATGAGATCAAAAAGAAATCTCACAGCCTTCGGTAAGACCCCTGGCTGGCCTCATGGGCTGTATGTGCTCATTGGGAGCTTTCTGAGCTCATTCCCTGCGCTACCCATATGAGCTCAACCTTCAGAGGCTGCAGCTCCCAGCCAGCGGGACAGAGAGCTTAACTGGGGCGTGTTAATTGCCTCTTGCCTCATTGCTGGCTCATGGAAGCTGCTCAGCTGTGTAGACACAGAGCCAAGCCCCCTGCGCTGCCCAGAGCGCAGTCCTGGGTGCTCTGCTGCCGGCTGCAATGCACGGGGTGTCTGCAGAGCATCCTTTGCCCAGCACCTCCTGCCCACCTGCAGACACGGCATCCCCACAGCTGGGGGGCTCCATGAGGCCACAGCCATGTCCCGGTGACCCCATGCTGTCACTGCTGTCCTCCAGGGCTCGTCTGGAGGCATTCTCTGACCACAGCGGGAAGCTGCAGGTGCCCCTCCAGGAGATCATCGACTGGCTGGGCCAGAAGGATGAGGAGCTGTCGGCACAGCTGCCCCTGCGTGGCGATGTGCTCCTGGTGCAGCAGGAGAAGGAGACGCACGCGGTACGTTCCCATGTACCAACCTGGGCTGAGGGCACACAGCCCCCATCTATACCCATGTCCCTGATGTCACTGAGGAGACTCTGCAGGTGGCCCATGTGGGCACTGGATGAGTAAATCAGTGCAGCCCTTGGCCAAAGGGCAGCAGGATGTAATTTTCCAGCTCAGCCTGTCATCTCCTCCGTGCCCTGCTCTTCCCTCCAGGCTTTCATGGAAGAAGTGAAGTCCCGGGGGCCGTACATTTACTCTGTCTTAGAGTCAGCACAGGCTTTCCTCTCCCAGCATCCATTTGAGGAACTGGAAGAGCCAACTTCAGAAAGCAAAGGTTTGCGGAGCTTTGCATTCCTCGTCCTCCTATGGCCCCTCTGGGGCTGGACTGGGGGCTTGGAGAGGGGCAGCTGGTGTGACACACAGCTGCTCTGCCTCTTGCCATAGCGCATCTATTTTGTCCAGTCCTTTGGTAGAAAATGAGCTGTGCTTCTGTCCTCAGCTCTCATCTTTGCCCTCTGTGTGCCTCACCTGCTTTGCTTTCTCAGATGTCTCTCCCCGGCACCGCATCCAGAACATCAGCCGCTTCGTCTGGAAGCAGGCGAACGTGGCCAGCGAGCTGTGGGAGAAGCTGACAGCCCGTTGTGTGGACCAGCACCGGCACATCGAGCGGACATTGGAGCAGCTGCTGGAGATCAAAGGGGCCATGGAAGAGCTCAGCACGGCACTGGATCAGGCTGAGAGCGTGCGTGAAACCTGGGAACCCATTGGGGACCTCTTCATCGACTCCTTGCCAGAGCACATCCAGTCGACCAAGGTACTTGTGGCTCTGAGAAGGATCCAGCTTCAGTCTGCGGGAGGGGTGGGCAGCAGCCAGCTGACCCCAGCTTGGAGCAGAGGAATCACATCTGGGTACTGACATCTCGGTTCTCCTTCCTCCCCTGCCTTGTGCCTGTTCCCCCTGGATGTGGTACTGCAGCTCTTCAAAGAGGAGCTCTCTCCCATGAAGGATGGGGTGAAGGTGGTCAATGACCTCGCACACCAGCTCGCCATCTCTGATGTCCACCTGTCCATGGAGAACTCCCGCACCCTGGAGCAGATCAACACACGCTGGAAGCAGCTGCAGGTGATGTGAAGCGAGGTGGGATCTGATGGTGGTCATTACCTGCTCTGGTTGCATTGATATCTGTGAAAATGTGGATAAGGGTGGGATGGAGATATGGGATGTACTGCCCAAGCCCGTAGGAGGAGGTTAAAGGCTGAACAATGTGAAACAGAAGTGAGGAAGGTGGTTTGGGGCACACCTGAGTCCCTCCACAAACTTTCCCAATGGAGCTGCCACCCCAAAAGCCCAACAGGTGCCATCACATTCCTCTGTCCATCCTGCAGGCCTCCATCAACGAACGCCTGAAGCAGCTCCAGGATGCCCACCGGGACTTCGGGCCGGGCTCCCAGCACTTCCTCTCCTGTACGTGAGCAGGTCCCGGGGGTTGAGCTGGGGTACAGCAGCACAGGGTGCAGGTCCTTGGGCGCCGCGCTCCCAGAAGCTGAGGCAGCACGCGGGCAGGTCACAGATCTTGTACCTGGTGCACAGGGATTGGAGCAGGAGGCAGCAGCAATGCTGAGCCCTGCTGGGCTGGCAGGCATCAATGGAGACCGCTGATGTCTCTGCAGTCCTTGTTCTCCCAGCTGGGAGGAAGGGTGCTATTTCAGCTGCCGGAACTGATAAGATGTCTGTGGGGAGGTGGGAGGGCTGAGGGTCACAGAAGGGCTTCTTTCCTCTAGGGTGGGATGAGCATGGGATGAGCCCTCATCTTCCTGAGGTCTCTCATGGGCAATGTCTCACCCCCTGCTAGCACCTGATGATGAGGGGCTGGGGGGCACCCACCATCAGCAGCACCAACCCCAAGGAGCTCCCAGCACTGGCCTGACCTCTGCCCCTGTCTCCTTGCAGCCTCTGTTCAGGTTCCTTGGGAGCGAGCTATTTCCCCCAACAAAGTGCCGTACTACATCAAGTGAGTGTGCCCTGTGGCAGCAACGGGAGCTGGGGGTGGACTGGGGGAGGCACTGAGCTCCAGCTGAGCCCAGTAGAGCCACGACCCTGTGATGGGTACAACCCCATGGGCTTCCCCCTTTTCTGCTATGTCCTGGGAGCGCAGCCTGTGGCACCAACACACGGGACATCATCCCAGGGTCATTTCCTTGCCTCTGGGTGCTTGGTTCCCTGCCTGACATGTTGGCTTCCTTCTGTGCTTCCAGCCACCAGGCACAGACCACATGCTGGGACCATCCAAAGATGACGGAGCTGTACCAGACACTGGGTGAGGAGCCTGACCCCATAACCCTATTTCTCTGCATGGAGAACAATGTGAGATGCCCTCAGCCCCAAAGGCAATGGAGCATGAGGCCCAGCCAGGCTAGTGCTGGTGGGAATAGTGCCTGAGAGCAGCAGCTGCTGCTTCCTGCCCTGCAGACAAGGATGTTCAGCTGTGGTTTTCCTCTTCTTTTCCGGTGTTACTGCAGCGGATTTGAACAACATCAAGTTCTCAGCCTATCGGACAGCTATGAAGCTGCGGCGGGTGCAAAAAGCCCTGCGATGTGAGTAGGATTTCCCTGCTGGTGGGTCTCCTTGGAAGAGGCATTCAATGGGCACAGCCTCTCATCAGAGGCAGGAGCCCACTAGGGATGTGCTGGGAGATGAGCCCATGGCTGGGAAGCTGAGCAGGGTCACAGTGGGATGTCTGCCTTGGGGTTAGAGTGGAATTGCTTGAGGGCTGGCATGAGCCAAAGGGATGAGAGAGCAAAGGGATAAAGAGCCCTCTTCTGGTTGCCTGTATCTCCCCATTTCAGAAGTGATGTAATCTCATTCATAATGCACTTGAGGAGGGCAGGGAGGTGGGTGATGGGGCTGTCAGGGCAGTGAGTGCTGAGTGGGTGTAGAGATGCCATATCTGTGAATTTGGGATCCCTGGTGCAACCACCTGATGGGTCAGGAGAAGGGAGGCCTTCCCACACCATGTTATAGTGTGGAAATGGCATGCTGGCTCCAGAACACCAGTAACTTTGCCTTCCCATGCCAGCCCTGTGGGGGCTGCTGCCTTTAGACATAGCAGCAAGAAGGAAAATGGCACAGAAAGTGGCTTGAGAGGCTGGTGGATACCTGGGATGGGGTTTACAGTGAGAGAACCATCCTAGAAGCCGTGCCCATCTTGTCCATGTACTTCCTTACTGCAGCAGGGCTGCATCTCCCTGCTCTCAGTTCCCATCTACTTCATTTCCCCCCTCCCACCTCTGATCCCTCTGCCCATGCTCTCTACTCAGTGGACATGGTGACCTTGGCCACGGCCCTGGAAATCTTCAACGAGCACGACCTGCAGCCCAGCGACCGCGCAATGGATGTGGTGGAGGTCATCCACTGCCTGACCTCCCTCTATGAGAGGCTGGAGGAGGAGCGGGGCATCCTGGTGAACGTGCCGCTCTGCGTGGACATGAGCCTCAACTGGCTGCTGAATGTCTTTGATAGGTACCGACCCCACAGCATCCCCCCATTGCGGGGGCCGCTGCGTTTGGCAGCTGCAAAATGGCTCCAACTGGTTGGGAAGGGGCTGGCTGATGTGGGTTTGCCCTGCTGAGCCCCCTGCCCAAAAATCCACCCGTGCTGTATTTCACCTTGCAGTGGCCGCAGTGGGAAGATGAGGGCTCTCTCCTTCAAGACAGGCATTGCATGTCTGTGCGGGACGGAGGTCAAGGAGAAGTTTCAGTGTAAGTCCCTTGGTGTGGAGCAAGCTGGGGGATGTGGGAGTGCTTTGACTTTCTGGCTTAGCCATTCGCTTCCCAAAAAGAGCAGAGAAGCAGCTTTTGTGCAGTGACTAATGTGCCTGCATCACCTCCCCTCACTCCCTCCCACGCCTACGCCACCCAAATTAGAAGGTGTTTTTGCACAGCTATGGGTGCAGCGTGGGTCCTGCTTGCATGGAGCGGTGCAGAGGATGCCACGGGGCAGCAGTTATTTGGTGCTTCTCAAGGGATAAGCTCAGGGTGCACGGCTGGGCAGACGCATTCATGTCAATGAGAGCCCCGTTTGCATTTTAACCATGGTACTGCAGCCGGGCGCTGGAAGGATGTGATCACCAATGGGTTAAATAAAGGAGCGATGACTCAAGAAGTCTCTAAACTCCTGTTTACTGATGAAGTTGCTTCATCAACAAGGGGTTCCTTCCCCGCTGTTTTAAGCAGATCCCAGCTGCCAACCATGCATCTCACAGAGCTGTCCCCTCCCTGTCCCTTTGCAGACCTCTTCAGCCAAGTGGCGAATGCAGGCGGGCTGTGTGACCAACGGCACCTGGGTGTGCTGCTGCACGAGGCCATCCAAGTGCCACGGCAGCTGGGTGAGGTGGCAGCGTTTGGGGGCAGCAACGTGGAGCCCAGCATCCGCAGCTGCTTCCGATTCGTGAGTGCTGCGGTGTCCGTCTGCCCAGCCATTCCTTCAGTGCCCTACAGAGAGTGGCTCCAGCCCTGAGTATCTCCTCCCATCCCTTCCTCAGAGCCATGGGAAACCTGCTATCGAGGCGTCCCAGTTCCTGGAGTGGGCCAACCTGGAGCCACAGTCCATGGTGTGGTTGGCCGTGCTGCACCGCGTCACCATGGCTGAGCAGGTGAAGCACCAGACCAAGTGTTCTGTCTGCCGGCAGTGCCCCATCAAGGGCTTCAGGTAGGGGCTGGGGTGTGTGTTTGGAAGCTCACGGGCACTCCTTGTGCTCACTCCCAACACAAAGCAGCTCCTCTGCCTCCCACTTCTCCCTCTGACATCCCGATCTCTGCAGGTACCGCAGCCTGAAGCAATTCAATGTGGATATTTGCCAGACCTGCTTCCTCACCGGGCGAGCCAGCAAGGGCAACAAGCTGCACTACCCCATCATGGAGTACTACACCCCGGTACGGGGCTGGGCTGCCACACGTGGCGATACTTAGGCTGATGCTGTCCCAGCAATGTCTACCTTGCTTCATTTTGCCCTCCCTGCCTTCTGAGGGCTGTATCCTCCTCACTGCCGGACCTGTCTCTGCCTCCATTGGGTTTACACCCATCCCAAAAGGGATTTCCTCCCTGAGGATGCCAACCAGCACCTGAGCCACGTTCTTCTCTCTGCAGACCACCTCCAGTGAGAACATGAGGGACTTTGCCACGACGCTGAAGAACAAGTTTCGGTCCAAGCAGTATTTCAGCAAACACCCCCAGCGGGGATACCTGCCTGTCCAGTCCGTGCTGGAGGCTGACTTCTCTGAGACGTGAGTGTGCTGGTGGCTGTGTCACCGAGGGGGGGAAGCGGCAACTCCAGGAGTGCTGCTTGGAGACAGTGGGATGGAGGAGTGTTGCCCAAGGGTGGGTGCAGGTGGATGGCCAAGGGTGGATGTGGGGTTGCTGCCCAGAGATGGGTGGAGGGGAGCTGGTCCAGGGATGGAGGCAGTTTGTTTCAGAGCTGGCCCAGCCCTAAGCTATTGCAGAAGGGCAGCCCCTCCAAGCCCTGACTGTGAGTGAGGAACGTGAGTCTTGCTGTTCTCTCTTCCAGACCAGCCTCCTCCCCGATGTTGCCACACGCCGACACGCACTCTCGGATTGAGCATTTTGCCAGCAGGTACCAGCACTGCTGCGGCACAGAACGTGGCTGCAGTGGGGTGGGAGTTTGGGGGGCAGATGCTTCCCTGAATGCTGTGTGTCAGCTGTTGGCTTTGCCTGCCGCTGGGGACAGAGAGAAGTCTTCCAGGAACTGCTGCAATTAGAGTGCATTCAGCAGACATTCCAGCTGTATCAAGCCACTTCTATTTCCTCCAGGCTTGCAGAGATGGAAAACCAGAACTGTTCCTTCTTCAGTGACAGCCTGTCCCCTGATGATAGCCTGTGAGTTCTGCCTCCTCTCCCTGCTTCTGTGGCTCCATTCCAACCTTCCTAGGGCACCCCCACATACCCAAGGGTCTTGCAGCCAAGTTCCAATGTTCCTTACCATGTTTCTTCCACCTGCTGCAATAGGGATGAGGACCAATACTTGCTGCGTCACTCCAGCCCCATCACGGACCGGGAGCCTGCAGGCAGTCAGCAGGTCTCAGGCAGCCTGCCCATGGATGACAAGGGGGAGCTGGAGCGCATCCTGGCGCACCTGGAGGATGAAAACAGGTTGGGGATGTGGGTAGCTCTTCAAGGAGGGGCTTTAAGTCTAAGGCAAGGGCTGGGAGAAACCTGGCTTGGCCCGAAGCGTGGGGTCTGGTTTGGAGGATGAGCCCTAAAGCCTTTGGGGAGCACTGAACTCGGTGAGGACTTGGTGTTCTCCAAGATTCTGTTCCTCAGAAGGCTCCTACCTAACCCTAGAATGTGTTCCCCTTTTGAACCGCAAGCACCCCTCTTGAATTGTTTCAAGTGAGCCCTGGCCACGGCTGCCTCTCTCCTCTCTGAGTTCCCAGTGGATGATGGAGACACTGCTGGACCACAGCTGAGAACAGCAGGAGGGCTTTGCTTTCCCTGCCCCTGCTCTGAGCCTCTAGGAAGCAGCTGGGTGCCTATTGCCTGCCACCCCAATGAGGCAGAACTGCAGGCAAAGCCTCCAGGATTGCTCAGTCTCTGCATCACCCTCCAGAAATGAGAACAGTGGGATTGACCCGGGCTGCCTTGCAGGATCCTCCAGGGAGAGCTGAGGCGTTTGAAGTGGCAGCACGACGAGGCAGTGGAATCCCCAACCTTGGCTACGGGCTCCCCTGAATCGGTGCAGGATCCACGCAACGAGGAGCTCCTGGCAGAGGCACGGATCCTCCGGCAGCACAAGAGCCGCCTGGAGACCCGCATGCAGATCCTGGAGGACCACAACAAGCAGCTGGAGTCCCAGCTGCACCGGCTGAGGGAGCTGCTGCTGCAGGTACAGAGCAGGGCTCGGGGTGGGCAGAAGGTGTGGGATGAGGATGGGATAAGCTTTGCGATGAGCCCTTCTCCCTCCAGCCTCCAACAGAGTCAAATGGCAATGGTTCAGCAGCATCTTCCTTGGCTTCATCTCCACATCAGTCCGAAGGCGGACAGACAAGGGATAAGGAGCACGACACCCCCGACACCGAAGCAGCAGGTGAGGGTTGGAGCTCCCTGGGTGACAACTGCAGGGTGCACGCACCGCTCAGCCCAGCCCTCTCCCTCAGCAGATGAGGTGGAAGCCAAAACACAAGATGTCAGCGTGTGCCTGGAGGACATCATGGAGAAGCTGCGCAGCGCCTTCCCCAGCTCTCGAGGTACTCGGGTGAAATCCCCCTCGCTGGCATCCTATTGCTCCATCAGATGAGGGTTTTTTCCATGCGGAGCCTTGCCCCGATCCCACCCTCCCCACACTGACCGATCCCCCACTGCCACGAGCACGGAGGATGAGGAGGAGCCCTCCCACCTGTGAGGACAGCACTGGAAGCCACATGCTGGGCAGAGGCATTGGCTCCTTTCTGCCCTATGGGCTCTGTGCTGCAGATGGACAGAGCGACGGCAGCGAGGCTGCGGTGACCACCTCCAGGAGAGGCAGAACAGCATCAGTGTGATCTCTCCTGGCTGCTCAAGGACAGCTCTTCCAGCAGGGATGTGTTGGGATGGGGATAGGGCTGCTCTGTGACTGCCTGCTGAATGCCCATGCATACAGCAAGGAGATGCTGCTTGGTGCCAGCACTAACCCTCCGCAGGGCAGTGTTGCCCCATGCCACCCTTGAGCACCCCTGGCTTCTAACCCCTCCTTCCCTCCCGTCTCTGTTGCAGGCATGACCTCCCTCATCTAACACCTCCAGAGGCTTTGCCTAACCACTGCCCAGCTGCTTCGCCCCCCTCCTCTCCCCATGCTCACGAGCTGCAGGAGATCTCAGGGGAACATGGGGGCTGTGGGGTCACAGCACTGCACACAGAGAGGCTCAGAAGGAAGAGCTGCACGGCACACAGAGCTCAGCACCCTGCTCCTCTCTGGTTCTGCCCAGGGCCCTTCAGGGTGATGGACAGCAAAGCACTCCTGCAGCCACTGAGCAGCCTCCCGGGGGCTGAGCCAACTCTCTGTAACAGCAGCCAGCTGCCAGCCTTATGGATGGGACTCTGAGAGGTGCTGGGTTTGTGGGGTAGGGACGAGCCCGTGCCAGAGCTTCAGCCCAGCTAGTAGCCTTATCTCGGGAGGATCTTTATAACAGAGCCTTACCATTTAATTTGCATATATTTCTATATATATTATATATATTCTGTACTTAAATACTCTCACGGACTCATGCCATTAAACCCTAACACTGAGTGTAGTTGCACTTTGCTCTCAGTCCAGCCCAACTCCTGCTCCTGCAGGGACCCTTCCCCCTCTCAGTGGGATGCTGTGGGGGTAGCCTGGGGAGCCAGGCTGGCAGCAGGGCTCTGTCCTACTCCCCTCTGTCCTGGGGAACATCCTGGGGCCTGCCAGGATGTTGGGCTGTGATGTAGGATCAGGGCTGCGTTATGTCGAGAAAGCTGCAGAGTCAGGTGCTTTAGGGTGCCCCACAGTGGGAGAGGGTTGGGATGGATAGAGAGAAGAGGCCCTTGGGCACAGCAGGGTGCAGGGAAGGCTGTGTGTTGGTGCATCCCTGTAGACCACAGGGATGGGGCTTTGGCTGTGCTGGATGTGCTGTGTTTGGGGAGGGCTGTTGGGCCAAGGCAGCGTGCTGGGGAGCAGGGAGCTGTGTGCCGTGGGGTTGGCACTTTGGCAAAGGTGTGAAGTAATGCAGGAGATGTGGGCCTGGTGGGTGGCACACAGTGCCAGCGTCCTGATGGTCTGTGGGTTGCTCTCCTGGAGTGGTCCTGATGGGGGTGTTGGTGATGGCATTGGGTTGGCTGTAGCACATGGTGGGAGCTGCTTGCAGTGCACCAGGGAGTGATGCTGACGTGGCAACAGGTGTGGCATAATTGGAGTGTGGCTACTGCATGAGATCAGGGTGTCCCCATAAGAAGAGAAAGGCAGAATCAAGGCAAACTGGTGCAGATCCTCACTGTAAGGAGCTGTGTGCCTGCCCTGTGGGTGCGGGTTTTGGGCTGTGCTGAGGGCAGCAGGGAGGGATGTGGGCAGGCTGATGCTCTGATAACCACGTAGTGTTGTCCTGGCTGCTGCTCTTCACTTCTGCTCTGGAAAGAGAATAAATTTGTATTTATACTGAGCCTGCAGTGTGTGCACTGGCCCCTTCTTTCCATACTGTTTTCCATTGTACCCCCTGAACCAGAGCAGCGCCTGGTGCTGTGCCATCCTGGGACTGGTCTTCTTGCAGGGCCAAGGACATCCCGCTGCTCAGTGTCACCGCTGGGGCAGAAGGGAAACTGTGAGCAGAGCCGCAGGCTGCCTGGCTGCAGCTGCATCCCCTGCCCATCATCTGCATCCATCCTCTTCCAGCAGGTCTCGGGCCATGCAGCAGCTGGGATGCTGGCTGTGCAGGGATGGTTCTGCACTTCTGCAGCCCCAGAGAGCAAGAGGTGACAGCAGGGATCCTCGGTGGGCAGTCCTCTCCCTCTGCGTTTTCAGGCTGCAGCTTCTCTCCCTGATGTTCTATCCCGTATCCAGTGCCCATAGTGAAGTCCCAGCTGTGGGTCAACCCAGAGCTCTGAGACCTCCATCCCGACGCACAGCCTTGGCTGATGGTGGAAGGCTGATGTGTATGGATTGATGGTGCTGTGTTGTGGCAGGGGAGTGCTGGGGCAGCTCTCACACCAGAGCTGCAGCCCTAAAAGGAGTTTAAAGCCCCTGTACCTTCCCCCCCACCCTTGTGCTGCAGGCTCCAGCACACAGCAGGAGCTGGGGGCTGTGATCAGGGATACCAGGAACAGATCCAGCACATGGTGCCAGGGAAGAGACTTTATTTCTCAGCCAATAGAGCTCAGCAGGATCTGGCTGGAGGCTGCAGGAGTGGTGATTTGGGGCAGGGGAGGCAGCAGGAGCCTTGGGGAGCTGCCAGCCCCAATGGAAGAACAGCTTTGTTTCTGTGTCACTGCAATGTTCCCAGTCTGTGGGAAATGGGATCCTGGGGGCACTGTGGCCCTTCTGCCCCTGCTGTGCCTCCCGTGGGCAGCACCTTGTCCCCCATTCAGCAGCAACCATCCCCACTCAGGCCTGCCCGTGCCCCACTGCAGTGGCCTCGAGCTCTCTGCTCTCTCTGCAGTTTTCCAGGGGTGCCTCCATTCCTGAGGCTGCACCATCCCTTTCCTCAGCTGCTGTGAGGTAGGAGGGCACTTCTGTTCCCCCACCCAGCTCCTCATCTGCACCCGAGGGCCTGGCCTGGAGCACTGCCCCATTGGTGAGGCTGGTGAAGTTGTCTGCTTGCTGCCCCCCACAGCTGCCCTGCCCCAGCTGCCCCTGGGATGTCCCTTGGTCCAGAGATGTAGGAGCCATTTCTGCAGCTCTGCCTGACTCCTCCCCAGCCCTGCTCTTTGCCCCAGCTCCCTCTGCCCCACCAGCCTCCTGCCCCAGCACCAGCTCTCCTTTCTCTGATACCTCACATTGCCCTACAGCCAGCTTTTCCTCCTCTGCTGCTGAGTTCTCCTCCTCCTCTACTTTCTCCTTCTCTTCTTCCCTCACCACTGTCCCTTCCCTTTCCTCCTTCTCTTTCACTGCCTCTTTCTTCCCTTCTTGTTCCTCCATCACTGCCTCCACTTCTTTCACCTCATCCTCCTCCTCCACCTTCCTCACCTCTTCTTCCCCCTCCACTGTCTCCTCCCTCTCCTCCTCCTCTTCCACAGTCTCTTTTTCCCCTTCTTGTTCCTCCTCTATTGTCTTCTCTTTCTCTTCCACTGCATCTTTCACCACTTCTTCCTCCTTCTTCACCATCTCTTTTTCCTCCTCCTCCACCATTACTTTTCCTTCCTCCTCCTCCTCTTCCTCCTCCTCCTCCCCTTCCTCCAGTCCCCTCTCTGCCCCATAACTCTCCATCTCTGCCCTGCAGGCACCCAGCTTTATTTCCCCACCCTGTCCCACCCCATTTCCCACCTCTTCAGCCTCCCCTGGGGCTGCTCCTCTTCCCTGTTCATCCTTTCCACATCCATCCCCAGCCTTTCCTCCTTCTCTTTCACCAACCCCTACTTCCCCCATTCCTGTGCCCTGCTCCTCTCCATGGGACCCACCTTCCTCCTGTTGCCCCCCACCCATGGCAGCCCTCCCCCCCCGGGGCTGCTGGAATAGCCCCTGATAACGCTTCCGATCCTCCACGTGCTTCTTCCTCATCCTCTCCCCCAGCAGCTTCAGCTCCTTCTTGACGGCGGCCGCCATGGCGGGGTCCAGGTGGGCCACGCGATGGAAATCCTCCCGTGCCTCCTTCTCGTTCCACACGGCTGCGTGCGCCTTCGCCCGCTTGAAATAGGCCTTGGCATTGTCTGTGGGGCAGAGCCAGCAGGGTCACCGGAGCCCCCAGGAACCAACATGGGTGTGGGTGCTCCCATGGGTAAGGGTACGTTGGGGAGCTGGGCACCTTGAGGTAGGAGAAACTGGTCATGGGGGTATTTCTGTGGGTAAGGGACTTAAGGGATGTTGGGAGAGCACTGTGCTGGGCTGGGGGATCAAGGGACGGGGGGTGTCATTGTGGGGGAGGGAATCTGGCTGAAATGGGACATCGTGGAACCCAGAGGATGGGGCACTGTCACGGACAGCAGGTATATGTGAGCGGGGGGATCCATGAGCGCACCGTGTGGGGCACTCAGGGCATGGGTACCGTTGTGTTTCTGGAGCAGCTCCGTGGTGTGCTCCAGCACCTCGTAGTACTCTCCCAGCTCCAGCTGGCACTGGCAGTAGTTGAGCACCAGCGGCGTGACCAGGCTCTCCAGCTTCAGCCAGCCTTCCTCCCACGGCTTCTCCTACCCAATGGGGTATTGCGGAGGTGGTCATCCCCTTACACAACGGGGGACCGAGGAAGGGCCGGCAGGGATGGTGAGAGGTGGCCCACCTTGGCCTGGAGGTTCCTCAGGCAGATGACGGCCTCCTGGTACTTCTCAGCTGCACGCTGGAAGTCCTTTTGGAGGACCAGGCGGTTCCCCTCGCTGTGCAGCACGGGCACGGCCGCCAGCTTCTCCTCCTTGCTCATGGCCCAGGTGTCACGCTTGTAGGCCGAGGGCTCCTCCACCTGTGTGGGCAGTGGGCACTGAGCCCCTTCCCCGGCCGTTCCCCATCACCCTGCCCTCCCCTTACCCGGAACAGCTCCATGATGAAGATGAGGGGCTGAGGTGTCCGCTGCAGCTCATCCAGGTCATCGTAACCCGTGCTGTGGTAGTCAAACATGTTGCCCATGCCGCAGCGGTGCTTCTGCCCTTCCAGAGGGTCCCGGCCCTCTGCGATCCTCCGCATGCCCTTAGAGACCAGGGCGTACATCCCTGTGTGCTGCAAGGCGATGGAAGGCATTGCCACATGTCTTTGGGCTGCACAGCCCAATGCGGGATGCAGATGGGACTCATGGTACCCCTGAACCCCTCACTCACGATGGCATCGCACCAGAACTCCGCAACCTCCCCCGTCCTCATGGAGCAGAGCAGTGTCTCCCAGATCTCAATCTTGAACATCTTGCCCACAATGATCTCCATGGGCATGCCGGCCTCCCGGCTGTCATCAATCACCGTCCGCTCAAAGTTGTCCTTCAGTGTCTGGAAGTGGAAAGTGATCTGCCCCAAAGAAAGCGTGGTGGTGATGGGGTGCCCTCGTGCCTGGCCTTGGGGCAGGTCTATGGGTAGGAACCCCCTGCCGTGGGGTCAGGACATGAGGACAAGCCTGCTGCTGGTGAGCTGGGGGTTGGATTGGCAGCTCTCCATCTGCAGCGAGGAGACTGTGCCTCCTACCAGCTCAGCTCAGATAGGAAGCAGCTGGTGGAGCATCTTAATGGGCTCATCTCAGGGCTGCTTCCCTTGGGTACCCATTTATAAGCCAGGACAGCCCCAGGACCTCATGGCATCCACGTGGCTCCGTCCATCGATATGGGCTGAGGCTCTCAGAAACACTATTTGCCCCTCTGCCCCCATTTGATGTGTCAGGGAAAGCAGGAGGATTTCCAGGACCCCATCGTGGATGCTGAGCCCCACCATGCCTGGCAGAGCACAGTGGCGATGGGCAGGGAGGGAGATATCAGAGCTTCTCCCTTCTCTCTTGGGAGAGAACAACCAACACAACCAATTTACCTTGCTCCCATCCTGGAACTTCGGCAGCTCCCCTCGGCCTCCGTGCAGGATCTTCTTTCTGACCCCTTCCACATTCAGCAGGTAGGTTTCCTCCATGACCTCCCCCAGGACAGGTCTCACTCCCGTGTGCACTCAGGCCCTTCCCGAGCTCGGTGTTCTCCTGAGGCAGCTCCCTTTCCAGACTACAGGCATGTCATCCCCCAGAGCTGCCACCCAGCCTCCTGCTTCCTGTGCTGGCTGCACCCACACTACAGCAGCCCTTTCCCCTTCCTCAGCATGCAGGATAACGCTGTCCCAGCGTGATGCACTCTGTTGTGTTCTGCCAGCTGCCAAATGGAACTGCCTTTCTAATCCTCTTCCCACCCTGCCAGGTTAATCTGGGATTTGCCTGCCTATTCTGTGAGGAATTAAAGAAACTCCCTAATCAGGAGGACCTCCTTCCTTACGCAGCCTGAGAGTGCGGGGGGGGGTCCCTTTGCATACAGTCTCCTTTTGACCCAGCTGTGCATGGAGAAGGAGCCCTGTAGGAGCCCAGTAGTGCCAGGGGAAGCAGAAGCCAGGTGGCAAGCTAACAAGAAGCAATGCCAGCCTGTCCCCTGGAGAATACAGAGGAACAGAACAGGGTTGGAAATGGTCCTTTATTGAGTCTGGTCTGCAGACAAGCATTTCCCAAATACGGTGACAAGGTCCCACCAGGGTACAGCCCACCACATTCAAGACTCAATAAGGTGCACAGAGATGTACCATTACTGACCCAGGGAGAACCAAAACCCTCTTGAATATTTACAGCGAGTCCCAGCATTTGGCTGCTCTCACAGGCCTAACTCTACAGCCAAGCTCAGCACAAGGCAAGGAGGAGCAGTGCTGGATGCAGAACCTCTTGCACTGCCCTAAAGCAGCAGCAGTGACTGCAGCAAGTCTTCAGCATGAGATCGAGCACTTCCAGCTGCTCTTGTCTCTACGTGTCCTGCTGCTGTGGTCAGGCCCATGCCTCACTTCTCCATGAGGGACTCCAGCTGCTCCTGCAGAGATGTCATCTGGGGAGAAGGAGAAAGGTGTCACAGAAACACAGGCCTGGGCATCCCGCCCACTGCGGAGTTGCTGCAGACCTTCCACCAGCAGTCGCGGCTGCTTTGCCTGCACACTGCAGGGAAGCACACCCTCCACTGTGTGAGCTTCCTCACCTGCTGCTTCTCTCGCTCTTCCTGCTGTTTGAACTCATCCAGCACAGCTTGGAGACGGGTCTACGAACACACCAGATCACAATTATCAATACATTCTGTTAATGGCTACTGGTACGGTATGTCAAACAGTGCAGTGATTCCCAAACTGCACTAACCCTCATCTCATTTCCTGCAACTTCACAGAGTGCTTTGCCTCCGTGGGAAAACACAGGAACGTATGGTCACAGCACAGTTATTCTTAACCCAGTATGCAATTGCCCCTGGCCTCCATGGTTTTCCCAGGACAGCACTTGAATCAGTCTACTAAGCACATGACTTCAAAGAGACCCTGGGAGATCTCTCACCTTGAGGGCTAGGTTCTCTACTTTCATGATGAGATCTTCCTGACGCTTCCTCCTGTCCTGGGTCTCCTGGAGTTTACTCTTCAGGTTGTCGATCTGTTTCTGGATGCCCATGACTGGAAGAGAGCGAGCTGAGACCTGCAGCAGAGGCTGCGCCGCCCAGCACCCCATTGATTCCGCAGCATTGCCACCTGACTCACCTATCTGGTTGGAGCCCTCATTCTCCTGCTGTTGCCCATCCGATTCACTTGGTTTGTCCTGCAGCTGCCTCTCCAAGTCCTCCTCGGTGTCCATAATGTTCAGGTCTTCATCGTCATGATGATCCCGCTCATCTTCATCTTCGCTGCTGCTACTGATGTCATTAAATATCTCCCGCAGTTCATCGTGTTCTAAAGAGTGACAAACGGAAGAGGAAAAACAGAGCTGACAAACAGCCCAGCACCCTGTGCCAGCCATGGGCCCCATCATTATACAGTGTCCATCTCGCACTGCCCTCTCTCCTTTGGGCGCTTCCACCCCCTTCGGGTCCACCTGATTAACTTCATAGCTAGAAAGAAGGCAGCAGCCTTTCCCACTGTACCTGAGGAGCCATGGCCTTGTTTATGTCCCGACATCCCAGGGGAAGAAATGTCCAGGCTCGTGAGTGAACCATGGTTGTCCACTTCTTTTGTTTCATCTTCAGCAATAACTTCCCAGCCTGACAGTTGGAGCAGATGAGTCAAGGAAAAAATGAATGTGAAAGGTGCAGAAAGCTAAAAACTGCAGCTCATCACCCCCTGCCTCGCAGTTATGAATACCCACCATGAGCCACCCCAGCCCCCCTTTTCAGAGACCTGCCCTCTGCTGTTACTTAAGGTCCTGCTCAGTGCAAGGGAAGGTCACCAGGAAGAAACAATAAGCTTTGAAATAGGCAAAGATGAAGTTCTAAAACGTCAGCGTCAAACGTATTTGCCCCGTAACCTCTGACACCCACAGACAGAGCAGAACTCAGCTCTCTTCACAACCCCCAGGTCATGCATACTGCCTCACCCCCCCGCCCCACCTTTTTCTCCCCTAAAAGGATACGGACACTGACAGCTTCAGCATCGGTGCTCAGGAGACGCTTCACCTCCTTCTCCACATCAGGAGACTCAATGTACTGCACCAGAGAGGGGAAAGAACAGGCAGCCCATGAAACAACCCGTGCAGGTAGCTGCGTGCTGCCCACCTCCTACCCACAGCCTCTGGATAAAGCCTGGTTTCAAGCCTCTCTTCTCTTATTCCTTCCACCTGACCTTTGCTCACGCTCCACTCAAGTAATTTATGCACCTCCAGAACAGTGATCCATCTTTCTCTGTGCAGATCTCCCTGCCAGGCTGCACACACTCTCTTTTCTACCATTCTGGGCACCCACCAATAGAACTCCTGCAATAAGACTTCCTATGTGTATACTGAGAGTGCTCAAGGTGCCATTCGCTGATGGATGGCCAACTCAAAAGCTTCCCATCTCTCTCAAAAGGTTTCATTTGTCACTTTTAAATCAGCCCTGTGTCTTCAGGTAGCGACAGCTCATCCCTCCCGAGGGCCATACGAAATAATCTGTCTCCCAAATGCCATGCTAAATACCACTCCACTGTGAGCTCACAAACCTCAAAGCAGAGAGCAGCTCTTCCCAGCCTCGTGGTGCTGCATCTCCCCAACACCTTTCCTGGCTTATGCGTTTGTACTGAGACAGAGCCTCCGAGCTCCATCTGTTGTCACTCCCCCAGCTGAAATAACAGCTATTCTATTTGTAGTGCTGCTTGTTGGGGAAGCGAACGAGCCATGCATAGAGAGAAGATTTCAGCTGGGAAAGCAGGGCTGAGTGAAGTCTTACTACCATGCGACCCTTTCTTCTCCATGAGCAGGAAGAGACGCGCTGTGACAAAGCAGCCACAAGAATGGAGTCCAGCAGTTCTCAGCACTGAGTATTTTCCCACCTCAGAGGCATTTTGGAAACATGAGAGGGTTTAAGTACACTTGCCTGCTTTCCCCCTCACCTCTGGCAAGGAAACAAGCGAAGCAATGCTAAGACACTGCTTTAGGATGGATAATTACAGCTCCGACATCTCCGCCTTCTGATTCTTTGCTTACTGCACCTGCACCAGTCAGCACGAGAGAAACAACTCACCTTCTTCTTAGCTGTCTTCCGGAATCTTCTCTTCCGTACATTTTTCAGGGGAAGAGTAACTGCAACAGAGCAGATTGCACTGCGTCAGGCAGGCGGCCTAAAGGGGGAGCTGGGTCTGGCAAACCTCATCTGCCAAGAGGGAGAAGTTCCCTTTAGGAACCCAGACAGCACTAAAAGCAGAGCAGCAGCACAGCCAGCACCCAGCAGAGCCGTGGGATGGAGAGCACTGGCAGAGCCTCTACTCACTGCCATGGTTCCAGATGAATTTCTTCTCTCTGTCCTTGTCCTTTTTTTTGTTGGCCTTGGGGTCAGTGCTCACAGTCTGCTCTTCCAAAGGAGGGTAGAGATCGCCATCCACAGTGCAAACAAGCATCTGAAACCCCCATATAAACACAAAGGTTGCTTACGGCAATGCAAGAATCAAAGGACGTAAAGGCTTTGCTGGAAAATGAACAGTGGCTGCCAAAGGGATTCACAGGCACAATGAAAACCCAAACACCAAACTGATGCAGGGCATTCTGAACTACTAATATGACAGTACAGAAACTGGCCATGTTGTACCGGGCGTCGATCCATCAAAGTGCACACAGGTTTTCTCAGAGAGAAGAGCAAGCAAAGAAGCTGCCGAGGCAGGCAAGAGGAACAGCCCATACCTGGCAGATATCTGCTGTCTTATAGAAGGTTTTCTTATCGATGGTTTTTAAGCTCTCGATGATGCAGGGCAGGTCCACCAGCTTGGCTGCCAGCGGCACCCGATCCACACGAACGATGCCATGGCGCCCATCGGCTGTGAAAAGGCAAGGGGCAGCTTAGTGCTGGGAGGGCTGGAGAGGAGGAAAAGCTTTGTCTCAGAAGGAGCAGCGAGGTGCTGGAACGGGCTGTTTCTCACTCACCGTGCAGCTCAATGGTGAGTCTGTCCTTCAGGTTGACGCTCCCGGACTGAACTGCTCTCCTCACAGTGGAGGCGTATTCCTGAAATGATCAGGCAGAGTTATGCTGGGACCTGCTGTGCTGCTGCCCCTGAGAGCCACTGAAGGTTTGTGCCTTGTGTCTAGGTGAGGCATTAGGAGGAAGTTTTTCACCCAGAGGGTGGTGACGCGCTGGAACAGGTTGCCCAAGGAGGCTGTGGATGCCCCATCCCTGCAGGCATTCAAGGCCAGGCTGGATGTGGCTCTGGGCAGCCTGATCTGGTGGCTGGCAATCCTGCACATAGCAGGGGGTTGAAACCAGATGAGCACTGTGGTCCTTTTCAACCCAGGCCATTCTATGGTTCTGTGACACCCAGCTTTAAACAACACTGTCAACCCAAGGCAGAAAACAACTCCAAAAGCCAGCCTACAATCTGCAGGGAAAGCTGTACCCTCCTCCAAAACTCATGCATTAGCCCCATGGGCCCATTACTGCTTGCGTGCTTCTTCTCCTCAAGAGAAATGAAGCTGTGACAGCACCGTGAGGGCCCTGACAGTGAAATCCTGCACAGCAGATGAGGGTACAGCTGCCCTTAGCAGCCTCACGTGGTCTCATGACCCATTGCCTCAGGATAAGCACATGCAAAATAACATCAAGCATGATGATAGCAACAGCAACTAATGACTTATCATTTGGTAATCATAGGATGGCTTGAGTTGGAAGGGAGCTCAAAGACCAATCAGTTCCAACCCCCTGCCATGGCCCTCACCACCCTCTGAGTACAGGATTTCCTCCCGACATCCAGCCGCAATCCCCCCTCTTTTAGTTTTAAACCATTTCCCTTCATCCTCTCACTACCCACCCACGTAGGAAGTCACTTCTCCTCCCGCTTGTGAGCTCCCCCATCTGCAGGGAGTTCTCCCCAGCGCCTCCTCTTCCCCAGGCCGAGCACCCCCAGCTCTCAGCCCGTCCGATAGCGGAGCTGCTCCAACCTCCGAGCACCTCGCTCCCATCTCTGCTCCCTTCCTGCCCGGGCTCTGTGCGCGGTACTCCATGCCGTGCTCCACGAGGGCAGAGCGGAGGGTAACAACCCTCCCGCAGGAGGACGCAGCCCGGCGCCCAACCGGCCGACACGCAGAACCTCGCAGGACCCGTTTCCCTGCCCCGCAATCCCCTCTTTCACCCCGCGGAGCCCCGCGTTCCGGCCATGGAGCGCCTCGGAGCAGGACGGCTGTTCGGACGGAGGGGGCGGCGGGCGCTCACCGGCGGCAGCCGCAGCACGAATTGGCTCTCCAGCTCATGCGGAGCGTCGTCCTTGCTCTTACTCATCCTGTTTGATTCCTCCCCTTCACCTTAAAGGAAACAAAGAGATCGAGCCGAGAACGCGGCAGCTGAAAGTCGACCCATAAAGGAGCGCAGAGCCCGGCCCGGCTCCCGCCCCAAACCTCAGCTCCGAGCGCTGCCGGACCGCCCGGTCCGCCGGGCGGGGCGATGCCGGGGCGGAGCGCGGTGCGCCGTCCGGGCTGCCCGCAGCCCCGCTCCGCCCGTTCCGCGCCGGGGGAAGGCGATCGCGGCGGACCGGGGGCCGCCATGGGGCCGGCGGGAGGTCGGCCCGGCTTCTACGTGGGGCTGGGGCTGGCTTTGGCTTCCAGCGCCTTCATCGGAGGCAGCTTCATCCTGAAGAAGAAGGGGCTGCTCCGGCTGTGCGGCCGCGGGCGTCCCAGGGCAGGTACGGCCAGAGCCGACCCCGAGCGGGGATCCGCCTCCATTGCCCCGTCCCTCCATTGCCCCGTCCCTCCATTGCCCCGTCCCTCCATTGCCCCGTCCCTTTCTCCGCAGGGCACGGAGGGCACGCGTACCTGCGGGAGTGGCTGTGGTGGGCAGGGCTGCTGTGCAGTGAGTACCCAGAGATCGGGAAAGGATGAGCAGCGCTGGGATTGCTCCCGGCTGAGCCGACGGGGAGGGGGGGGGGTTCCTGTGCCTCTGCCCTGCTGAGCTCCCGTATTGCGTCCTGCATCCGAAAGGCAGGAAGGGTCAGAAGGAGCCCACGGGGATGCTCAGGGGTTGGAGCACGTCTGCTGCCCCATCCCTGCTGGGTGCCTGGCTGAGTGCTGGGCAGCCCTGCCCGCAGCAGGGGATGGGAATTGGCTGACCTTTGATGGCCCTTCCAACCCAGCCATCCTAGGACTGCTGAACTGTTTGATTTTTATCTCCTGAATGTGTGGGGCTGTAGACCTAATTATAACTCTAAATTGTTTTGAAGCCCTGCTGAATAGGAACTGAGGAACTGGTCTGACTGGGTTGGGTCAGTGCTCCTGACCCTGCTCAGACCCTGCCTCCAGGCAACACTGATCCAGCAGCTCTGCTGCATCCTTGTCAAACGTGACACTTGATTTACCCTGCAAAAAGCCCTAAGAACCTTCCCAGCAGAGATTAACTTTGAAACACGTAACGAGCCAAAGCTCCTTTCAGCTTTGAGGGCATGTAAATATGTTTCTGTTGTTACTGCTTAGCTGCATGGCCACGTGTGGTTGAGGATAACCATGTATCACCAGGAGCCTCCTATGTGTGAGAAGGAAAAGCTTCTGCTTGTTCTAGCTGGCACTGTCCTCTCCTGGTTGCACATGGGAATCTCTCTAATGCCTGCACACTCATCTGTATTACACTGAACTGCTCTTTACTCTGATGTTCACCTGACAGAGTTTCTCTTGCAGTGGGAATTGGAGAAGCAGCAAATTTTGCTGCCTATGCCTTTGCCCCTGCAACGCTGGTAACTCCACTGGGTGCTCTGAGTGTCCTCGTTAGGTAAGCAGCCTCAGAACCGTCCTTACCTCACCTGCCACCACTAAGTGGTGAAAGCTGTACTGCTTTCCTCTGTCCCTTCCTTGAGATATTCCATTCCTAACTGCTTGGCTTTCCTTGTTTTGGTTTTTTTTTCTTGTTGTTTTGATTTTTCCAGCGCAGTTCTGTCTTCCACCTTCCTGAATGAGCAGCTGAATGTTCATGGCAAGATTGGCTGCGTCCTAAGCATTCTGGGCTCCACGGTGATGGTAATCCATGCTCCCCAGGAAGAAGAGGTTTCCAGCCTGGAGTCAATGGCAGAGAAGCTGAAAGATCCAGGTACTTACATAAAAGGCATCATGTCAACTTTCAGGCTTGGAAATAACAGTACTGGGGAGGGAACAGCTTGTCTAGACTGAAGGGGGTTCTCTCTCCCACCACACCCTGCAGAATTTAGCTAGTGCTGGCTTCCCAGGCCTTCTGCTGCCCTCCAGACAGTGCTCCAGCACGGCTGTGCCCCCCTTCTTGGTCAGCGTGCCCCCAGCATCTGCTAATGCCATAGGCTCTGGGTATGCTGCTGCCCTGCTTGCTGTTCTGTCACTGGGGCTACTGTTCTCCATTCTGATAGAGCCTTTAATTATTCTCTCTCCAAGGATTCATTGTATTTGCTGTGTGTGTGCTGGTGAGCTCCCTTCTGCTCATCTTTGTGGCTGGACCCCGTTACGGACAGAGCAACGTCCTGGTTTACGTTCTGGTTTGCTCCGCCATCGGCTCACTTTCTGTATCGTGTGTCAAAGGCTTGGGGATTGCCCTGAAAGAACTGTTTGCTGGGAAGCCAGTCCTGAAAGAACCGCTGGGTTGGGTGCTCCTGGTGTGCCTGGTGATCTGCATCAGCGTGCAGATCAACTACCTGAACAAAGCCCTGGACATCTTCAACACGTCCGTGGTCACTCCCATTTACTATGTGCTGTTCACCACAGCAGTCATGACGTGCTCTGCCATCCTCTTCAAGGAGTGGCAACACATGGTGCTAGACAACATCATTGGCACCATCAGTGGCTTCCTCACCATCGTGTCTGGCATCTTCCTCCTTCATGCCTTCAGGGACGTGCCCTTCAGCCCCAACCTCCTGCCCCTTTTCCTGCAGCAAGGCAGGGCAGACCTGCACACGGCGTGGAGGAGCACAGACAGACATCAGTCATGTCAGCACCAGCCTCTTCTGCACTCGGAGGACAAAAGCTCTCAGAGCACAGAAGAGGAGGAAGGTGAAAGTGTATGAGGAAGCTTCTGAAGCGCTGTCAGCTCCAACCAGCGAGCAGCTCCTCTGTGCAAGGTTGAACTTGCTGCATTGGATGCTGCTGGGTACTTGTGTGCGTGTGGGGGCCAGCGGTTGCCTTCTGCCTGCCTTGGGCATGTGATCAGTGTGACCTCCCACTGCCTGGAATCTGGCAGGGACTGCAGCCTCCTTCACTGTTACAGACATGAGTGCTGAGAACAGCCACGCTGTCAGTACCCAGTGCCTCTTCAACTGTTCTTTTATGAGGGATTGATCCGCCCTTGTCAGGATCTGCTTTGGTTGCACAGAGGCCTGCAGCACTAACACAGTGCTAACCCTTACTGAAGGCAAAGACTGATCATGTGGGGAAGCCTCCGAGTATTTTTCTTAAGAATACTTAGATTATTTTGCCACTCTTAATCTTCTAACGTGATGCTGAGATGATGTGGATAGAAGACAAGTGCCTGGCCTTCCAAATGACATACCCAGCAAAAATTCTTTTGTAGACTGCTTCTTCTGTTCGAATTTATTTACAGGTTCACATCCAAGAGCAGAATACAGCCAAGACTGGAGAACTTCAGTGGTGCTGCCACGTACTGTGCTGGCTCTTACAGGGGGGAACATGAAGCATCTGTTGTGCAGGCTAATGATGTATACAGGTGCATCATCAAAGCCAGCAGTGTTCAGTTACCAAGCAGCTGCCAATGCATCTGTACCGAGAGCTGGGCCAGCACAGAGGGACATGAAGAATTAGAGGGGTAGGAAGAAACAATGTGGGTGCTTGAGAGAAACACAGGGCAGGGATGGGAGGGAGAATGGCTCACAATGGGGACAGGAAGCACCTAACAGTCTCTAGCTCAATGGTAAGCTTTGGAAAGATGGGCAGATAGCTGTATCCTTGCAGGTTAGTATATGCACAGCTCTATTGAACTCATTCTGAACTCACTCCTCGGAAGACTGCTGGCTATAAGACATCTATTAGATGCTCCACACACCCTGTCTAGCCACCCACAGCAAACTGTCATGCACAGAACCACATCATGAGGTTCATATGAGCTCTAAGCCGTATGTTAGTAACATGGGTCACTCCGTGCTTCCCAGAGCCAGGCTGTCTGCAAACAATGCTGAAACGCTACACTGCGTTACAGAGGGTGGATTAGTAGGTGCTGGTTGTTTTTCCAGTTAGAAGCTCTGTGTCATTTCCTAGGGGCAAAAGTCCAGAAGACACAGCCACAGGCTTCCCTCCAGTAATCCCCACAGATGACGGTGTGGGTAGTTACAAAGCAGCAGGCTGTAGTTTTCCTGTACTTAGGCACTCTGTACAAGGAAGCAGGTTCTGTTAACCCTTTGGGGAGGAAGGGGAAAGGCCACAACCATGAGCTTTGATTCATGGGACCAAATACGTTGAGCAATAGATGAGAATTCACAGCAGGTCGCCTACCCAGAAGACAATTACTCCCCCTCTCTTCTAATTTTGCAAATAAATAGTACCATTGGGAAGGGGAAGGAATGACCAGAATGCCATGTTTCCATTTTGCAGTGATCATCTACCTGAACAAAGGAGAATTTCGTGTTAGAAATTTGACCCACTTAATATTTATTACATTGACGAGGAGAAAGCAATGAATGGAGCAAGTCAGTATTGAGAGAGCCGTGCTGCAATATGAAAGTTTGCCACTTGGCCACATGAATGACTTTAGGGAAGCCTTTGAAATGTCTTCCAGCAGTGATACTGCCCGGGATGTTCACCATGCCCAGCAGCTCTCCTCGTTAGGGGTGCCTGTGCTGGTGCAGTCCTGCTGCTCTCCTTCTGCAGAGCCTGAACTGCAAGGCTCGATGGCACCTACCGAGGAGGGTTGGTTTTGTGCAATGAAGGTGTGTGCAGCACTGTTTTAAGGCAGCAGTGGCATGCTTAGCGCTGGGAGCAGCCCTGCTGGGAGCATCCCCACCACCACCACCACCGCTTCATGCATGACACCTGCAGCCCCTGCGTCCCGGTGTGAAGATGCTTCCAGGTGGTCGGGGATGGGCGCAGCACAACACCGCGCTGAAGTGGATCCGTTACAGGCTCTCATCTGGCTGGCTGCAGCTTTCACAGAACCGTCATTTAATTAAGCCCTACGCCCCGGAGCTGACCTCAGCTTGTCGGGGCAGCAGAGGGACGGGCGCAGGGTGCAGCAGGGCCGTCCCGCTCCCCGTTTTTGGGGCCGCTCAGTCAGACAGGCTCTCCGAGAAGGCCGATTTGGACTTCTGTGTCTGCTCCAGCCGGTTCAGGATGAACTGACTGGTGTCGATGAAGCGCTCCACGCAGTTCACGAAGCACGTCTCGGCCCGGCTGTCCAGCTTCGGCCCGGGCTTGTCCATGCACTTCTCCTGTGGAGCAGCGGCTGCTTTGGATCCGGGGCTGCAGCGCCGCGCCCGCTCTCCCCCCTCCCAACTCCCGCCCTTCCACCTCAGCCTCACTGGGGGCTCCTCCTCCTCCCCGGAGCGCACAGCCCGAGGCACAGGGCTTCCACCGCGCCCCATCCCCGCCCCACCGCCTCCGTAGGATAACCGGAGGACGAAGCCCACGCCCCACCCCACCGCCTCCTGAGGATAACCGGAGCCGCTGCGGCCTCCCGCCCTCCCAGCTCTCGACGTACCCAGCAGAGCTCGGTCATCTGGTGCACCAGCTGCTGGAACCTCTGTTTCTGAGTCTCCACCTCGATGAAACGCTGGAGCTGCGGGTCGGCTCCCCCCAGCCCGCCGCCGGACGGCGCCTCCATGCCGCCGCCGCGACCTTCACGTGCAGCGCCACTCCGCGATCGCGCATGCGCACGCCCTCCCCCTTACTTCCGCCCGCCCCTTACTTCCGCCCGCGCCGCGCATGCTCAGTGTCGGCAGGCCCGGAGCCGTTCGGAGCGGTTTATTGTGAGGGCTGGTCGGGGCTCCGCAGCGCTGTCCGGTATCCACGGCCCGGTAGTTCCAGCCACCGGCACCGGGAAGGGCTGCGGTTAGGGCCGCTCACGGCTCTTCGTCTGTGATGTCCACGATGCTGCCCAGCAGTGTGGAGAAGGTGGGGCGCTCCTCGGCCTTCTGCGGGGCGAGAGGAAGGCCTGTGGGCACCCGCACCGCGCCCTGCCCGCCGCCTGGCCCGCCTCGCGGCCACGTACCTCGTGCCAGCAGCTGTACATGATGGCGTAGACCCGCTCTGAGGCCTGCTGCGGCCTGTAGAGACGCAGGCCTTGGATGACGTGCTCTGTGGTCTCGCTGTTGTTAAACCTCTCGTAAGGCATCTTTCCCAAAGAGTAAACCTCCCACATCAGCACGCCTGTGGTGGGAAACGGCAGGGACAGGTGATAGCATCTGTGATAGCATCTGTGCTCCTTGGGGAGCTCGCTGCTGTTGGGCCTCCTCCTGCCCCCTGAGCCATTAACCCTGCGCTCTTACCAAACGACCACACATCGGATTTGCTGCTGAACTTGCTGTACAGAAGCACTTCAGGAGGAGACCACCGAACTGGAAACTTTGACCCCATGGAGCTTGTGTACTCATCATCCAGAACGTATCTGCGGCACATCAACAGATCAGGGCACCTGTCCTCCGTGTCACTTCTCACACAACTAACAAAGCCCAAAGGGAATCCACAGCTTTCAGAGTGATCAGAGTTTGCACTCTGCATGGGTTTCAAAAGGCAAAAACGTCCCTTTGCAGACAAGTTTATGTTAGTCGAGCCTGGGAATGAGCGAGGGTGACGTAGCAAGAGGCAAAACTGGCTGCAGGCAGGAGCCTGGAGATGGGGGGTGAAGCAGCAAGAAGACAGGACAATGGGGATGAAGGATGTAAGAAAGGGATGACGGAAGGATGAAGGACGTTGACCAGACGGATGAAAGACAGGAGAAGGCAGGAGAAAAGCAGAGCTGGAGAATCACGGGGGAGACAGACAAAAGTGCAGAAGAAACTGATAAGGGCAATAGAAAATCAAGACAGGAAAGTGACACGTATCTACCAAACCTGGAAAGGCCAAAATCTGAGACTTTCACAATGCCTTGGTCGTTCACCAAACAGTTGCGAGCAGCCTGTGGATGGAGAGATGGAGGCAGTCGTTCCTACCCGCTCCTGCTTCTCTTATCTCTCTACCATCTCCATCCAACTAATGCTTTGCCCCGCTTTATCTGGCAAGGCAGGACCCCCTAGGCCTCCCATTTATCCATGGAGGGACAATTTCCCTGGTGTGATTTTGCTGGACAAAGAAGCATGCGGAGATCAGGTATGGCACACAGTAGACTGCATGCTGGCAATGCCAGCCAGAGGCCTGAAAAACCACAGGCTCAGCTTTACATGGGGATTACAGCTCAGTGTCTGAGCTAGTGGTGCTGCCTGTGTTGCCTGATGCAAAGCTCTGCCCTAGCCAAAAATGCATTACTGTCCCCTGGAAAGATGCCTAGTCCTTCCTTTTCTGCTAACCCACTGCTTAGCAGTAACTTCAGACGTGCCATAGTGGGCACCCTGTCTATGCTCAGGTGGGCAGGGAAGCTTGCAGGCAGACAGAGAGGCTGTAGATTGCCTCTCTTCACACCAGTGAATTAGCTGGACCCTGTCTAGGACATGCTGTAGCTACAGCTGAGCTGGAGAGGTGTCCTTTGGCTACATCCCTACCAGGTCTCGGTGCAGAAACTGCTTGGATTCCAGGTACTCCATAGCTTCACAGACATCTTTGCACATTTCCAGCAGCTCAGCAGGCTGGAACCGCCTCTGAGTTTCCCTCAGGAAGTTCAGGAGACAGCCATTGGCCATGTACTCGGTGATGATGAAGATGGGACGCTGCTTTGTGCAGACCCCATAGAGCTGCACCAGCTTCTCATGAGATAGGTTCCTGTGTTGGGGGCAAGAAGGGCATTTCTGAGCATCTGCAGGGGCAAGCTGCAAAAGAAGCATTGCTGAATAGGAAGAGGGAGAACTGGGCACCTGATGCTGTCCCTCCAAACCATCTGGGAATGCAGGTATTCTGACAAAGATATATGCTGCACTGACCTGGGGGCTGCTCACCACTTACATCATGACTTTGGCTTCATCGATAAACTCGTCCTCTGACATGGAGCCCTCCCTGATCATCTTGATGGCTACGTTGTATTGGCCTCTCCATTTCCCGTACTTCACCACGCCAAACTGCCCTGTCCCCAGTTCCTTCAGGAAGGTCAGGTCCTTCGGGTCAATCTCCCACGACCCTAGGACAGAGAGAGTAGGTGTGATGAGGGTGCGGGTGCCCTTCCTGCAGGATGCTCCCAGTCTAGCTGGTCCAAGAAGGGCTCATAAGCATGTGCTGCCTGAAAGAACATGCTGAAAGATCATAAGCATGCCTAAAAAACCATCACAGAACATTCACGAAATCCAAGAGCTATTCATGCAGGGGATAGACTTGCATGTCTCTTGGTCAGTACTGTGCCAGAGGGCCAGGGAAGGGATTCCAGGGAAGACTGTGGGCCCTGCTGTGGGGAAACTACCAGGACCTCAGCCCCAATGAGTTCCTGCAGATAGAACACCCAGTCACCCTTCAAGCCCTGCAGCCAGGAAAACTTAAGGAAGTCTGAGACAGCTTACCATAGCCCAGGCCAGCTGTGGAAGGTGCACTTTTCTGGTGTCGAGACACGGGATACTTCAGTCTGGATATGAGCCCTGAAATACAGAAAGGTACACTGCCACACCATGATGTTTCAGCAGGGAATACAGGCCTCCTGCCTTCAGCCCATGAAAAGGAAGACACTGTAAAGTAAGACCTGGTGGCCTCACTCTGTCCCTATACTTTCTTTGAGCCTGTCACAGCTGCTCCTTGCTTGGAACATTCTTGTTCCAGCTTTTCTTGGGCTGCATCCTGCTATCTCCATTCCCTTTTTGAGAGATGCTTTATCATCCGCAATCCCACACTGCTGGGTAAGTTAAAAGGGACAGGTTCATATTTTACTTTTGTCCAGAACGGGATTGATTGAAATTGCATCAGTAAAAGAGAACAATGTTGCTTTACAGCCTAGTGAGGGCTGTCCATGGGAGAACAAAGCATTATTGAAAGACGTGTGGTGGGTGTACAGGGGTGTTTGATGGATGCTGTCCTGCAGGAATTCAGAGGGGGTGTGCAGTTCCTGGGGATGCAGCCCTGCAGAGCAGAGCGTGTTTTCCAGGCTGTTTTGCTCTGCTGAATCTGCCATTGGGCTGTCCCAGGGCAGGGGGATGGTGACTGTACACCTTGTGTGGAGTCCAGGTGTTACCAGCTTATGAAGGGCATTAGGTTCAGGTTATGGCTGCAAGCTCTGCCCACAGCCATGAGCACTCACCGGCGGAGTTGTGCTGATGGTATGTGATGAGCTCTGGGATGGTGCTGAACACGTGTTTTTCTGCCAGGTAATACTGATTCTGAGGGGTGCAGCATACAACGTAATGGCGGATCATCCCTTGGGGGTCTCTGGAGAGATAGTGCATGGGGTCAGCAGCTTGGGAAGGGCAAGCAGAGAGCCAGAGGTGTCTGGAGGAGCCCTCTGAGATAGCAACAAGTTATTCTTAGATCCACTTACACAGCGGACTTGGCATAAACGGAGACAGTGTATTTCCCTGTCTTGCTGGTAGAGTCTCGGACAATGAAGCCCCCTTCCTTACCCTAAAAAAAAATAAAAAAGAGGAGGAGGGAGGATAGGATATTTGTGAGGAAGGGACCATAGCAGGCAAGAGGGACAATCACAGCATGACTGGAGAAGGTACAGTGAATGAAAGGAGTCCTGCTTGTAGCCCCTGCTTTGGGGCACCTGCTGACTTGCTTTCTAGATGGTCACAGTGGAAAGAGACAGGTCCTAGGGCTGTTGGGGTGACACAGGCTGCAGGGTTCATTTGTTTGGCCCTCAGGTAGTATAGGCTAATTATAATGCTGGGCTGCAATGATGAGACCACAGGGCTCTCAGTGACCTAAATAATTTCTGGCCTGGATCTAGCCAGCTCTATTCTCCTTGTTAGCTACAACGGAAGGAGCAGTCTTGCATTGCTTCTACACCTACTGACCCTCAATATCCACTGCATTTAGAAACATGTCATTTCACTGGAGCTGGTTTACCCTTGTGGAGGACTGGGACATGTTCACAACTGGAAAGGGAGGGAGGAACACATCGAAGGAGCTGTGGATACTGGCCTGCTGTCTGATGGCTTAGAGATGTGCCCAGCTTTCCCTTCCCAGTAGGCTGGGAAGCATGGCTGGCCCATGCTACATGTGAGGTGACAGCAGCTGGCAGAGGTGATGTGTGTAGAAGACCCAGATCTGGGAGTCACCACTTACCTCCTGCTTCAGCAGTTGCTCTGCTTGGCTCCGAGTGATATTCTTTGAGTACCACCTGGAACAGGGAGGGATACAACCATCAGGGCGACCCCCAGGCCAGCCCTGTTCACATCCTGGCTTGATCCTGACCCAGAACACGATGTAAAAGGTCTCCAACTGAGCACAACTTGCCAGATCGCCACTCTTTCTCCTACTCACTCATAAATCTCCAGGGAATTGCTGGTTTCGGTGACATAGTTGCTAGGGATGTATCCTTCCCTTCTGCAGGAGAAAATAGTTTGAGAGTCGGAGACCCGTTGGGATTCCCCAGTGTCAGACGGGGGTCCCTGGGGCTGCCCCGGGAGCAATGCTGGGATAGAACACAGCTGCAGGGTGAATGCCATGGATAGTGGGAGCTCTTACCCATTTTTGTCACGGGCTTTCCACCAGGGCAGATGGCTTTCCTCCAGGATGAGGTACTCCTCACCCTTCTGCAGCTGCAGGTCCTGCACATTCATTGGCACGTAGTTGTACAGGGCCACCACCTTCTTCATTTCGCCTGCTGCACTGGGGGCTGGCTCAGGGGGCAGGGGCTTCATCACCATCTTCCTCATGGCAAGGGAGAGCAAGGAACACGGTGAGGCTGGCAGGCATGCTATTTCCTGGGCAAAGACCCTCCCCCAAGCCTGGCCAGGTTAGCACAGCATTCCATCTCAGCTCCCACATACAATTCCACCAAGAGACTGACCCAACCCAGAGTTTTTACAGCAGTATTTCCTTCTTGGAGGCCTGTCTTCACCAAAGCTTTTCCCCTCGAACCTTTGGTCTTTATCCTGTATCAGGGTTACTCTCTTTCTCAGCTCCCCCTGGGAACTCTCAGGGTGAGATCATTCAATGTTCCTCCAGCTCTTTGGGCTCCATCCCCTGTTTCAAGCCCCCTCGGACTCTACTTTGACATCCCCCTCCAAAGACAAGTTCTGGTCTGTAAAATTCTGCAGACTTCTCTTTAAACACTTTGGAGCAAACCCGTGTTCACTGGTCCTTACCGTGTCCTCCTCAGGAGTGGGGGGAAGAGGCTTCTTTGTTTTGCGATGTGACCGCCCAGCTTTTAAACCTCCACAACACAAAAACAAAGGTGAGCACAGATCCCTACCTGTGGTGGGCAGGTGGGAAGTGATCACCAGGGCTGGCAACGGGCAAGGGGAGGGTGCCCAGTGTCTTACTGCCATTCCTGCTCTCCAGGATCTTGCAGCCCATGGCGTTCTTGGCTGTCTGGGAGCAGCACAGGTACTGGCCATCGATCCAGAAGCAGGGGTGGTACTTCTGCACCAGGTCGCTGTTGTATCGGATCACTGCAGCCAAGGAGGGGAGATGCATGTGACCCCAAATGCAGATGATCAACCCCAGTAAATTATTTCACTCCCTGCTCTCCCACTGACGCACAATTACATGGCCCTGCTGCTTGGGTTTCCTCCAGCTAGTTGCTCTTGCCTCTGTGCCACAGCAACAGAAACCCTGTGCCACCAAGCTGCTAGCCAGGGGAAGGCCAGCCCTTCCCTCTCATATTTGATCAAAGCTCTTCAGCAGCTCTGCAAAAGGACACGAGAACATCTGAAGAGCCAGGTCCTGCTGCAACCAGTCCTTCTGCATGTCCAGCATCCCCCAGGCTGTCTGTTGAGGTCCACAACTCACAGACCTTTTGAGCCTTTGGTGCTGGACCCAGTTTTCCTGTGGGCAGAGCAGGATGCTGCTACCATCCCCTTCCTGCTCAGCAACCTTCCTTGCTGGGGGCTGCTCCCTCTGCAAGCAGGCACCAACCGACTTCCTGCTGCTCATCCCCAAGCTGTGGGACACCTGGATGTGCCTAAATGCCACCTCAGCATGATGGCCCACACTATCTCCACTGCCTGCAGAGAGCCCTGTCTCTCCAAGAAGCAGGATGTGGGCATCCCAGCAAAAAACAGCCAGTATTTTCTCTCTCTTTCCCTGCAGATCCTGCAATGGCTTCTACTGCCACCGCACCATCCTCCTGGAGTGGGGAAGCGGGGCTAGCAGCTAGGCAGAACAGCAGGGCTCTTGTGAGATAACTGACTTCCCTGTTATCAGCCTGCTCTGCTTCCTCCTTGCTCAGGCAAACTTCCCTGTGTCAATTTGAGCAGCTAATCTAACCCCACCAGCACAAAGCGACAGAAAGATACACACACACACACACAGACACACACACAGCTCCATCAAGATTTTGGCTGACCACAAACAGCTCAGCCCCTCCGTGAAGTGCTGCAGCAAGGCACTCACAGCTCAAGGAGAGCAGCTCCGCAGCAAAGCATCAGCTCAGCAGCACCACGCAGGGCTTGGGATGAGCTTGGAGATGCTCCTGGGCTCCTAAGACACTTTTTGTCCACATTTCCTTCCTAGTGCAATGGGGGCTCTACCCTCCCCTTGGTGGAGCTCTGTGGCCACATCTGCCATTTCCTCCTGCTCTCGGTGACTTCTGAAGTTGCTTGAGCTGCTCTGGAACAGGTTTGTGGGATGGCAAAATACCTCAGACAACGCTGTAGGAATCAGTAGGAGGTGAGTGCCTCCTCTCCCCAGGCTCACACTAGCACAGGGATGGTACAAATGATGCAAGCAGGGGAATAGCCTTATGACTTTGCTCGTCATGGGAGCACTTTCTGATAGAGCTCTCTCCTCCGCAGATATGGGATATCGTAACCACGAGGCAGCGAGCCCCCGGAAACCCAACGCTCTGAGTCACACCGCACGCACAGCTGGGTGCCCCAAAACTCACCGCTCTTCAGCTGATGGATCCAGCGTTTGCGCAGCTCCTCTGTCGGGGAGAAGACATAGAGGGGCCCCTCATCGTACACCACCTGTAGACAATGTGCTCAGCACCAGGCCACAGCTCATGGGGGGAAATAGGAAAGCAGAGGCTTGCAGCCACCCGGAGCAAAAGTCGTGCCGTTGTGTGCCGGCCCCGTGATGCTCATGGAACCATGACAGAGACGTTATAAATAAGCCCCTTCCCCTGAGACTTTCCACTTCCTTCTCTGACTTTCATTGTGCTGGGTGCCAGCGAGCGTGAGCAACTGGGTTAGGGGCTGAGTGAGCAAAGAGCATCCATCCCTCCAGTACTGGCCAGGGGACCGAAAATGGCAGGACAAAGTTCAGGGCCAGCATCCATCTTCTTTTCCAGAGAGTTGCCCAATTCCTCACTGCCCATGAGGGCTCATCAGCTTGCCCCACACAGCAGCAGGGTGTCCCCAAAATGATGCTGTGCTTATCCTCATGTCCCCCTGCTCTTCTCATCCCTGCTGCAATGCCAGCTCCCACCCTGCAGCCAGGTGAAGCAGAAAGGTGAAGTGAGCACGATGAGAACTCACCTGAAAGGGGTAGGGGAACCGCTCAATGATGGAGATCTGTTCCGTGTTGTAATCCTCCCCTTTCCTCTGGAAGAGAGAGGGAAAGATGGACACTGACATCCTGCAGCTCAGCTGCTTCCACAGCCCTTGCCTTTCTCCTGCCCCATGCTCCGTGTTGGGCTGGACATCAGTACAGTTTGGGCTGTGTGCACAGAGCTCCATGCCAGACAGCACTGCCCCAAAGAGAATACAGGGGACAGCAGCAGGGATACTCACCGGGACCTGCCGCTCTGGGGGAGGATTGTTTTCGGGCACCACTGTCTCCACACAGGTGATCTTCTCAATGTCCACTGAGCCCTTCTTGCTGCCTCGGCGCTGCAAGAGACAAGACTGGTTAGAATGATCCCCAAAGTGGGGACCTGGGGACATCCTCATCCCCATGCTTTGTGCTGGTGTGGGGCCAGCAGCCTCACAGACTCACCCCACGCTCAAAGTCATACTCGTAGTAGGACAGCTTGCTCTCTGTCAGCAGGAACAGGCGCTTCTTGAAGTTGAGGGGAGATGTTTTCTTCTTCTGCTGCGAGCGCTTCAAGAAGATGCTCTCCAGGATGATGCTGGCCATGTCGGCCACCCCAGCTGCCTCCTTGCCCTGCTCCTGGGGTTGCTGTGTGCAGGGTGACAATGACACAGCTCTTGCTCAGCCCAACACCTGCCTGCAGCCGGACCTCACACACATACAGGGTGTTTATGGGGTGACTTCTCCCTGGTTGCTTCCCCCTTGAGATGCCATGGTGAGGACCAAGCTGCCACCCTACGGGCTCCAGCTCCAGCTGGGTGCTGGTGGCTAAATGGGAGGGAGCTGGGGAGGCCGTGAGAAACGCCACCTCAGGGAGGAGCATGGAGGCCAAGCTGTGACACCCAGCACCCTCCCTCCTCCTCTCGGCACTGCTGTCTGTGTGGGCTGTTTCCTCCCACTGAGCTGCCTGGGCTCTGCCTTGCACATGGGACAGCTGTGGGGGCAGGTCCACAAAAAAGCAGGGGTCAGTCCTGGCCCCAAATGCCTGCAGTGCTGTGCTGACAAGAGCAAACAGTGGCTCTAGAGCCATCCTTCCCCACTCTGCACAGGGAGTCTGCAGGCAGACAGTGCTGAACTCCTTTCCCCATATGAGCCAGGCTCAAAGTGTTTCCTTTAGCCAGCACTCAGGTGCTTAAACCCTCCTGCAGCCCCCACCAGCACAGCTCCTGACCCTCTCCAGGAACGGCTCTGGATGTCTGTAGCACCCTGTGGCTGAAGGTGTGAGGTGCTCCCATGGAGGGCTGTGACCAGCTCCTGGTCTCACTGCTGAGCCACATGGAGCCACTACTGATCCACACCCCCCCATTACCTTCTCTGTGTCCCCTATCCCTTCACCTCAGGTTTGTTCTCTTTTCCCTGGAAAAATGGGGTCAAGCTCCCTGCTGCACATCTGTGCAGCCCATCTGCTCACCACAGGGACACAGGGGGACCAAAGGTATTCTACGTGGTTCTGTCCGCTGTGCCTCTCCCATGGCATGCCCAGCAGGGGGGCAGAAGCAGAGTGTCCCTCCCATCTTCTCCAATGTCCAGACCCCCACCACAGACCCTTTAGCAGCAAAGCAGCCCTGTGTGCCTGTAAACAATGGGGCTGCCCCTGTCCTCCCACTGTGGGCCCCATTGCTTAGGGGTTCTTTGGGTGGTTTAAAAGTAAAAACAACTTAAAAATAATGGGTCATCTGAAGAACCATCAGTCTCTGGCTGATCCAGGGCTGAGGGCTGAGGGAACTGGGGACGTGGCAGGTGGCTGCAGTGGCTGCTGACCCACAGGCCATGAGATGCAGGGAGCCTTACCTTGTGTTGCAGCAACTACATCACCCCCAGCAGCAGTGGGCAGAATGGACAGATCACCATCCCAGAGGACACAGTGAGGACACCAGGGAGAAAAGGACGGTGAGTGTCACAGAGGGATGCTCTGATCCACTACAGTGCTGTTCCTCCCTGTCCCCAGCGCAGCCTCCTCATCTCTGCACCAGCACATTTCTCCCCAGCTGCCCCTTTCTGCCAGTTGTGCAACAGGGATGAGGAAGGGGTCGATGTATGCAGGGCCACCAGACCCCATCCCCGTGCTGGTGGCTGCCTGGCCATACTCACCTCCCCAGCCAACCATCACTGCCTCACTGTGGCAGCAGAGGTGGAGAGTTGGTGAGCGGAGACATCGCCCCCAGATAATGTGACTTCCTGCCACTGTCACACCTCGGACAGGAGTGCAAGCAGGGAGGGGAGCTGCCACAGGCAACCCTGCACAATCAGTGGCTGGACCGGAGCTGGGATTCAGTGTGCAAAGGCCCTGCCAGCACCTCCACCCCCTGCTCCACTGCGCTCCAGCACTCACACCCCCACTCCCTGCTCCATGCAGCCCCAGTGCCACCAGCATCCAGCCAGCACCCTGACAGGCAGTTCCAGCACACTCTAGCACCCACAGACCACCCCAAGCCCCTATTCTGGCACAGCCTTACGGCCACCCAGGGCCCTCATGGCAGCAGGATGGATGCCACCAGCTCAGCGTGCATCCAATCCTCATGGCCCAAACGGGGCTGCTTGGTATGGCGCACCACAGCTCCCCAGCACCTGAGATACCTCCCCCATCCCCAGCACCGCCCAGGGGCACACGGCAGAGATGTGAGGCCACGAGCCCTCGTGCTGCCCACGTCACATCTCTTTCACGGCCCTGGGACGCAGCCCACCCTGGGTGCCCCGCACTCACCGAGCCCTCCCGGCCGCCCCAATGGGCAGCGCCGTGCTGTGCTGTGCCTGCTGCCCCACGCCTGCCCCGAGCGGCCCAGCACCGCGAGTCGGGGCGGCTGTAGGGACACGGCGCGGGGCCGGCACTGGGGTCCGCCGTGCAGGGAGGAAGAACGGGGCCGGCCAACCCCACCCTTTCAGTTCCCCTTTTCGGAGTTTCTGACTCAAAGCAGCAGCTGCGTTTCCTCCTGGAGATGGCCGGGGCCACCATCACAGTGCCACCAACAGGCCCGGCTGTGGGGACAAGGAGCCAGGGGCACAGGGCAGGAGCAGGGCGTGGGGAGAAGGGCTGGAGCGTGAGATCCAGGCCTGGTGCTGGGCAGCGGGGCTGGGAGCTGGGCTGCACAGTGTGCGGGAAGGGCAGGAGGGCTTCCCATGCACCCCGTGTCCCTGCAACACCGTGTCCCTGTGTACCCCTGCGCAGTCCCATGTCGCTATACACCCATGTCCCTACTACACCCACCAGGCCCCCCGCCCCACACCCACGTGCCCCCGATCTCCTCCCCCCCATCCTCCTCCTCCCCCACACTTCCTGTCCTTCCCTCCAGAAGGGGGCGCTGCGCTCCCTGCGCTCCTCCTCTCTATGATCCCCTCACGTCTCCTTCCGCTTCCGGGTCGCTCCTTCTCTTCGGGTCACCAGCGGCAAGATGGTGAGCGCTGTTGGCGCGGTGTTGCGGGTTTGCTTTTATCCGCCTCCATCCGTCGCCGCGGCGGCTCGTTCCGCCGGTCCGAGGCGCTGAGCGATGCGGGGAGCTGCTCGGCCAGCGGGTGGGCCGGGCCTGGGAAGCGGCGGAGGCCGTAAGCTCGGGGCGGTGTCGCGGGGCCTGTCCTGTGGCGGGGAGAGGGCCGGGAAGGCCGGGCCGCGCTCAGCAGCACCGGGGCGGGATGGCGGCTGTGCGGCTTGCGGCTGTACTGACCGGGTTATCGCTGCGCCTCCAGGTGAACGTCCCGAAAACCCGTCGGACCTACTGCAAGAAGTGTGGCAAGCACCAGCCCCACAAAGTCACCCAGTACAAGAAGGGCAAGGACTCTCTCCATGCCCAAGGTGAGGGTGGAGATGGGGTGGGCAGGGGGGCAGAGCCCGGGGGGAGGGGGTTGATGCCGAGGGGCTGCCAGCTGTGCTTGGAGCGTATCCGAGCTGCTGCCTAAACGCACCCGTTTCTTCGTGCAGGGAAAAGGCGCTACACGAGGAAGCAGAGCGGCTATGGAGGCCAGACGAAGCCTATCTTCCGTAAGAAGGTGAGTGCTGCTCCCAGAAGGAGGGACCAGAACCTTTTCTCTCCACTCATTCTCCTGGAGGGGACACTTCTGTCTCTGTGCTGTGTTCAGAACGTACTGCGGCAGCTCCGTGCAGGTAGAGCCGTCCAGAGAGTGTAAGAACACAGTTCCCATCCCAGGCTGCTCCTCCTTCCCCATTAGGTCACTGCTTTCTTACAGTGCAGTGATGCAGCATGGGGGCTGAAATCTGCCCTGTTACAGCAGGGAAGCAAAAGCTGACAGGCATTTGCTGGATATTGATCTCTGCAGGAGACCAGCCCTGCCCCAGTAAATCCTTTCGTGGTGTTCTTTACAAACATGAGTAGACAGAGGAGCAGACCCACTCCTTACTGGTCTTTAAGATACTTTTCTGTGTTTAATGGTGCAAGTCAGCTGTGTTTAGTTTCTTACTACGTTCTGAGAACAAGGTGATGAATGTTGTAAGGGTGGAGATAAGAGGCTTTTCCTGAGAGCATCAATTTATTCCCTTTTGGACACTTTGTTCACTGCTCATTGCTCCTCCCCCCCCCCCAGGCCAAGACAACAAAGAAGATTGTGCTGAGGCTGGAGTGTGTGGAGCCCAACTGCAGGTCCAAGAGGATGCTGGCAATTAAGAGATGCAAGCACTTTGAACTGGGAGGAGACAAGAAGAGAAAGGTATGTGTGTGTAGCCAGACTGGCTGATGATGGAAGCATCATCTGGTTGTGACTGGGGGGGGGGGGGGGGGGGGGGGGGGAAATACTGCCAGCAACACAGGCTAAGCCCTCCCTAAGTGCTGAGTGAGGCTCTGTATCAAGGGGAGGATTATCAGCAACGTGCAACAGCCTGCCTGGAGTGGCAGCAGAAGGGACAGGCAGACAGTAGGCTACGTGCTGCCATTGGGAGAGGGCAAGATTCAGTGGTGAATAAACTCACACTCATCTCTTCCTTCTTATAGGGCCAGGTGATACAGTTCTAAGCTGCATCCTACTCATTCTTGGACCATATTAAACTGTTTATAAGCGATGTTACTTGCTTTTGTGTGTTCTGTGCTGCTGGTGGGGTGAGACTTGCAAGTACATTAAGCTAACAGCTGTTCCTTGCTCTAAGAGGTGTATAATATACACAGAGCATCAAATCCACTGTACCGAGTGTTGCTTCTGGTTGGTAATTGTGATGATTTTTATGAGAATGGTGACCTTGACTGTTCTCCAAAACCTGAATTAATTTCAGCTACCATGCTTGGTACTCTTGTACAGGTAACCCTGCTTAGGAGAACTTCAGTTGGAGTTGTAAACACAAACAGAACAAATCAAGGTATCTCGATAGTGCAGTGGAGTGTACTTGTACAAGTGGTAAGCGTCTCTATCCTGCACCAGGAGGACCTTTAAGCTAAAGGCTGCTGCCACTGGAGAAAGAAAGCGGTTATTTGTGGAAGGGAGCTCGCTAAGGAAGCAGTCCCCAGTGGCCCCATAAAGGGTGGAATGGGGAATTGTCTAAAGGGACAATCATTGATGAAAGGAAGACTTGTGAGCAAGGAGAAGCCCTCCAAGCTCAGCTTGAAGGCATCATGCTCGATCACTTTAAACAGGCGGTTGCTAAGAACTCAGTTGCTAAGAAGTGCTGTGATTTAGGCCAATCCCTGAGTTCAGAAGGTAGAAGGAGGTGACCACTCTCAGGACAGCGTTAAGTTTCTTCAGCAGGAACAGCTTTTCATAGTTGTGGAGTAAGTGCCTGCCAAAGCACACAGCAGAGCAGCCGGGCTGTGCTGCCCTTCTGTGCCTGAAATGCTGAAGAAGAGCTGCAGAACACTGCATTGCATCTCTTACATATCTTTGGTAGTAGCAGCAGTGAGTTGTTGCCCTGCTGGTGGCCTTGTAACCCCTTGGGAAAGGGAATTGGGCGAGATGTCAGAGAAAGGGTAAAGAGAAGCAGCACCCCTTTTTCTGCTATCTCATGGTAACTGAGTCATGGGCATTTGTTACACTAGGCAGAAGGCTCAGCGTCCATGGAGAAGCTCTTGAGCAGTGAATGCAGGGCATGAGGCTTACCAAAAGAAAAAACACGCCTCCTATAGCGGCGCTACTTTGAGCAGGACGGTGCCTGTTGGGTTCACTTCTACACTCAGGGAGGAGACCCAGTTGTGAACCCCCCAGTCCCTGCTGGTCGGCAGGATCTGCTGGATGCAGCACGCTGGGTTGCAGGCCAGCCCATTGCCGAGGAAGGTGAGGGAGAAGGTGAAGTTCTGAGGTCCCCCAATTTCCTGCTGGTTCAGGACTGCCACAGCATAGGCTCTGTCAGATAGGGGCCGTTCCCACAGCTCGAAGTTCTTGTCCTGTCAAGGAGAAAATAAGCCACAAGCTTGTGTTAGGGGAGGCAGAAACAGTTGTCTTCATGCCTGTGTGCTTAAGCAGGCTTCAGGAACAAACGCGTTCACTGGGCTCCTGTTCCCAAGCCCTGGGCACTCCTCTGACACAGATCCCCAGTGCCCGCTTTCTGAGGAAGCTTGCAGTGTTCCAGGGCACACCCCCATCCTGCTGTACCTTAGTGATGCGATAGCCCTGCTTGCCCAGCAGATCCTGGTTGATGGCGATCACCTCCTTGTTCTGGAGCAGCCACTTGGCCTCTGGTTTCATGTGCCGCAGGTCGTTGGACATAAAGAGCGGTGCTGCCATAATGGCCCACATCGCCATCTGAGTCACTGCCTGCTCCCAGCTCAGCCCAAAGTTCCCAATCACCAACTGCGACAGGAAAAGAAAAATGTCTTGTAATGCTGCTTGCTAAGGAGAAACTGGGCCAGCAAACTGAGTGCTGGGAAGTGGCAGGATGCTAAGGGTGGTGCCCTGTTAGGGGACTGGTTAGATAGGCTGAGCTCTAGGAACAAGACTAGCTGGCTGCAGAAAACTAGCATGGCAATTCAGTATGAGCCAATGGTGGAAGTAAAGAAGGACCCTTACCTGGCAAAGCAGTGTTCAAGAGTCTGCTCCTGGATGTAGCTATTCACTCCTTGCTAGTACCCAGCTTGGCACCCAAGGCTTTTTTCCCTCTGATAGGTGTTAGCACATCTGAGACTCTCCCAGAGTCCTTTCTGTGTTTCTTAGGAGCCAGCACTGCTTGTAGAGGCTGCGGTACACACAGTGCTTCTCCTGCTGTGTGTGGCTGCACCCCACTGCTGTGTGCTCAGAGCGCTGTTCTGCTGCTCATCTCCATTTAGGGATCCCTCTCATCCAGTGCTTAACCCTAGGACTCCATCAGATCCTTCCCCCCAGTGGTTCTCCTTCCAGTCTGTCCCTCCCCATCCCTCTCAGGCTACAGCTAAGGAAAGAATTTTTTTGCTGCTGCTGAGATGGTGTTGCTCTACTTGCCATGTCAGGGTCATTCCAGCCCCCTGGCCCAGCTATCTTCACGATGCTGTCCTGGTGAAGTGCTGTCCACTCCACGATACTCTTGATGCTGCTCCAAGAATCATAGACATCATAGAAGTTCCTCCAGTGATTGCAGTACTGTTTGATCTCTGTGTAATTGGGCTGCCAAAACAATAAGCACGATTCACCAGAGAGCCTGGCTTTACAAGGTCAAGACTGTACACAAGGCTAGACTGCATCAGGGATATTCTGGGGGAGAACTGTTAAAGTACCATCCATTGTCAGCTATCAGAATGATGCTGGCTCCCTAGGATGCTTCGTACCCAACAATTCCAGTTTGCCACACTCCAGACAGCACCATCCCAATTGTTTCTCTTGCGAGAGCAGTTGCAGCCACCGAGTTCTGTTAAAAAATCTACAAGTGCTATTTTACCAAAGGTGGGAGGGGACCAATGGGATTAAACTTCATCATCCAATTACTGCTGCAGTCATTACAATTTCAGTAATTACTGCTGTTTCTTGGCCTTACACACCCTTTGGTGATTAACGCATCTATCTCCCTGGGAGGGAAAGACCTGTCCTGGTGGCATGGGGGAAGGCAGCTATGGGTGGAGAGCAATGTGTCACTCACAGACCCTGTCCAGCAAAAAACAACGTGTAAACAACACAGAGCATTCCTGTTCAATAGGCTGCCCTAAATCTCTCATTCTTGGCCCCTCGAGGTGGCTGTTAGGTTGAAGCTACAGCACTCAGCACAGCAGAGCATCCAGGAGGAATAACACCGAGCTGCCTGCTAGCTGTGTCTGCACTGCCAGCGTCTTGTTGCTCAGCTCCCTGAAGAGGGAAGGCAGATGGATGCTGCTGGTCTTGAGCAAGCTCCAGCTGGGCTGTGCTTCCAGCAGCTTGTGTTGCCGTGCTGCAGAATCCCACTAAATTCTTTTCAGCAGAGCAGTGACTCGCCTCAGGTGCACCTGAAGGCTGTAGAGGAAAAGTGGTTTTCCTCCACCTTGCACTCTTGTTCTCTGTCAGACCAGAGAGCAGCGAATTCCCTGGGAGGCTGCTATGCAGTCCTTATGCTTTTCTGTTCTTCCCACTTTGTGTGCTTTGAGCCCTGAGAAACGCTCCCTACCTGCTGCATGGGCCTCAGGTAGAAAGGCCATTCACAGGAGTACACGATGGGTCTGCCAGTCTTGTTCAGCGCCAGAGACATGTTCCTGTAACCTAAAAGAAGAGAGGTTACCCCGTCTCCTTGCTCAAGGAACACAACTAAACCAGTGCCACAGGGTCAGGATTGAGCTTGACTCTTAAAAATCAAAGCTGAACATACTTTCATGGCTCAAATAATAAAGGGAGAAGAGAGGAGCTTGTAGTGGCAGCCAGCCTCTTGCCTCCAAAGCGAGATGAGCTGCTTCATGGCTGTGCTATTTGTCCCAAGCAGAGGTGCTGCCCTGAGACTGCTGACCTCTGTACATCATCCACTACCCTGGTTTCAGCTGGGATAGAGGACATAGATGCAACCCTGGGAGCCGGCTGCAGTTTTGCTGCATGGTATATTTCCCTTCATAGAATCTTTTGAATTGGAAGGAACCCTTGATTAGAGGTCACTGAGACAACTCCCTGCACTGAGACACCCACAGCTCCATCAGGTGTTCAGAGCCCCACCCAGCCTGACCTCAAATGTCTCCAAGGACAGAGCACCCACCACCTCTCTGGGCAACCTAAATACAAGTTGAAAATGCAAGTCGGTATCTTACCAAGCTGCTGGGTACAGCACCGGTGCTTAACATTGTGGGTATATGTCCTTACGATGCATTTGTGCCATATGGACGACTGAGCAGGAATAAAAAAGCACTAGCTTCGTCCTGTCCTTGTCCTCAGACAGCCCTGTTTAGTCCCTTTCAATCAGCAGAAAGGGAATGAAGCATTTGCTCTCCGTCCTGGAACTGCTTCAGTACCCCTGGATTGCACCTGGGTCATCCATCTGATCCAGCCAGCTTCCAGCTCAGCTGTTGCCTGCGGTGCTGAACTGTGCTGCTGGCCCCAGCAGGCAGCACACACTGGACCAACTGGCGTGGAGCTGACTGTCACTTGGGCAGGTTCTCTCTGCCAGGCAGCCAGGATAGCGTGCAGGATTCCTGCCACCAAACGCTGTGCCAGCAGGGAGAGCTCAGCCAACAGAAAACCAACTTCAGAACCACGTCGTTCTTCCTGCAAACCTGGAGCACTGGGGTGTGCAGTGCTTGGAGGGGGGGCTGCAGCCAGGAGTTCTGAGCACGGCACCGAGCTCCATACTGCTGAACCACCAGCCTGCGTGTAACAGCTTTGGAACCAGCATTCATAAAGGCACATTTAAAAGTGAAAATCCCAGTAGGTTTGTTGTGCCAGAATTCCCTTCTATTTGTTTTGCTGCTAGAAGCCCTGATAACTGCCCTCTCCACCGCAGATGCAAGCTGTTCCAGCTCACAGCTGATCCATTATGGCACAGCTTCACCAAAGGGATTGGACATCAAGCATGTAAAACGCTTTGTGCTCTGCAGCAAAAACACTCTAGAAGTGCAAAGCCTTTATGGTGCTAAGAGCTGACAGGGCAGTCTGCAGGCAGCCCCCAGAGAACACAGACAGTACTTCCGTGCTCAGCACGATGCAGTCTCTGGTGGGAGAAAGCTGCTTTCTCAAGCCACGCCTGAAAGCTCCGGGAGTCAGAACAGCCAAAAACCACTTGGGCCAGCAGAATGTGATGCAGTGGAGAAAGAACAGCCTTGCACTTGGGAACAGTGTGTGTAAGCAAATACCTCAGACACATACGGTCAGGGAAAAGCATCTCCCTGGAGCCCACCCCTTGCCTGGGGATTGCTGACACCCGCAGAGCAGCCCGTTGTGCCCCACCTGCTCACACACCTTCTGCCAGCAGCCCCAGCGAGTCGGCATTGCAGCCATCAAACTTCAGCAAGTCCACACCCCAGGAGGCGAAGGTCTGTGCGTCCAACTCGTAGTGCCCGTAGCTACCGGGGAAGCCGGCACACGTCCAGTTCCCCACGTCGCTGTAGATCCCCAGCTTCAGCCCTTTGGAGTGGACCTGAGCTCAGCGGGCAGGAGGAGAGGCTGTGAGTCACGCGGCTCCCGCAGAGCCCCCCGCCCGCTCCCCGCACTCACGTAGTCCGCCAGTGCGCGGATACCGCTGGGGAAGCGCCGGGGGTCCGCCCGCAGCCGGCCCCGCTCGTCTCGCGTGGGCGCCATCCAGCAGTCGTCGATGCAGACGAACTCGTAGCCCGCTTCCTTCCAGCCCTCCGCGGCCATCACGTCGGCCATCTCGGTGAACAGCCGCTCGCTGGGGCCGGGAAGCAATGAAGCAATGTGTGTGTGTGTATTTGTGTGTGTGTATTGGTGTGTGTGTGTGTAGGGGGGACACATTGCAGCTTGAGCCGCAACCCCGCAACGCGACGCCCCACTCCCAGCACCGGGATCCCGGCTCCCCCAACCCCACCCCACGCCGGTACCTGACGCAGCGCTCCGGTTCAGCAGCGCAGTCGGTGCCGCAGAGGAAGCGCTCCCAGTGCAGCCAGCCCATGGGCGGCGTCCGCGCCACGCCGTTATCCAAAGCTACAGCCACCGCCGCCGCCACAGCGGCCACCAAGGCCCAGCGCGCCGCCGCCGCCATGACACTAGCCGGCTGTAGCGTCACGTGATGCTGGCGGGAAGTCACGTGGCGGAGGCGGTCATGTGATGGGGGTCACGTGGCCTTGCTCAGGTCGTGCCCTCCTGGGGCCGCGGCCTGCTCCGCCGCCGCCATCGGGGGGCGCTGGGAGGCGCCGTCCCGTCCCCGTCCCGTCCCCGTCCCGTCCCCGTCCCGTCCCCGTCCCGTGTCGGCCCAGTCCCTTGTAGGCCCCGTCCAGCAGCTTCCTCGCTAGGTGTCCTCCAATCTCCGCTCTGGAGCGCCCGGCGAACAAAAGCCCTTCAGAGGCAGCGGTCAGATAACGGCACATTGTTTGGGTGCGGGGGGTTCCTCCCCTGCCTCTGCGGGCTGCGGGGCAACGCTGCTCCCAGTGGGTCGAAACACACCGCAGAACTTATGGCTTTGTTTTCCTGGTGCCAAACCGCAGCCTGCAGCTGGGCTGCCTGCCGTGTTCCGGGGGTGGAGGTACAAGACCCAGCCCTCCCTTGCTTGTCCCTGCTGTCTGGGGACCATCCTCTGCCAGGCAGGTGTTGTTGTTCCCCACCCCATCGCTGAGGGATGAGGCTCAATCAGAGCACTGAGTCTTCACCCCGGCACCCACGGGTGTGCAGCAGCAGGAGGCAAGTTGCACGCAGCTGCTGTGCTGTAAGTGCTGTGCTGGCGGGTGCTCAGGGAGCTGCCAGCGCTGATGGTTCTGATTTTACTTTCCAGGAGTCACATTACCTCAGTGTAACTCCATTAGCTTCCATTTACAACGGCAATTAACTCTGCTGCCGCTGCTGGTCCTGTGCCCAATGCTGCTTCCCGTCATGGCTGGGACATGTCCTGAACGTGCAGCATCACGCAGGAGAAGGAAAATTGACTCCATCTGAAGCCTGTGGGCTTTGCCAGGGGATGGCTGCTGCGCCATGCTGCACCCCCAGCCTGGGTGAGCCCTGGGGCATGGAAACTGGCCAGGACCATGGGCTGGAGGGGCTCCCAGCTCTGGATAAGGCTGCGTGCTGCTGCTGCTGGACCCAAAGGGTCCCCAGGGGGCACAAACCACCAGATCTGTGCCTGTAGGGCTGTGGGGCGGCAGTGCTCCCCTGAGCGTCCCACACCACGGTGCCTGAGTGGGGACCCCCTCTGCTTGGCTGCAGCCAGAGCACGCCATTCCGGCAGGTTATCTTATGATATGTTGGGCTTTTGCAATTTACTTTATTATTATTATTATTATTATTATTATTATTATTATTATTATTTCTTTTTCCTTTCTTTCTGGGAAGTGCCAGTTCCTACCATCAGGGTGCTTCGGGGCTGACCTCAGCTGTTCTCCTCAATGAAACCCCCAGGTACCCAAGACCTGCTGCTGGGTAAAGGAGAGCAGCGAGGGCAATAACACAGGAGTACTGCAGGGTTTGGTTTCTCCCATCAGAAGAACAAACCAAGAGCCGAGCTGCAGGTCTCCACTTTGCTTTCTCCCCTCTCTGTGGCAAAAACCTCACTGGGGCCCAACAGGGTGATGGGGCTGCGAGGTACGGGGCGCCCAACAGAGCCGATCTGTGAATGTTGGCTGGGAGCACAGAGGGAGATTGATGTTTGCTTGCAAGCTTGGCTGTCAGCTGTGAGCTCTGCCTGCCCCCACGCCAGCTGGGGATGGGAGCGCCGGCCCAGGGTGGCACCGCAGGGCTGGCGTAAGCGCCCAGGACAGCTGGCAGCTCTCTGCAGTTGGCGCCTGCCCAGCAAGCTGGCTGCGAAGGGGAGGCTGGGACATCCAGCATGTGTGGGTATCCAAGCTCCACCGTGGGGCTGGAGACCCCCGCAGCTCCACATCTGCCCTTCCTTAGGTCCTGTACCCCATACAAAACCCTATCAGATAAATGGAGATAACAAGGTCTGGGCTCCCATCACCACAAGGCTGGTGCACCCACATCTTTCTTGCAGCTGGCAGCTGCTCCAAAACGTGGGGTTCTGGGCAGAGAGAAACCCCCAACACACCGCTGAAAATCCCAGACAGACTTTATTTGTGTAGGAAGATTGGTGCTGTTTGAGAACCCACCATTGCTGGAGGTTTGGTTGGCCACCTGCAGGTGCTGCGGGTGCCAGCACATCTCTGTTTGGGTCTGTGGGTGGGCAGTGGAGACCTGTGCCTCCGAACCTCTGGAGGCTGTCCCCAGGACAGTACAGTGGCAATGCGCTGGAACCATCTTCAGCCATCCTGGTGGATCCCTGGTGTCTCCTGGGGATGCTTTTCCTCTGCTTGCCTCATCTGTGAAATGAGTGCGTGTGGCTCAGCAGGGGCTGAAAAAGTGGGTGCTGGGGGCTCCTGGTTACTGGGGAGAGGGAGAGGGCAATTCCTGCTTGAGGAGCAGGGAGGGAGGCTGGGGGCTGAGGGTGGGATGTCTGCCCAGGCTGTGCTGCCCTTTGTTTGTGTCCCCTGTCATGGTGCCTGGCACCTTGCTGTGCCATGGCGGCCCCAAGGCTGCCAAGGATAGGGACAAATCCCACCTCCATCCTGCCCACAGAGCCTGTGGGGCTGCAGCAAAGCACCCCACCAAAGATGTGTGCCCCGTTTGGGCTTGCTGTGAGTGGGAAAAGGAGAGCATCCACACATTTCTCTCTGTAGGGCCTACGTCAGCATCACCTACTGCTTTTATTTCCTGCTAAGCACGGAGGATATCCAAGTCAGGAGGTCTGGAAGCCTTGCTGAGTTTTTAAATTGAGGGTTCGGAGGCTCTCCTCTCTGGTGGAGGAGCAGATGGAGTGAGCCCACCCAGGGACATACACCTGGGGCTGAGGGAGAAGCCAGGGGATGGGGTCAGCAAGGCTGGGGCTGCCCACCATCTCCCATCACGGAGCTGTGGGCTGTGCAGGGACAGAGGAGCACAGCCCCTTGCCTGGCTCACTGCTGTCCGTGGCTCGGTGCCTCCAAGCACATGGCAGCATCCAGCCAAGAGGCCCTTGGGCCTTTTTGGGGGCCTCAGGGCATGGGGTGGATGTCCTCAGAGCGCAGCACTTTGTAGACAACCCAATAGAAGATATTGAAGACCAGGAAGGTGAAGGGAAAGACGGCTCGGGAGATGGTGTCGATGCGCTTGGCACGGTCGATGTAACGCTTGTGCAGGGTCTCCCCTTCCCGCAGCAGTGCACTGGGTGGGGGGGGGCTGTAGATTCCAGGACCCTCCCCAGCCCCTTCCTTTGCCTGCAGGCAGTGGCCCAGCCCGTAGCCTCGGAAGTAGAAGCGACTCTCACGGATGAGCTCTTCCTCCTAGAGAGGGAAAGTGCTGTCAGCCGGGCACCCTGCAGGGCACAGGGCAGTGCTGCACGCTGTGTATGTGCCAGCCGTGCCTGTCTGCTTTGGCCGGTGCCAGCTGCAAGGTTTAGTGCTTTTCCTGCACATCTGAGGCATGCAGGCAGGAGCCTCGAGGAGCACAGGGTCTGAGGTACAGGGATGTCCAATGAGCACCTGCCTGCCAGCACATAGTGCTAAACTGCCCCGATGAATCTGAGGGCAGCCCCAGAACCCTCAGTGTCCACTTGGATGCCTGGGATGGAGTGGAGGCAGGTGGGCCCATGGGGATGCAGGGTGCACGAGAGGATGCAAATTGGATAGGGGTGCACAGCCCACAGAGGTGTACGGCAAACAGGGGTGCAGGGCACAGGGGGGTGCCAGGTACATAGGGGTGCATTGCACACAGGGGTGCAGGGTGCACATGAGGTACAGGGCACAGAAGGGCGCTGTGAGCATTGGGGTGCTGGGGCTGCAGGCATTGTTGCAGCAGCTGCTTGCTGCAGGGTGGAGGTGTGCTGGTGAACAGGCAGCTTGAGGGGGCAGAACCATGCAGGGACGCAGGAGCCTCGCTGCCATCAGGGACCCCCCCAGTCTCCTCAAGAGCCAGAGCTGCCGGCTGAGTGACAGGGGGGGCAAGCAATGGAGGCTCTGTTCTCACCCTCCTTGCTGCCTCCCCACGGGCCAGCAGTGCCTGCACTCTTCCTCACCAACAGCTGTGCTTCATTAGTGAGCTGTTTCATTAGAGAGCCACATTGGCTCGGTTCGTTTACACTCTATGTGTGTCCATGGGTGTCCCCACTCAGGACTGAGGACATCCCACTCCTCATTCCCACAAGCAGTGGGTTTCAGGTCCTTATGCCCTCTCCAAACAGCGCTGCCCACCGAGGTGCATGGGCAAAGGGCTGCATCCTGCCCAGTATGGGCACCCCGCAGCCAGGGGCTCTCATGCAGAGAGCTGGGGATCTTTATTTAACTCAGCACTCTGCTGGATAAGCAAGATTTCCCAGCGGGGAGAGCAGCAGAGGCTGAAATTGCTGAAATGTGCTCTCGTGTGCCACGGAGCTGCGCTCCACTGCTGCAGACTGAGTGCTCATTGAGGACGGAGCAGGATGGGGGCTCAGAGGGGGCTGCAGCAGCCCCAGAGATGCACGGTTGGGGTGTCCTTGTCCCCCAGCATCTCCCCACAAACTGGGCAGCCTGCCCTGTGCCAACACTCTCTGCAGTGTCTCCTCCCCACGTCTTCAGCTGCCAAGTGCCCATGTGTGCTGAGCCACTGCAAGGAGAGGAGATCACTGCGCTGGGTGATCTGGGTAGGCAGGGAGCTGAGGTGCACATTGCCCCAACGCGGTTCACTCCACTGCAAAAGGGGCTGTGTTTGGCCCCGTTTTACAGCGGGAGAAACTGAGGCACAGAGCAGGGTATCTCCAAGGAGCAGATGAAATATGCCTCTGGTCCCCATGGCCACGTGCCCTGTGCATGTCCCTGCACTGCTCCTTCCTGCACCCTCACTCAAGGGAAGGGCTCCTGGGGGGCTCCTTTTGGGGAAAGGAGGGGTGCAGGGGTGCACTGCCGGAGGGGTGTGCTTTACCCTGGAGCTGGAGAGCTGCGAGAGCGTCGCGTAGGTGTGCTCACTGCTGTGCAGGCTGCTCGGCTGCCCCAGGGACTCCAGGCTGGCCGTCCCGCTGCTCAGGCCCTTTTGGCACCAAATAGAAACAGGACAGCGCGTGACCGACGGCTCTGCCCCTGCTGTGGGCAGAGAGCAGCCATGGGGGGAGAGCAGCCCCTCCGGCAGCACAGCCTCTGTGCCAGGGGGCACTGCGAGCCTGGGGGGGCACGTCCACGGGGTTTCTACATGGAGGTCTGCGTCTAACAGTGTCACCATATGGCAGAGCAGGGGCACCAGCTGCTTTCCCTGAGCATCACATGGGAAAGGAAAAGAAACCCTTGTTTCTTTTCTTGCCTTTTTAGAGCGGAGCATCTCCCAGGGGAGGAGGAGGATGGCACCCATTTGGGGCTGTGCAGCGCATCTGCTCCCTGCCCAGGCACGGTTCCCTGCAGCCAGTGCTGGGACTGTCCCCCCATGTTGGGACAGGCAATGTCAGCCTGCTCCAGGAGACAAGAGTTGGACTCAGTGATCCTTATGGGTCCATATCCAACTCAGGATATTCTATGCTTCCATGATTCTGTGACAGCACAACTCATTTCTGGGCATCACTGCAGGGCAGGGAGATACTCTGGTCTCTCCGTGCTGCCCAGCAGGCTGAAGGACTGCAATACCCACAACTCCCCAAGGTGCCATAGGGGACAGCCCTGCAGCCCCAGGGATGGCAGCACCAGGGGTCCCCATCGCATCTGAGGATGGGACGAGTGGTGACAGCGGCAGCTGCAGGCACTCACCATCCTCTGCCTCCGCTGCCGCCGCCGCAGGCGCATGAACTCCTTGTGCTGCCGAGAGACAAAGTTGACGGCGGCGTATTCCAGCAAAGCAGCAAAAACAAAGAGCAGACAGACAGCCATCCAGATGTCAATGGCCTTCACATAGGAGACCTGTGAGGGGAGAGGGGTCAGAGCTGTGGGGCTGCATCCCTCCCAGCCCTCCCTACAGTCACAGCTATCAGAGGATCTCCCCAGAGCTGTGGAGATGCAGCACTGAGCGATGTGGTCAGGGGGTATGGTGGGAGTGGGTTGGGGATCCTAGAGGTCTTTTCCAGCCCCCCCAGGGCCAGCGTTGTGCCCACAGCACTGACCTTGGGCAGAGAGGCACGGGAGCCGGCGCTCTGAGTGGTCATGGTGAGCACAGTGGTGATGCCCAAGCCCACCCGTGCTGGTGCTGCGTCCATGTTGATCCAGAAGGAGACCCAGGAGAGGATGACGATGAGCAGGCTGGGGATGTACATCTGGATCAGGTAATAGCCCATCTGCCGCTCCAAGTGGAATTTCACCTCAATGCAAGTGAATTTGCCTGGAAGGAAATCCAACTTTGCATGGGTGAGGGGGCCCGTGCCACGCTGGGGGGCAGTCAGGGGTTTCCGGGGATCTCACCTGTGTTGTAGTACTTGGTGCAGTAGCCCAGGTCCTTCTCGTCCCTGAGGATGAACTGTGGCAGCGTCAAGCCCTCTGCCACCTGCACGGCCTCCTGCTCCTCCAGCCACTCAAAGATGAGGTCGTTCATGGTGTAACCAACTGGAAAGGTGATGGAGGAAAGCACGGGTCAGGGGGGATATGAGCCCATTCACCCCCGCCCCAAATGACCTCCCCTTTCCTGCTCAGCTCCCCCAGAAACACAGAGATGCCAGATGGCATGTGATGGGATGACATGTGATGGGATGACATGGGAGGAAGCAAGGCTTGAACATCCCCAGACACTCACAACTCTCCAGCTGCATCGTGCACGTCTGGATGTCCATGGGGAAGTTCTTGAGATCCATGGGGCAGGACAGGATCAGCGTCAGCCTGCAGGAGGCAGACAAAAGAGAGAATCACTGAAAGATGCCCAGTGGGGTGAAGAGGAAAGCCCTGTGCCAGAGGAGAAGGGCTCAGCACCTGATGCTGTAGAGCACGTTGCCGTTCTTGAAGATGCGCAGCAGTTTGTTGTCGGTGGTGACCTCGTGGAAGTTGGCCCCTTTCTCGTTGGCAAAGAACAAATCCGGCTTCCAGATGGAGTCGAGCATGGAGGGGTCGAGGTCGAGCGAGTCGTCGGGGTACTCACGGTAAGCCAGCCGGGGGTCGTTCCACTGCTGCCGCAGGAAGACGTTCACACGGTAATCCTGGGGCAGAGGGCGCTGTGTCAGTGGGAGCCCCACAGGGCCGGGGGAGGAGGAGCAGGAGGAGGCTGGTGGTCTGAAGGCTTTGCAGCAGCACAAACAGGGACTTTATAGGGCTTCCCCAGTGCAGATCCTCGTGCATTTGAGGATGCTGAGGGCAGCAGCCTGTCACAATGCTCCGGCTCCAGAGGGACCCGTGGGAGCCCTGAGCACAGACACAGCTCTGGCACTGGGACACACACACACACTCATGCACACACACACCCCAGGCAGCATCCCTTGCAGAGGAGCCTACCATGGTCGTCTCGGTGACGGAGCCGAAGCTGTTGATGAAGATGTTGCACGTCACGTTGACGGGCGGACCTGGAAAACAAGCAGGCAGTGTGCAGCTCTCACTGCTGACCAGCACCATGCTGGCGTGGGCACAGACCCTGCACCCTGCGTGTGCTGAGCAGCCCTGTGCCCATCATGGTCACCCCATGGTGCATGTAGGGGAACCCCCCCACCCCTACCCTGCCATGGGAAAGCAGGCACAGACAGCACGGGTACAACTGGGGAGGTGTTGGGGAGAGAGGAATGTGGGTTGGGGTCCCATCCCCACACCCATCCCCTGGGTCTGGACAGCCCTAAGCGTGGGGCACCGCCAGCCCCAGGAGCTTCACATCCTCCCCTTACCTTTGAAGTTGGGTCGGATCCGGGCATCGTACCCTGACGTTCGTCCCATGAGCTTGTCCAGGAAATCAGAGGGTGACATGGGCTGGGGTGCACTGCGGGAGTGGGATTTGATCTCCTCCCTCCCTGAGACCAGCCTGCGGGCAAACGGGGAGGGGGTGGGGGGGCTGAGCCAGCTGCCAGCACCATAAAGCTTGAGGCACAGCCCTGCAGCCCAAGGGAGGACGTGCAGCAGCCTCAGCACATCTCATACCCACGGTTGGGAAGTGCTTGGGGCCAGGTGTCCCACAGCGAGGACAGAACACAGCGGTGATGGCCCCAAGCTGCAGGCACTGGGAAAAGCCACTGGGCTGTCCCTTGGGGTAAATCACCAGCCCCTGCCTGGCATGCACCCATGGGGGCTGCGTGGATACAACACTTCCCAAGCGGTGGCTGCCCCGGGGCAGTGAGGAGGTGACCGGGAGCACAGAGGGGATGGAGGCATTGAGGGGTGACGTGGACAGAGAGGAGCAGCCCAGCCATGGCAAGGAGCTGACATGAGCTCTCCCACGCAGCACTGCCAATGATGATGGAGACTTATTTAAACTGACCTTGGAGGGGATATTTTCGTGAATGCATCCCCGCCTGCCAGTTCCTCTCCTTCCGTCAGTTTATAATGATCATTTCAAGGAACAATGCGAGAGACATTCGCTCACCACATTGCCGGGCATGTGGCTGTGATGGAGAGGAAGGAGCTGGAGATCTCTGGACACAAAGGGAGCTTTGAGCGTGCTGCTGGTGTGTCCTGCTCCTGTTTGGGGCTGCAGACCCCACTGCCACAGGCAAGGGAGGGTGCTGAAAGGGGGGCTGGGACTCTCTTGAGGCTGTGCAGACTGAACCCACACTGTGCTCCTACCTCTGCTCGGAGGAACAGGAGTCACCCCTGGAAGAAGCCAAGCTTCTCTGAGTACCAGGGCTGGGGGCAAAGGCTTGCTGTGCTCTGCTGCAAGCTGAGCTGCACAGCCTCCCCTGAGGTACCCCTGGTGCTCAGCACAGCACCCCATGCACTCAGGGAATGGTGGGGCTGGAAAATACTCCCATCTACCTGAAAATACCATCCCAATAGAAGCAATTTCTGCTGGTGAAATGATGACATTTGGATGCAGTTTTCTTCCTCTCCACCACAAACGTTGCATCCCTCCCACGCTGCCCCAGATACACCAGGACAGGGAGCAACAGGGGCACTGAAGCCCCCCACCAGTCCCCTGTGTACCACCTCGTCCCAGTGGCACCCAGGGATGGTAGAATGGGATGAAGAGACTCGGGGGCTTTGGGTCCTCCCCCCAAAACGCTCCATAGGACCTGGGACTGCCCTGAGACCCTCTATCCCCCACCAAAAAAAGAAAGAAAGAGAAAAAGCCCTGAGCTGGGAAGAGGACTGAGCACCTCAGGGGTATTGCTGTGATGGAGAAAGAGCTGCGTGGGCTATCATCTGGTGGTCCCTAAGCCCACCTCGGTGAGGGCTGTGCCCGGGTTGGGGGGCTGCAGGGGGTGGGCAACACCGTGCAGGCAGAGTCCCTGGGATGCAGGGTCCGACAGAAGGTCCCGCTGCCGGGGATGGGGGGTAGGGATGGATTTAGGGGGGATGTCCACGAGAAGGATCCGGATTGCACGGGGGGGGTCTGGACCGCGCGTGGGGGTCCTAGCGCAGGACTGGTAAGGGACGTCTTGGTCCCGTTTGGGGGAATCCAAGTCCCGGCGGGGAAAGCTGGTTCTTGGAGGGAGGGATGGGAGGGGTCCAGGAAGAGGGGGAGCACCGCGCCGTGCGCTCACCTGAGCGGGCCACGCCGGGGCGGGAGGCAGCCGAGGAGGAGGAGGAGGAAGGCTCGGGCGCCGGTCCGGAGCGCGCCCATCCCGCCGCAGCCAGCAGCCCCGCCGCCCCGGGCGCACGGGCATGACCCGGCCGGTGGCGGCGGTTCCCCCGCACCCACTCCCGTCGCACCGGGACCGCCGTCACCCCCCGGCCGGCCCCTCTCCTCATAGTCCGGGCGAGCGGGAGCCCGCCGGCAGGCTGCAGGCACCGGGAGCCGGGCGGAGCTTCAGGCCGGTGCGGCGGGGAGGAGGCGGGCACGGTGCGGAGAGACGCCCGCCCCCGGCACCCCCTGGCATCCCCCGCCCCGGGGGGCTCCGCCGTGTGCGGTACCGGGCGGCCGTCGGGGCGCTTCCCCCGAGGGCGCGTCCTCCGCTGGGACTCTGCGTGGCGGGGTGCGGGGCTCGGGGGCTTATGGGGGGCACAGGGAAAGGGAGGTGCGCGGGGGTGGGGGGAGGACACAGCCGGGTCGAGAGACGCGTTCGGTTTCATGGCCAGGACTGATGGATGAGCTGAGATCGAAAGGTTTATGGGATGGGATACTCCAGGTGGAGGAATGTGCCAGCAGAGGAGGTGCGGGGCGTGAGGGTGCGCTGGAGGGTCTGCCCGCAGGAGCGCAGGGAGCGGGATTCTTCCCTCTGCTTGTTTGTGGTTCTGGGGCAGCTCTGCAGGTGTAGGAACCCGGGGGGGACAGCACAGCTGATCTTAGAGCCCAGCACTTGCTTTTCTCAGCTGCTGCTCACATGGGAACTCCTGAAATCGCCCTCATTAGGGGCAGGTGAGCTCCTTAGCACGGCCTCCTGCCCCCCATTAGGGGAGAAAGCAACGGGGGTAGCCAGGTGTGCGGGACTGGGGGGCTGCAGGGGCCTGCAGGATGAGTAAAGTGAAGCAGGAGGAATGCAGCTGTGGGCTGACATCAGCCCCTGGGGTGGCTGAGCAGCACGCAGTGCCTCTGGGCCTTCTGTGATTAATGTGTGAGGGTGGAGACAGCATTAATAAAAAGTGCAGAATAAGTGATTCCTGGTGGATACATCGCTCAGGGTTTTGTTCACCTTACCACACCTGGCTCAGGTCCTTTATTTGTACTAATCATGTTGTAGTCATGGCTGGAAGCAGCCATCGCTGCAGGGACCCCACACAGTGCTGTATAGGAAGAGAAGGGCTGTGTGCCCTCCCTCTCCCGTGTCTCTCTCACCTCACACCCACACAGGGGCTGTGCATTTTGGCAGCGCTCTGCTGGACCCCGTGCTGCTTTCTCCTGCCCATCCTGCTGGCTTTGCTGGAGCAGGGAAACGTGACAGCCAGCAGAGCAGTGCCCAGGAGGCTCCTCCGGGTGGGGGTGGGGGGGGTACGGCGCTGCGGGGCGGTGTGCGGGAGGAGCAGCTCTCCTGGCACGGAGCTGGCAGAAGTCTCCTCCGATTACCGTTGCCGTTAACGTTGATGGGGCCGTGAGGTTGTGATTGGGATCTGGAGCCCCGAGGCGCACGGCGAGCGCTGAGCAGCAGCTCCAACCCAGCGGCGGGCCGAGCTGAGCTGAGCTGACACCAGCGGGAGGAGGGGGGGCAGCCCCGTGCTCAGCCCGTGGGGAAAGTGGGGCACTGAGGGAGGTTTTCCTGTGAGCAGCAGAGCTGCTGGGTGCAGCCACCCCCGGAGACACACATCCATCCCTCAGCATCCCCAGCCCTCTTCCCATCGCAGAGACGGTGCCAGGCCCTGCCAACAGCAGCAGAGGTTGGGGCTGCTCAGCCTACGTGATTTCTTCACCTTTCCTTTCTCCATCTCCAAGCACGCGTCAAAACTGTTCCCCTGGGGAACTCCTGTCTGGGTTTGGAGCCCTGTTGAAGGCTGTGCCAACCCACCCCCAAGTCCTCACTGCTGCTCAGCCCCCACAGTGCCAAGGCTTGTGGATCTAATCCTGCCTGATCCATGCTGTCATGCTTTCCCAGCCATCACAACTCCAAGAGGCTGAGGCCTCAAAAACATCTTTTTAATCCCTTTTTTTTCTTTCCCGTCAGAAAGGCTGATGGGCTCTTCGGATCCAGCTTGGGATGAACAATTGCTGGAGGATCGGTTTGGTGGCACAGAAGGGAGATGGGGGAGGACAGCAGGCAGCTCCTTGAGCCCTCGGTGCGGCATTGCTGCTGGTTTGGTGCTGCAGGAGAGCACGGAGCCTGGGGATGTGCAGCCCAAGCCCTGCCGCCAGCACTGGGCTTCTCCCTGCTGCTGTAGGGGTGGCAATGTCTTGCAGAAGGACGGATGCCCCCAGGCTGGACACGGGCATTGCTCTCAGTGTGCAAACATTTGGAAGCAGCTAATGGGGCGTGAGATGAATGTCACAGAAAATACGCTCCCGAGTGTGGCTGTGAGCGGCCCCATCCCTGCGTGTCCCTGTGTGTCCCCACGGGGCTGTGGCTGCATCGCTCAGAGCTTCTCCTCTAGGGCTGCTGAGTGTGGGGCCGAAGAGCTGCTGAGAAATACCCGAATCTGGCCATTTGCACTCATTTATTTCTAGTGGAAAATGGTAACGCAACACGAGCTGTGCCTTTGGGAATTTTGTTTTCCAAGCTGAACGCACTTGAACCAACCCTAACTTTGAAACAGCCAGAAAGGACATTTTCAGTGGGACGCCCTGCTGGAGCCAAATCCTTTTGTCTTTAAGGGGAATGTGATGCACTCCAGGTCCCCCCAGCTGCGTGGTGCACTGGGAGCTCAGGAGGGAGGGCTCAATGCTGCCGTTAGGACACGGCACCGGGCAGGGTGGCCCCAGAGGAGACTGCAAGGTGAAGCGGGACGGCGGTCCGAACTCCAACCAATGTCACTCTCCAGTTCCGTGGCGTTTTTCCAAGCTAAAAATACCCCTTGTGCCGGCACGGCGCAGGGCGTGCGCTGCATGCGGCGCTGCAGAGGGACCCGCCAAGGGCACGGGGCTGTGCATCCCACCACCGAGCTATATGGCATCGGGGGGAACACGGCTGGGGTCTCCTTCTGCCTTCCATCTCCCAGCCCCCAGATTGCAGGCCGGCCCCATCCACCTCTACTGCACTCCTTCAACCTGTGCCATGCTGCGCAGTGCTGGGGTCTGCATCCGCAGTGGGGATTTCAAGGTTGAGCCACAGGGGCTCGGTCCCCAGTGCCAATGTGTGGGGAGGGAGCTGCAGGTGGAGGGATGACCCCATAACCTTGGCAAAGCAGGCATGCCGAAAGGGGAGATTTAATCTAGATAAGTGTCCAACAACACTCTCGGGGCCGGGAGCAAAGCCTGGCACTGGTGCCAAACCCATCAGCGGGGTGACCCAGCCCTTCCTGTCTCTTCCCTTGCCCATGAGTCACCCTTTTGCCGCCTTGTCCCCAGATCTGCCCAGCACCAGGGCTGGGTCCCTCCCGCTGCTGGGGAGGATGCTGACGGGAGGATGCTCTGAGTGAGTCGGGCTGTTCTCACCGGGAACTCTCCCGTCCCGTCTCTGCTCCCAGCAGTGGTGCTGCCTGCTGAGGCCCCGCTGCTCCCATCACCCACAGCATTTCCAGATTCTCTGGGAAGGATCTGATGGCTTTTGACACCAAAAGGCTTCAGCCCACACCTCCCCCTTCCCTCATCCTTTCCAGCTTCTGAGCCTACGAAAGACTTGCTGTGCGGCACTGAGGGTGTTGTACCCACAAAGGCATCACAGGAGATGGAGATGGGGGTCCCTGCAGTCCCTTCCCCGCTTTGGGGTACCCATCCCCCTGCATCCCATGCACGGTTGCCATGCCGACGAGCATCCCGTGCTGCTGAATGCTGTTGGAGTTCCGTCGGCTTTTCTCGCCTCCGCGTCTCCGTGCCCTCAGCCCCAGCGGTCTCCGAGGACGGAGCAGAAGGAGCTCAGTGGGAACGGCGTTAACTGCAGGCTGCCCGGCTCGTCCTAATTGTGAAGGAGTTCCGTGATTTGCTCGAGACCCCCCCGGAGGGCCGAGCCTGGAAAGCGAAGCGTTACACATCTGTGGCATCAGGCGGTGAGTGAAGGAATGAGAAATCAGCCTCCCTCTCCCTTGCCCCCCTCCCCCGCCTCTCCCCACTTTCGCCCCCCCGCCCCGCCTGGCACGGCCGCTGCCGGGGAGATGAAGGATTTGTTTAATTAGACGGCAAATCCTCCTGCTGCAGCACAGATGCAAACAGCAGTGGCTGCATCCCGGGGGTTCACGGCCGTGGGGCTGCCGTGCTGGCATCGTTGTCCCGCAGAGCCAGCGGTGTCACGGTGTGGGCTGGGGGGATGGGGTGGTGGCTGCAGGGGATGGGACTTCCCCTCCCTAAAGGCTTCCCTGCCCTATGCTCTGCTATGGGGTCAGCGTTGTTGTCCTGGGGTTCCCACTGCAGTTCCTGGCAATGCCATCTCTTCCGTGTCCCCACGTCCCACCCCTGCCCTGGCCTTGGCGATGGGCCCTGCACAGCTGCTGGCACAGAGGGGCTGCGCCACGGCATCACCTCGGCACATCAATAAGTGGAGCAGCAAACGCCTCCCTGTCCCGGAGCCACCCCAGCGAGGAGGTGGCTGTAGCCACGTGGAGGACTGCGGGGGGCGAGGGAGGGGCTGGGGCTGCTGCTCTCTGCCCTAAAACCAAAGGGATTGGTATGGAGGGTGAGTGGGGAATGAGCACCCAACATGGGAGCTGGGGGACAGCCAGGGGGCCCACGGAGCCAAGAGGCTTCGCTCTGTGCAGGCATCGTTTGTCTTTGCATCCCTGGGTTTTCTGCAAGGTAAATGAGCACAGCTCCAAGAGATGACCCCACAGAGTGCAGACCAGAGGAATGAGCTGCCCGGGGAGAGATGCAGCCACTGCCTTCCACAGCAAAGTCAGTAGATGATGGGATGAAGCCTCCATGGGGCTGAGGAGCACCACCTGCCTGCCTGCCCTTCAGCTCGCCTCCCCATCCCCCAGTGGGATCCAACAGCTTTGCCTTTTTTCTCCCCCCTAATTGTTTATATATTAGAACATTTTGCAGCCTCCTACCCTCCCCTGTGGGAAAGAGGGTTCACCCCAGTGATGGGGGAAATCAGAAGGAGGGCATCAGCCTGGCCTGGGGAAGTGGCTGTTTAAAAATAGCAGCAAGGTTCTCTGGTGTGACAATACGCACCTCCCGACATGTATGTATAATGGATAAAGGCACTGCACGAGCTGTCACTGCTCCTCCTGGGGACACCAGCACTGTGCCTACAGCCCGGGCAAGCAGCAGCACACAGAGGTGTCCTCACAGGGATGGAGCCACCTGGGACACACAGCCAAGAGGGGATGCTCAGAGCCTGCAGCATGAGGGGATCCCAAAGGCCAAAATGCAGAAGGAAGGGATGAAATCAGACTGTGGAGCATCCCTGCAGCATGGGCAGCCCTGGGGGTGGAAGGGCACACGGGAGGGAGATGCTAACGAGCAGTAACCAATTACTGAGATTTTTGAAGGCATTTGGTGCATAAATCGCAGCCCCGCTTCGTTGCTCACATTATCCCGGATGGCATAAAGCTGATGCTTCCCCCCGGGGTGTTGAAATAAAATGCAAGATCTTGAATTTCTGCAGAAAGAGAAAGAAGGGCTCATCATTTTTTTCCCCTAACATCATTTTTCCCTATGGAGCCTGGCTCCATCCAGGCAATGCAGTCCCTTATCAGTGAGCATCAGCAGCCCCGCAGATGTGGTTTCTGCAGAGCACTGGGGGCACTGTGTTGTGCCCTGGGGACCCCCAGCCCAGCAGTGTTCCCAGCCCTGGGGACAGCCAGGCCCTGCCACAGCACAGCCTGGCACAAAGCAGGGCATTGAGGGACACAGCGGGGCTTTGTCTGCCTGCTGAGAAGGGCCCTGTTGCCCTCTGCAGGCGTCCCCAGCCCCGTGCTGATCTCCCATGGGGGGCACCCATGGGAGATGGGCACCCCAAGGAGCTGACCTCCTCTGCTTCCCCATCCCTGGATGTGTAGCCATCCCTTGAGGACCCCATGGAGGACTCCCCCTGGGGACTGTGCCCATTGGAGCTCTGTCTCTTGTCCCATGTAGAGCCCAAAAGGATGGGGACAGTGAGAGAAGAACTGCCGTGAAAGCAGGGAGAGCAGAATCCCCATCAGAACAGCTACTCTGGAGCACTGAATGCAGGTGTCTGACACTTAGGGGACAAGGAGGCAACAGAGGGGCATCACTATGTCCCATCGATCCCACATTGCTACAACACACACCCACAGGCATTCACACCCCAGCCAGGCCTGGGGGTCCCCATCCCACTGCAGAGTGGGTGCCCTGTGACCCCTCAGCCTCTTTATTCCTTTTAGAAAAGCTTTCCCCCCCCCTCCCCACCCCAAGCCCTGAAGTTCTCTGCTTTGCCCACACGCAGAGCGGCTGGCAGCCAAGGGGTGCAGCTGGGGGGGGCTGGGGCGGGGAGGGACGGGGGCTTGTCCCTTTAAGGGGGGTGGCTGTCACTCAGAGAGCCCTTTTCTTTGCTGGCGAGTGGGACAGGCACCCAGAGGGGACAATACAGGGCGAGGGACTGCCAGGGAAGGCGAGGGCTGCAGACAGAGCCGAGCGCACGGGGAGCTGAGCGAGTCGGGTGCCATGGGTGAGTATGGGGACTTGGGACAGCTGTCACAGCTGTGGGGACCTGGAGCAGAGATCCCGAGCATTTCCCCTGGTGCTGGCGGGCTATGCAGGTGAAGTTCCCATGGGTGGCAGGGGAGGAAGCAGGGATGGCGTTTTCCTTTCCCATGTGGCTTTCTGTCCCCTCCTGGGACAGACCCCATCCCTCCGGAAGGGTAGAGGGGCATGAGCTCAACCCAGGGCTGCAGGGAGAGTGGGGTGCTGAGACCCATCACAGCTTGTGCCACTTGTGTGCCTGCAGTTCCGTGCCTCAGTTTCCCCATTGATACAATGACAGCATCCTGCTGGGTGCTCTGCTGGGGGTCTCACGGCTGCCACCCTCCTCCTGCCCGCAGCTCTTTGTGCAACAAGGCCCAGGATGGTGCTGCACAAGGGCTCTTTTTTCTCTCCCCCCTTCTCCTCTTGCACTTTTCCATCTCTTTCCCAAAGCTGGAGGGCACACCAGGCCCTGCTGCATCCGGTTCCCCCCCCTGCCATCTGCCACCAACTGCCCCCATGTTCCCAGCTGGGAGAGAAGAAATACTAAAAGCCTCAAGTCTGCTTGTTGCCATCATCGTGCTGCAACATGCACAGCCATCCATCCCTGTAGGACCTGCAGGGATCAGGGTGCACTGCTGGGAGGGGGAGGCATAGGGACCCCTCCCCGGCCCCGTTGTGTCCAAGGCAAACAGGCGGGGGGGTCCCTGTGCTCCCCACAGCGCTGCCTTTGTTCCCTGTTTGCTCTTTGGACAATCCCCCATTGTCCTCGGTGCCACCACGCGCCCTTGCTCTGTGCGGGGAGGGGGGGACGTTGCTGGCCAGGACCCCAAGGCTGCCTTGTCCTTGCAAGGAGGAGATGATAGGCTCTGTGGGGTCTGTGGGGGGTGCGTGGGTTTGGGACTGCTTCCAGCAATCTGAGCGCTTTAGGAACTCAGTGCACACCCGCTGGGGAGGGGGCGGAGCTGCCCCCAAGCTGTGCTCACTCTCTGCACCCCAACCCCAGCTCAGGCTCCGTAAGCACGGCACTATGGCAGCCCAAATAGAAAACCCCAGCACTGCGGCAGCGGGGAGCCCATTAGCAGCTTGTTGGTTTGCTCCCACTGGCATCACGCTGCATCGCCCTGCATCTTCATCTCACTCGGCTGCCAGCTCCCCACCACCCCACACTGCTGCTCTTTCAGCACCACGACAAACAGATTCAGCATTTTTCCTTTTATCTCCCTAAAATCCCCCCTTTCCGCCCGCAGGTCTGTTGGAGTGCTGTGCGCGCTGCCTCATCGGGGCACCCTTCGCCTCGCTGGTCGCCACCGGGCTCTGCTTCTTTGGGGTGGCACTGTTCTGTGGCTGTGGGCACGAAGCCCTCACCGGCACCGAGCAGCTCATTGAGACCTACTTCTCCAAAAACTACCAGGACTACGAGTATCTCATCGATGTGTAAGTAACAGCGCGGGGCTCCTCACGTCTCCGTTGCGCATGATGCGCCGCTGTCACCCGGCTCTGCTGCCACCCACTGGGGCCGACACCACGCAGGCTGCGCTCAGCCCTGGGCAGCCTCACACCGGCTCCGTGGCCCCGTTGCAGCTGCTCCTTTGCTTTTCACCCTGTTCTTATTTGACCCACATCAGGTGCCGTGGGGTGCACAGGACAGCTGCACCGGGTAGGTATGGGGGCAGCGAGATGTCCTGCTTAGCAAGGTGCTGCTCCCCCTCATCAGCTCCACCTGGGGGCAGCAGCTTTGTCCCCGCAGGAGGTGACTCCCCCCTCCAGCTCCCCCAGGGCTGTGTTGGGCTTTGGGAGGGTAAGTGGATCTGCACACGGGGCTGTGTGCCGCATCACTGCCTGAGCATCCCCATCGCTCATCTCCCCGTAGCATCCACGCTTTTCAGTACGTCATCTATGGCACAGCCTCCTTCTTCTTCCTCTATGGAGCCCTGCTGCTGGCCGAAGGCTTCTACACCACCGGCGCCGTCCGGCAAATCTTCGGGGACTACCGGACCACCATCTGCGGCAAGGGCCTCAGCGCAACGGTAACTGGGGGCCCGAAAGGGAGGGGAGCGCGAGGCCCCCAGCGAGCTCACTCTTTGCAGCGGGTGTGTCAGTGTTTGGGAAAGTGGCTAGGACATCCTGACAAGGTGATCTTAACCGGGGTTTGGCACCCCATCGCGCGCCTGCAGTGGGTTTGGCATTGGCTGAAGGGCAGGAGATGGCGACCGCCTGGGGGTCGGGGCGTACCAAGGGGAAGCGCAGCCTGACAGCCCTCCCCAAGGCCAACCGTGTGCCCAAAGCAACCAATTTGGCCATGGCATTTGCCCCCAAACAAATTGCTCTGTGCTTAGGGTTAGCCTGGCAGAGCCACAAGCACCCCTGCAAGGGCAGTGCATGCTGCCCCTATGGCTGTCCTGTGTGGTGCCCAAGTGCTGGGAATGGCCTCAGGGAGCAGAAGGGAACGGCTGCGGTTCCCTTTGGGTTCGGTTGGGGTGGCACCATGGAGGGAGGGCAGCAGAGCGGCGTTGCTCAGCTCAGGGGTTTTGCAGCTGCTCTCCCGCAGAAGTCAAACCCCGCTGGCCGCAGAAATCCCCCTGGATGGGAAGGGGCACCATTGTGCCACAGCTGGTCAGTCCCACATGTGTGTGGTCGGCCCCAGTGCCACCCAGCTCGGGCTGGTGGTCCGTTGGGTGTGTGGGGCTGTGTTGGGCACAGCGGGTGGTGCATCCCGGCCCTTCACCTGCCCCGTGCCCCGCCCGCCTGGGGACCCTCGCGCTCCCCTGTCCCCATTCCCAGCCACGCTGTAACCCCCTCCGTGCCCTCGGCTTGTGCTGCCCCTTGCAGTTTGTGGGCATTACGTACGTCCTGACCATCGTCTGGCTCCTGGTCTTCGCCTGCTCCGCCGTGCCTGTCTACATCTACTTTAACACTTGGACCACCTGCCAGTCCATCGCCAACCCCACCAAGACCACTGCCAGCATCGGCACGCTGTGCGCGGATGCCAGGATGTACGGTGAGCACTGCATTTCCATGCGGGGTTACAGCTGCTGAGAGGGGTCCGGACTGAAGAGGGGATGAAGAGGGTCTTGTGGGGGACATGGCTGGGCCAGGAGGGTCCTCCCTGTCACCTCTCTGTCCTCCCTCTTTGCCTTCCTCCTGGTGGGGGTCCCCAGCCAAGCACACAAAGCACATCCCACAAGCCAGCATTGCAGTGGGGCTGAACGATGGGACCAGTGGCCATGCCCCAGCTCACCCTGATCTGTGTCCCCAGGTGTCCTGCCCTGGAACGCATTTCCTGGGAAGGTGTGTGGCTCTAACCTGCTCTCCATCTGCAAGACCAGCGAGGTGAGCCCCTTCCAGTGCTCTCTGCAGCCCCGATGGGACTGAGCAGAGACCTTTGGGAGCTCAACCCCCCTCTTCCCTTGCAGTTCCAAATGACTTTCCACCTCTTCATCGCGGCCTTTGTGGGGGCTGCCGCCACGCTGGTCTCACTGGTGAGTCGCTGCACCCGCTGCCCAGCCATCCTCCTCCACCTGGCAAGGAGATGGGGGCAGAGGACAATGGAGGTGGTGGGCACAGAAGTGGCAGAGCCCGAGCTTGTCTCATTTTCTGACAATAAGGAGGTGGTGGGGGAGGCGGCCACTGGAGGGGATTTGGAGGGGCTTTAGTTGACCACCGGGGACCAAACCCACATTGGCACTGCGGTGTCCTACCTTGGCCGTGGGGCTTTCCTCTGGCCAGGTTCTGGGATGAAGGGTGCTGGAGCACCGTCATCCTCCTCCTCCTCCCCTGGCTCATTCTCTTCCTGCCCGCAGCTCACCTTCATGATCGCCGCCACTTACAACTTCGCCGTCCTCAAGCTGATGGGCCGGGGCACCAAGTTCTAGCCGGCGAGGTGGAGCCCAGCCAGACACGCACCCTCCTTTCCTCTAACCCCGAGGCTTTAACACTGCAGCCACCCGACACCAGGTCTCCTGCCTTAACGCTGCCTTCGCCGCTGACTCCCCTCCTCTTCCTCCCTCGTATCCATCGTGCTGAGCGTGGCCAGGAAGAGCTTCCCACCAATGGACGCCTCTTCATGCACTTTTCTCTCTGTGCTCACCCATAACCGGTTCGCTCTAGGGCCAAAACCAGCAAAGGAAGAGGAGGGACTCACTCCGGTGTCCCAACGTTGCCTATAGGGATGAGCAAAAGCCTTCATGCTCCTGGGAGGCAGAAATCCATGCGTAGGTTGCTCCAGGAGTAGCGTGAAGGAGGCTCCCTAGAGAGAAAAGGAAGTTGGCTGGGTCTGTTGGAGCTGGAGCCTCTCCTGGCACTGACTGCCGGCACCTCTCCTGGATGGAGGATGAGATGGATTTTTTTTCCCCTAGTAAAGAAAGATGAATTTACCCCAAAGTGCCTGCTGCAGCCAAGGCAAAGGGAGTTTAGGGCAAGGATCTTCCCGTTGCGGAGAAGAGAGCGCTGACCCCGATGCTGATAAAGCCCATGTCCCTAACCCAGCTGCCCCTATAAAAGCCTGGAGGAGTTTGGTGTCTGTGCGCAAAGGGCACCCTCGGCTTTAGGCTCCAGCACCGCAGTGCCGGCTGAGGGGACCGCCTGCGCTGTGCTGCAGAGCAGAGCTGGAGCAGCCCCTTTGTAGCGCAGGATAACCCACGGACGGCCCATCTGCTCCAAACTCAGCCATTCCTTCACAATGGTGCTCTTCTCTCGGGGTGACATTTGCTTCTGTAACGTTTGCTGCGCCCGCGGTCTCCGTTTTCGTTCCACATTCGCCCTCCCCACCAACGGGTGCCCCGCTCTGCTCTTCCTTCCCCCCCCCCCCCCCCCCCCACCTCGTGCTAACGCTTTGTGTTTATTTATTGGAGAAACTACTCTTACTGGCAGACCATCGCTCCATCCTGCATGGATATTTTATTTTATTATTGTTTTCTTTTTTTTAATGTCTGCATTAAGATGATTCTTTCGGCTGGGGGGGGCAGGGATAACGGGTCGGTCTGCTGAGCAGAGCGCACCGAGGATCCTTGCTGCCCAGCACTGAGCTCGGCCATGCTACCAACGCACACGGGCTGGGGAGGGGGAGATGGGGGGAAACCAAGCAAGATCTGGGGGATCCATTCACATCGCCACCACCGCTCTTGGGAGGGTTTGCTGGTGGGTTTTTGGTATCCATTTAACAACAAATAACTGGGTCCTCCTTCCCACCCTTGTCCCCAGACCCCCAAGCACACACACACACACACACACACACACACACGCACACAGAGAGTTAATCGACTGAAAGCGTTTTCTTCACCTCTGATCTAGAAGTTCAACTCGTTAACAAGCAATAAAAAGGAGCAGGTTTTTAGAGACTTATCTTACAAGATGTATTTTATAAAGATTAAAGGAAATAAATTAAAATTAAGAACATTCCGAATGAGATCTTTGTCTGGCTGTTGGTTTGTTGTGCTGCTCTCCCTTTTCCCCTTGTCCCAGCGAGGGAAGGGCAGCACTGCCCACCCCATCAGTCCCCTTTGGGCTCCATCCCTCCTTGTCCCCACCCCAGCAGGGGGGCTCATGGACCCAGCCCTTTGATTGCAGCTGGACAGCCCCAAATGTCCCTGTTTGTCCTTCAGATCCCAGAGTGAAGCAGGATGGTCCCATTTGGGCACACAGGCAGTCATGGCTAGGCCAGAGTCCTACAGCTTTTTTCTCTGTGGGCAGCTGGTGGGCTGCTTGCTAACAACACACGGGTAGATGGCACAGGGCTGGTGGCACAGGGAGGTGATGCTGTGGGATGGGGTCTTTCATTCTCCCCCATTTAAAACCAGCTCAAACCCCCATACTCTCCTCTCCCCCAGTTACTCCAGGCAGCACTGATGCTTCTCCATAACTCAGCTGGGGGTTGCTCAGCTGTTCTCCCAGCTCAGCAGTGGGGCTGTGTTGCATCAATGGGGCCCTTTGTTCCCCACGCTCCCAGATGCCACCACCCTCCTCCCCCCACGCTGAAAGGGCCCCTGTGTGTGGGTGCCATCAGGCAGGAGCGAGATGGGGAACAAAACAGCATCTCTGTCTATTGAAAGAGAGCAGTGCTCCTCCCGGGAGGGGTGAGGGTTGGTGACAGTGAGTGAAAGTGGCCAAGGCATGGATCTGAGGGCTGAAGGGCACGCGTGGCCCCTTCTGTGTGCTGTTGCCCCTATATATGGTGACACGGGACCTGATCTCACTGCCCCTTCCCTGAGCACCCTGATTCCCCCAGGGTGGCTGAGAACAGCCGGAGAACAAACCGTGCCTGGTAGCAAAACTCATTTCTGCAAACAATAGATGGCTACAAACACTTACCCCCCATGCAGCAGTGGCAACAAGGCTGCAGTTTGCTCCCACAAAGGCTGGAGCAAAGCAAGAAGTCCTGGAGCAGATCCCAAGGCTCCTCGCTGCTCACCTCTGCAGGGCTGAGGCCAGTCCCAGCCTTCAGCGTCCTGCACCCACGGAGCACAGAGCCAGCAGCTCCCGGCCGTGAGAGAGCAAAGACGAACCGGGTCCCTCCCCGTGCGAGGACAGGAGAAGGAAGGGGAGCTCCGCACCCAGGAATGCTCGTGTCGGGACGGCCCGGGGGGTTCCCAGCCCCTCACAGGGTCACCTCCGAGGGCAGAGCCACAGCGCCCGGCCCTGAGGATGCCGGCTCCCATCCGCAGCCCTCCGGCTCCTCCTGGCGGCCTCGCACCTCTTCTCGGCTCGAGTGCGATGGGCTGAAACCGTGAGCTGGAGGCGCTGCGGCCCATCTGCCTTCCCTGAAGGTCTCACCCGCAGCCTCTCGGGCACCCACCTGCTCTCAGTCTGGTTTCGCACACAGTTTGGCTCTGCTAGCAAGATATCCGGGACCTAAGAAGCAATAGCACGCGGAAGGGAGTGATAGTAGCACAAGCAGATGCTGCGCTTGGCTGCCAGCAAAGCTGGAGACGTGTGTTAAGTGCGGCCACGTGTCCCCCAGGACCCCCTGAAGCCACTGGGGAAGAGCTGCCCCACCAGCCCTGTGTTTTTAGGCCCTCCCTTTTTACCCATCCTCAGGCACTGGCAGGAATACGCAGCCCCTCAGGAGAGCACGATCCCATCCAGCTCACAGCTGCTCACAAAGAGCCACAGAGCCCTCTGCCGCTGCTCACAGCACTCACATCCTCACGAGGACTTCCAAGGACTTGAAAACCCATCACTGACTGATAAGCAAGAAGACATCACAGGAGAAAAAAAAAGAACAACAAAAATCCATTAAGTGAAAGGCTCTGCCAACAGCAACAGTAGGCAAAGGCTCTGCAAACACAAGGAAAGCATCACAGAACGAGTGCCCACCCGGCAGGGCAGCAGGAGGAACAGCCCCATATGCCCACTTGTTTCAGCCTCGCATGGCATTCGGGCCTGGTTGCAGCCCCCTGCAGCCTGAGGGGCTGCGTCCAAGAGCACGGGAAGGAGGGGAAGGAAAGCACGGCTTGCTGCTGAGAGCCCAGGCTGACAATTAAAGCGTAGTGACAGGAGGAAGCGGGGCGAAACGTTCCCATTCCAGAAGTGTTTTCTGCTGTACTCTTGGAAAAGACAAAACTGCTCAGTGGGAGCAGCTTGTAAATAAGTTACACTCAAGCAAATCTCTAGATGGAGGCACTCAGGAACAGCCTTAGTCTAAATAAAACGATGCCACCCCTCGCTGACTGTCCCTCTGCCAGAACTGGCCCCTCAGAACTGACCCCCCAAGAACGCAGCACTTCCCAAACCTCGAACACATCCATACTTTATTTGCTTAAAGAAAGGTAGAATCTCAGTGTTACAATTCCAGTTCTGTAGCAATAGCGACAACTGCAGCAGCATGAGTGGATGCAGGGAAAGGAGGGCGGTCGGTGCCCAGCTTTGCAGTAGAGAGCTCGAGATCCGGGCTCCTTCAGGAACTGTGCGTACCTCTCAGAATAAATTAAACAGCTTCAATAGATAATGCTACGCCTCTGAATGGAGCTGTAAAAACACATAAGCCTGATGCTTACGTTCAGCTGAGTTGAGCTGAAGGAAAACCTAGACAGAGGCCTACGGAGGTCAGATACTGTTAAATCAATAGTACTAACTCCTAAATGTACATCACAGCCATGGAGGCAGAGCAAGGGGCCTGATTTTCTAGGAGCTGCAAGCATTTCCTACCTGTTTGTGTGAATGTGAGTATTCAGCCCTGTTTCTAAATCAGATCCATCCCCCCCACTCCCCCCACAGGGCTCTGTATTAAAGCCTCAGCCCTTCCCACGTGTGGCTGCCCCACAGAGAAGAGCAGGGTCACCCTGAGCTCCCAGAGGAGACATCCTGCAAGCTCACAGACTGCCATGGGATGGGGTTTAGCTGCCACCAGCCAGTGTGAGAGCAGAGACTGCCCTGCTCTAAAGCACTGAGTACACGAGGCTGCTCTATTTGAGCTACACGATCAGCTATCCAGTAGCTCATCACAGTGGGTGCTGCACTCGGCAGCCAGCAGTGCACAGGAAGCTCTCCCTGTGCCAGGCTCCTACGTGCAAAGTCATCACATTGGACAAACACTTGCACAGGAAGTCTCAGAACATGAGGTTACAACGGCAAGCCAGCAAGCACTGACCTCTTTGCTACACACAAATAGCTCAGGACTAACACCTAGCAGGGAGCAGGAGCTGGGAACAGCAAAGCTTGGCATCCTTTCCTTGAGGGCTCCCTGCCCTCTCAGCACCATTCTTCAGCCCCTTGAGTAATCAGTCCAAGCCTCTCCCCAGTGCAATGAGCACAGCTGCTCGCTGACAGGGCTCAGTTAACTGGGTGGACATTCTCTAGTAGTAGTATGCCAGCTGAGTGACAGATAAATCATACTGGATTCCCTGTTAGGGAATAAGGGTCAGGGCAATGGTGGGAGTAAACCGTGCAGAGCAGCACAGGCCCTGACACAACAGGTGAGTGGTTTTATGTTGCAGCATTCATAGAATCAGGGACACACAGAATCACTCGGACACAGAGATCACTTCTGACAGGGACCAGCCGAAGGTTCACGCTTCAGATCTCCTGAACTCCCAACTAACTCAAACCCTTCGCCATGACCTGCTGAGTGGCCACGCTGGAACCTTCCATCCAGGTCCACTCAAGGTGTGGGAAGCAAGATCTGGTGTTGAGCCTCCAGAAGGGGTGAGGAAACAAGCAGCAGCTGGTCTCTCCTTTAAACAACACCCAAAAAAGGCAAAGTTAGAAGGCGGGGAAAAACAGACCAGAAACAGACTGCTAGGAAGAAACCATGCTGCAGCATTCAGTTTCTTCTCTCCTTCATCATGTTGCTTTGTATCAGAGTTCTAGCATTACTCAGCACAGAACGCATGGATCCCAAGCAGCAGATACACACATCCCAGCCACTCCAGGATCTGGCACTCCCACAGTGGCGTGGGCTACAGCCTTCCCAACAGGTTTCGCTCGCAGTGCTGAGCAGCCTTTGCTTTGGCAGTAAGGCCATGAGTTTAGTGGGTCTAGCAGTTTTTGAACTCAGAACTAAAATGCTTCAGAGCATCCGGAGTGCCCCCAGCTCTGTTCTGCACGCAGTTCCTGCTACAGATCCAAATTCACTCTCTTTAGTTCAAGCCAGACCTTTAAACCTGCTGTAACAGGCATGGAGAGGAGCAGGCCTGCATTCACGTGCTCTTCGACAGCGCTCTCCCGTAGATTCATCTTCCACATCTGAAACCTACAGTCAGAATTCAGACGGTAAAGCTGCAAACCCCCCAGTGAACAAAGCACCCACTGTCCTTGTGGCCACCCTCCTCAGAGCGCTCCCCTCGCAATCCAACCATCGGTTCCAGCAACGTTCCCAAAGCAGCAGCCGCCTTTAACAACAGGAGGACCCTGACTTGGAGCTGGAGTGCAGGTCGATGGTGTGGCCAAGCATGCAGTGCTCCAACTGCTCCTCCACAGCCAGCACCTGTCGCACAGCTTCCTCAAAGGCCACGGCCACGTTGGTGTCATCCTTGGCGCTGGTCTCCAGGTAAGGATAGTTGCCGTTTTCCATGCACCAAGCCTGGGCTTCCTCTGTGCTCACCTGCCTTTCCAGTTTGTCAATCTTGTTGCCCAGAACTACGAAGGGGAAGCGCTCGGGGTCCTTCACATCAGCGTAATAGACAAACTCCTTCTGCCAGTTGCTGAGGTTCTCAAAGCTTTGCCGGTCATCCACGCTGAAGGTCAGCAGGCAGCAGTCGGCTCCCCTGTAAAAGGGGGTCCGCAGGCTCTTGAATCTCTCCTGTCCCGCAGTGTCCCAGATCTGGAGGGTCACAAAACGTCCATCTACCTCCAGGTCCCGGTTTAAGAACTCCACACCAATTGTGTGGAAAGCCTGCGAGTCAAACTTGTTGGTGACGTACCGGTTCATGAGGGAACTCTTCCCAACTCCACCATCTCCGAGCAGGATGACCTTTAAGAGCAAGGATTTCCCACTCATTGCAGCGGGACGGACGGCCACAGGACCAAGGCGACCTATAGAGATTGGAAACAGTGCAAAAGAGCTCTTTGAATTATGAATTCTGCAGCAAGTCACACAGTTGATGACCCAAAACTCCTGGCTCTTGCGCTGAGAAACTGGCTTTGTCTCCACACGTATTTAGTGAGACTGAAGGAAGCAAACCCACAGCCCTGGAATCTGCCCCAAGATGCCTTCCCACCCCCCCTTCAGAAACTGAGCAGCACAGTGCTACGATGATGGAGCACAGTGGAATAAAGAACACAATTCTTGTGGCCCTCGTATGCGGCCCTCTGGTGTTTCCAAGATGAAAGAATTGGAAGTCCACTTCAGATTTCAAGCAGAGCACATGTAATAACATTCTCTGATTTCAGGGGAAGAACAGAGCAAAACTCCTGGATTCTGATGAGGGTGCACAGCAATAAATAGGACACAGAACTGCTATCTTTGTTTCTGAACGAGCTCGTGAAAGAAAAGGTGATCTCTCTTGTTAGAGCACCTGGCAGAGCTGGCAGTTAGGCAAGCTGTCTGGCACACAACTCCTCCATCAGGTCTGAAACGGAAGCAGCAGCTTCCTGCATGAAGCACGAGGTGACAGCAGCTATTGTGATAGTTAAGTACCGATTACATCACCTCTGTCAAACACTTGGTGTACCTGGAAGCTTATCTCGTTCTGTCAAACATGCCAATGTCAGGTAAACACCTCCCACTGCCCGTGTCCTCAGCCTGGCACAGCAACAGCTAACCGGCAACAGGAATCACCACTGCCAGGCCTTCCTTCTCACTGTGCAATCGCTGCCTAACTCATTCCTCCCGTTTGACTGGGGGGATGTAAGAAGCGTGCAGGCCTAACATCAATATAAGTCACCCAGCAAACCCGTCCTTAATCACCCCAAGCACGCTGACTCACCTCACACGTAAAGCTGTGCTTGTTTTCTGGGCACGAACCCTACAGCTCGGAAGGAGTTTTCCATATGCAGAGACCTGGCTCCTCTGCTGCTCTTTTTTGGCTCTGCTTTTTGCAAGGCACAGGTGCAAGTTCACATTGCAACAACCCCAATATCACCTGTGCCTTAGTCAGCAGGCACAAGAGAAAAGACCAAACGTCAACCAACCCTCCCACGGCCAGGGACTGAAGGTAGAGCCCTGACAAGGAACAAGAGATTCGTTTTGCTGCTGTCTGTACTATACCTGCTCTAGAAATACAGCACTTCTGTCTCCAGGACAGGCCAGGGAACGCCTTCCTCCAGCATGACAGTCACTACAAAACAAACAGCAGTCAGTGAGGATGCTGCAGATGGACTCAGTGCGCTGCCTTTGAAGCTGTAACATTGAGCCAGGCTGGACAAACAACAGATGAGTTCTGGGGTGCCAAAAGGACAGCACTGGTAACCAAAGCAGCCAGGAACAAGGTGTGAGGGCACAGTTTCCTTTGCCTTAGGTGTAACAGAACACAGACCATTTCTGACCAGGGCAAAGATGTTAAACCCCAAGTAAGAGAAGAAGGAAAGGAAGGAACGCTGGCACGAGCGCACAGCCTGTGCAACCCATGCCTTACCTTAATCCAGGAAACAGCTTTGATCTGCCTGGCCTGCCTGCCCTCACACTGGCATCTGACCTGAGGATGGAACACGTACCTGGATCCTCTGCCCCTCAGCGTGAGCCAGCTGGCAGCAGCCTGCGATGGAAGGAAGCACAATCTGCTCCCTTACACCACAGCCCACATTCCTGGGCAGGGTGAGGAGATGCGGTGCTGCTGAGTGATGCCACCAGCTGGTACAGGGCTGCTATGGGGGGTCTGACGTTGCTCACAGCAGCACTTCTATTCCTTCCAAGCCCCAAAGCTCTCCCCACCAACCACAGAAGGCCCTGCTCAACTTTATTTCCTCTCTTTTCGCAGCTCTTTCAACCGACGCCTGCCACAAAATCAGAAACTTCTGCTTTTGCTTTGCAGAGATGCAAAGGCTCCCGATTTCACTTCCCCCTGCACAGAAATACCCCCAGCCACACACAGCCGAACAGACCGAGGACACCTGAGCGGCATCCGTGCAACACAGCGGGACCAAAGCAAAGCGTCAGCATCCCGAGAGCAGAACAGGAACCGCAGCACAGCTCCTCCCGGCCTGAGGCTTTAAGGAACACGCCGTGCCACGGCTCCAGCACAGCCCACGTCCTTCCCCAGACCCCTGCTGGGGGACGGGACGGCTCACTCACAGCCCCCCTGGGACCCGGCGCTGGGGGACGCGGTCTGAGGGAGAAGGGCGGGGGATGCGCGGGGACAGAGAGGGATGCTCGGGGCTGAGGAGGGATGCGTGAGGCCAGGGAGGGATGCTCGGGGTACCACCGCCCACCGCCCGCCCTTACCGCCCTCCAGCCGCCGCCGCCCACCGACCCGACCCACCGGGGGCAGATGCCGGCCCGTCCCGCGCATGCGCGGTGCATGCGCACCTCCGTCGAGCCGCAAATGGGGCGTGGTCATTTATAGCCACGCCCACTGGCACGAGGAGGCCACGCCCAGTCTGTGCCGGCCGTGCTGAGCATCCCCTGCTGTCCCGAGCATCCCCTGCTGTCCCGAGCATCCCCTGTTGTGCTGAGCATCCCCTGCTGTCCCCAGCTTGTGGCACCGTGCCTCAGTTTCCCCACTCTGAGGGGTCCCCACTCCTGCCCTCCGCTGGGCTCGGAGCGTGGGGTCTGTGTGAGGAGCTGGAGCCCTTTTCCTTTAGAGCTGGGGTTGTTTAGCATCACCTGCTGCCAAACGTGCACCCAAGAGTGCGTTTTGCACGGAAAGGATCAGATTTGGGGTGTGGGCAATAGGGTGTGGTACCGCAGGGAGCTCCTGCGGTGGCTGCTTGAGCCCCGAGGAACTCATTGCATGCCCCGCACTGCAGCTGGACCTCCAGCCTCCTCCTGCTTTTTCTGGACCCAGCAACCAGCTCTGCAGCTGCTCCCCCAATGCCCGGCAGCTCCCAGGCACAACAACTGCTCCGGACATCCCGGTAACACGAGGAGCTACAGGAGTTGGTGGGGAGGGGGCTGGGAGGGGGTTTGCCTGCTGGGAGCAGCTGACTGCGCTCTGGCAGCTGAGCATTGCCCGGCTCATTGCAGCACATCCTCCCACTGCCCGTGCTGGGATGCTGGAGGTGCATTTGGGAGCAGCAAGAAGAAACATGCCTGGGTGGCTGAGCTGCCTCTCTGAGACACAGCACTGCAAGAGTGAGCTCGTCCCTGCACCGCTCAGGCCCTGGGGTGTGGGAGCACGTGCTGCCTGCAAGCTGGGTGCTGGGGATGCGCCCTTGGGGTGCTGGGTGCTGCAATGGGAGGGCAGGCAAAGCCAGAGGTGAGGGGCTTGTGCCTCACTTCCCAACCACAGCTCACCCCGGGAGTCCCTCAGGTGGTTCTGGGGGATGGGAAGGCAGAGGTGAGGTTCTTACAGAGCCCACCATTCCAACCCGGGGATAGCAGTGCTGCTGCAGCCTTTGTGCTCACCTGATGGCTTTTCCTAGAGCTGTGTTGATTCGGCCCAGTGCTGCCCTGCTCACCCTGCGTGTGTCCATTCCATCACCCCTGAGCAATTCCTCCTGCAATGCCCCATGCTCTGGGCTCACTGCCAGCCAGCCTGCGGGCACCGCCAACACCCGGCTGCTTCCCTCCTGCCTCTGAGCCCTCTGCCAGCCCCTCATGCTCTACTGCTTGCACCAAATCTCCCCTTCTCTCTGCACCACTCACATACCAGCTCCCTGCACCGTGCGTGGCATCCAGCCATGCCTTTCCATGCAGCGCAGCAGCGATACAGGGAACAAAGCCATGGATAGCATCGAGCAGAGCAGTTGGAAATGCAGAGGGCAGCACAGCAGCACTATGGGAGGAGGCAGCAGCCTGAGCTGTACCTGGAGGTAGGTGCATAAGCACGGCTGTTGTTTGGAAGATGCAGCACAGGGGAAGCTGTTGCTGCACGTTTATCTGCTGCCCGTCAGTCCTGTGCTGGTTCCTGGAAAGCTGTGGGGGTGGCTGGCATGCATCAGATCACTGCTTCACACTGGGACATGGCCCTGCACTGGAGATAGGTGGAGTCACCACAATGTGGGCATGGGATGGTGATGGAGGTGGCTGCAGCGTCCTGGCAGTGGGAAGGAAGTGCCCTGGAGCAATGCTGGAGGGGAGCTTTGGGGGCATGTCCACCCTGCCCTCATTCCTTGTTCTTTTCCCACCTCAAAGCCCACTGCTGCTGCACGGCTCTGTGTCTGGCTACCACCTGTCCCTTTGCCTGGTGATAGAGGTAACTTCAGGTGATCAGCTGCAATCCCTGCCCGGCCCTACACCTTCCTGCTGGGCATTGCTCTGTGCAGGTCAGAACCTCCACCTCACTCTCACATCCTCAGGGTGCTGCAGCTGCTGCCCAAAATGGGGATAAATCACAGAGAGGGGCCGGGCAGGGGGAGCACAGGAACAAAACCACTTTTCACGCCATAATCCTTTGTAATAAAGCACTGAGGAAAGGGGAGAAAGACCATAAACAATGTCTCCTGTGTGAGGCAGCTGCTTCCCTAAATACAGCACAGCTCCTCACCGTCAGCTGCCCCTACCCAGCCACAACTGCCACGTGACACCAGAGCTGCCTTCCCCATCACAGCACTCCCCTCTGCTCATGGCACGCTGTGGGAATGCCTGCAATGTGGTGAGGGGCCCCGAGGAGCAATTCTGGCCACTCTCTGGAGCTGGCTGTTGGTCACTGCTGCATGTGTGGACGCAGCAGAGCAGCTTCCTCATGCTCAGAGCAATGTGAGGTGCAGCACAAAGCTCCCCACGCTGAATGTGCGCCTCCAGAGCCTCTGAAGGGCTCTGCTGCCAGGGCTGTGGCCAAGAGGGCAGGGAGCTGGGAGTGCACCAGCTTCATATTATTATGGGCTAAGCCTTACTCAGTGGGGATGAGCAAGCTGCTGCTCATAAAGCTGACCTCCCGGGCATTATTTTGAGAGCAGTAATAACTTCTCGGCTTCTTGGGGAGGTGTTGGTGCATGCTGAGCACTGCGCTCAGTGCTGCTGGCAGCTGCTGGCTTGCTCATTGCTTTCACCTACTGCTGCATCCCCTCTGCTTTCCCTTCCTACCGAGCTCACACCTGCACTGTGCACACACCGTGCGTGCATGCATGGCTGCTTCCAAACACCTCCTGTGCACGCCGGTTTTCCCTTGCAGCTCATGTTTGCTCGCTCTCCCCTCTCTGCAGCTGTGCTTGCACAGCAAGGGGAAGCGGCCCCACGCCACCCTGCTGGGTGACAGCTCTGCCCTGCACATGGAGGAGCTGCAGATTTGCATGGCTGTGAAGCCCAGAGCACGGCTTCGCCTTATCGCAACGCCTGGAGATTATCTCCTTGCAAACCCATGGGGCCAAATCCCCTCCCGGCTGAGTCAGTCCCAGGGGAGGGAGGGCAGGCACCCATCCCAGCCACGAGCCCTGAGCCGAATCGGCCCCGTGCTGCTGCTCACCAGGTATTTGTCCCGCAGAGCCCAAATTCCTCCCGCCGGTGACTCAGCCGCCTCCTCCCTCCTTCACAGCCGATAAAGCCATGGGAGGAAACCGCCCCAGAGCAGCCGGACGGGGCCCCAGTGGGGAGGCAGGGATACTCCCAGGACACGAGGGACTGTGGCACTCAGCCCCTCGGGGATGGTGACCACACGGCACGGCAACGCCTGCACCCACGCTGCCAAAGCCATCATAGTTTGGGGCCACCAGCCTGGCAGGCACCGCAGCTGCCCACACAGCCAGCTGGTGCTGGGGTGAAAAAGAGAAGGTCCAGGATAGGGAACGGGGGCAGTGTTGGTGGAAAGAGCTTTTCTGTAATGGACTTCCCATTACCGGCCAGCCCTCCTCCAGCAATGGGGACATCTGGGGTTCTTTGCCCTCAGAGCTGATGATAACAGGGTTTGGGTGAGGCAGCTGCTACCTCCCTCCCACCACTCTGGTGGGGACAGCCCCTGTTGGTCGGTCTGCTCCCGTCTCTGCAGGTGACCCTGGAGAAGGTGAAGAAATGTTGGGAAACCACAGCAAAGCCCTGGGAATGCCCACAGAACCTCACTGCGCCGGGCTAGGAACAGCTGAGAGGGCACCAAACCCAGCCCTGGGGCTGCTAAAAGCTCCTTCTGCCAAGGGCAAGGGCTGAAGCAGGTGAGGAAAGGGCTGCACCAGGCAGCAAGGGGATGGACCCAGCGCCAGTGGGACCTGGGCCAGCACAGGAACTTCCAGCCCAGCCCCGCAGCAATGCTTGGGGCAGAGGACACCAACTGCTCAGAGCAGGAGGTTCAGTCCCCACCCTGAGCTGGGTTGCTGCTGTAAGGATCCCTCTGAGCAATGCCAACCCTCCAACCCTGCCCTTCCCACACCCAGGGCTACACCTGAATAATCCCCAGGGAAGAAGCCACAAAGCAGAAGAAGGTCGTTATACTTTTGTTTTTATTTTATAATAAACTTCTCATTTTTTTTTCCCCCAAGGAAGACAAATTGTGAGTGAGGCTACAGAACACCATCAGTGAAAAGGATGCGAGACACACCGAGGCCACGGGCTGGCCAGAAAGGATCCTGCTTCCCCCCAGTGCAGAGCTCTGTCCCCACGAGCCTCCGCAGCCCCCGCTCACCTCCCCATGCACCAGAGCAAGGTCAGCACGGTCAGCTGGGCAGCACCCACAGGGTTGGGTTGGGCTGATGGACTGGGGCTGGGGGGAGGCACGTTTTGTGTCCCCCATTCACCAAAGCTGCCAGCGAGGTGGGGCAGTGGGTTAGGAGATACGGCTGGTCTTTAGACGTGCACATGATGGAAGTGAAAGCAATAAAAACCCAACAAAAAAACCCGGATGATTTAATTCATAGAAAAGGAAAACAACCTAACAAAAAGCAATCAATCAAGTGGTGGCTCTTCCTGCCAGACCATCGCCCTAGGAAGACTTCACACATTCCTTCTCCTGCTCGATGGCTGGAAGAGAAGAGACGGGTCCATTAATCCCCACTGCTGCTCCGTAGGAGCTCCCATTGGAGACGGCTGCAGAGCAGAGCCCGGCGATGGGGTTTATTGTCTGAAGCCAAGAGCAGCAGGCAGAGGGCACCGAGCATCTCCTGCAGCTTCACACCGGGATACCCCAACCCAGGGCGGGGCTGCGACCCACGGCAGCGCTTTGTCCCAATGGCGGTACGGCACAGGGAGCGCCCCGACCCCCCCCCCCATCCCCCCCTTCCGCCCTCGGGTGCGTTTTTCTCAGCTGCCCCGTCCGCCTCTCCCCACGGATTCCTCAGCAGTGAGATCAGCGCTCGGGATACCCGCTCCTGGGATACCCGCTCCTGGGATACCCGCTCCTGGGACACCCGCTCCTCCGGCCGTGTCCGCGGCCGGTCGGCCCCCCAAGCCCCGGCTCCTTCCCCTCCGCACTCACTCTCCTTGGAGGGCAGCGTGTTCTTCTCCTCCGTGTTGGTCTTTTTCAGCTTCTTCTTATCGAATTTCTCCACCTCCGACAGGTCCGGTTTGTCGCACATTTTGCCTGCGGGAACCCCCCGGCTGCTATCAGAGGGGCACCGTGCTGGATGGGGGGGGGGTACGGTAGCACCAGGCAAACAAAGGCCGCCCGCCGGTACCCGGGGCGCCGCCCCACCGCCCGCTTCACCGCGGACAATAGCGCAGGGCGGGGCCCTCCGCCTCCCCGCACCCACCGGGGGGACCCCCGCGTGACGGCCCCGAAGGGAACGTGGGGCAGCCGCTGAGCTCCAAGGCTGAGCGCAGACAGAGCCGCCCGCCCGCCCGCACAGCGCCCCGCTCCACACCGCTCCGCACCGCTCTCGGCCGTTCTCCGCTCCCGCCGCTGCTCCGCTCCGCGCTCCCCAGGTGAGGCTGAAGCGCGCCGCGTGGGGCGGCGCTTTATATACCCCGGCCGCCGCCCATCCCGCTCTCCCATTGGCTGCTCTGCCGCCCGCGGTGCACGCTGGGAAATGCAGTCCGCGTTCTGCTTGCCGCCGCCGCCGCTTGGAGCGCTCTGGAACTACAACTCCCGTGATGCCCCGCGGCGCCGAAGGAGGGTGCGGCTGTGTGCGCCGAGCGCCGTGGGAAGGACGGACCCCCGGGGGCTGCGATGCGGCAGCGGCCCCGCAGCAGGGCTGGGCGGGGGGCGGGCACGGAGAAGCCCCCTCCGCTCGCAGCGCCCGCGGCCACCAGCACAAGGCCGGGCCGGGAGCGGCGCTCGGCCCCTTGCGGCTCTTTGTCTGGGCACAAAGCGGGGACACGCCGCCCCCCCAGCACACTGCGTTACACCGGGACACGGCCCGCTCCTCACAGCCATTGCGCTTCGCCTTGCTCCGAGCACAGGCGGCTTTGTTCAGCTTCCTGCTTCCCCCATTACAGCAAGGCGGGCTGCTCGCCCTCCATGCTGCTGCAGCACCCCATCTAACAGATACGGTTCTCGCACAAGGAGATGCTGGTGAGAACTATTTGGGACGTGCCTTGTCTTGCTTTGCAGCAGTCCTGCTGCCTGCAAGGTGCACACGGCCAGCCCGGCCCTTTGGTCATCCCCAGCCGGAGCATTAACTGCAGAGCTGAGCTGACACGGTTATGATTGATACATTCCTTCGTGCTGCTGCTGCCCACTTTGAATCCACAATTCAGGTATTCACTGATCAGCCCTGAGATCTTTTACAGAGGAATCCTAGCGATGGTCTTCAGCAAAGTCCACTCGAGGCCACAGCCTCACGATGGTCCAGTTCGGGGCACAAAGACCACTCTGAAGTCAAAGACCTTTCCCTAGAGCTGCCATCTCATCCCTTCCATTTCACTTACACTTTCTGGGCCTACAATGTGCATTAAGAGAAACAAGACTGTCGTTTAGGTGAACAGGTGCTTCTCAGAACAATCCTGCTGTCTCAGATCATTAGCTTGATGCACAATTCTTCGCTCATGCTCGCTCAACGATTCAGGTTTTACCGCAGCTGAACACTGATGCGAACAGATCTGCTCAGATATGTGACCAAATAGAACAAGAGAAACTGCACAGCCACAGCCTAAGTCCACAACATGAGACACAGACAAAAGCCACCACTCCCAGCAGCTCGGGCCTAAGCGTGCTCTCCTGTGCAGTGTGGGCACAGCAAACAGAACCTTGCAGTCAGCCCTGCTGCTAAGCCAGGCGACCCACCAAGGTCCCTTCCAAACCACGTCCCTACATCACAAGTGACCTAACTTGGAGGATGCACACCATTTCTGCAGGGGTTTTAAAGGCACTTACAGGCAGAGGCCACGTGTTGTTGGGTTGGTTGGTTGTTTTTTAAATAAAAGTTTAATTCCTTCATCAGGTCACATATTTAAACACAAATGCTGCTGAAAATCCTCACGCTGCTGCTCTGACGTCCTGGCTCTCAGCTCTCGAGGCGTTGGCAGTGCAGCAGCAGGGCTCCAAAGCAGGAGGCAGGAATTGGGCTCTCGGCACAGCTCAGTGCAGGATGCAAAGCAAAGCAAAGGACACACTTTCCAGACAAACATCAATTGTTATACAAAAGAAGAGAAACCACAAGAACAACAACCCTACGCTGTAATAGAAGTGTTAACATTGCCACAGGACAGGGATTCCAGGAAGGGAGAGGGGAGAAGTTTTCATTAAAAGGCACAGCTGAAGTAGTTACTTCCCCAGATCTCAACCCACCTTCTTCTCAGTCGGTTCCACTTACGCCCTTCCCAATGCTGGTTACCCCAGCAAGTCATCTCGAGTTCCTTCTTTTCCCTTTTCCCTTCCCCATCTCACAAACAAATCAAGGAGGAGTGCTTATAAAAAAAACAGAGCATAAAACAGCTTGGCCTGTAACACCGTAAGTCCAGGAGAGACTTATATATAAGATTGTCTGGTACAGCTACTATGTGTTCAAGTTTTGGATGATACTTATTTTTACACCCCAGAGCCTCAGCCTACTCTAGTTTTGGTATTTTCCTTTCGGGCATTGCCCAGCAGATTGGTTTTGGATCTGCAGTTTTCCCAGTGCTGTGTAACAAGAGTCCCTTCAACCCATTGCCAGAAGCCAAGCTTTTGTGGGGTGGAGAGGCTTAGTGACCAGAGTACTGGTGCAAACAGACCAAGGTACACGTGCACAGCATGTCCGGGTGCAGCTACAGTACATGACAGCAGTCCTCCAGTCAGCAGCAAAGCTAATGGGAGCTTGTGAAAGGAGGAACTGGTTTTAACCTATCCTAAAACCTACAGCCCACAACCAGGTGTCCTCTGCATAAGAGGGAGTAGAATACGTGCCCAGGGAACACCTTCAACACTCAGTTAACACAACAGCAAGGCAGTACTGCAGACCATGCTCTCAGCATTCTGTTGTACGGCACATTAAAGGACATTACTTCAGAAATTAAGGGGAATTTAAGTCTCCAAACTACACCAACCTCCCTTCATAGGAGGAAGGTGTAGCTGAACCACCCCCAGGTGTGAAACATTCCTAGGCGTCCCCAGAGCTTCAGCTATGGTCACAGCTTGGCCAAGACACAGCCTTCCTCATCCCTCTTCAAGAGCTGGCACGTGTAGAGTAATAGGACAACAGTCTCTTGGGCTCTTGTTGTACATGTGGACCCACATGTCCTAGGGCGATCTACTTCCCAAACAATTCAGGGTGTGCACACCAGGTCACCTAACCCTGCCCACAGACAAACCCTCTCCTCACCCCCCCCTCCCTCCCTCCAAAGCCAATTGTGGCAATGTGCCGTGTGTCAGTCCTGCTCTCCACAGATCTGCAGTATTGAGCCAATCCTACTGATGAGCCCCCACATACTGGGCTGCTGGCAGAACTGGAGCGTTACAGAGATGAGCTTTACGGCCCAGCCTCCCAGTGCTGGGGTCAGAGGCAGTAAGCCTGGCTTAAAGCAGGAGGAGCTGTGGAGAACTGCACTGGAACAAGCAGAGTCTTCTACTGGACTTTAACAACAAGCTGAACAAGTTTTGGTTTTTTAAAAATAAAATAAAAAAAAAAAAAGCCATACAAGCAGAAGCTGGCATCGGTTGTTATAAAGGGACATGGCTGAATAGGTAGGAGACTGATTCCCCATTATGAGTCCTCCTGATGGCTTCCGCAAGGATCATTGAGATGTCGATCACCTGGAGGGGAAAGAGACATCAAACCTGTGAGAACGGTTGATAAGTCAAGAAAAAAAAACCTCAAGAGCAAACTCACTGCCCCAAACTTGTCATGGATCAGATGGAGACAAACTACAGCTCCACACGACGTAGGGATTTACTTCTCTGTCCCTCTGAAGATCCTGTACATACAGCACTACAAGAAATATTTCAGTGTTGACCTTCCCCAGGATGACAGTCTGTTGCCTTCCTCTGCTGAGAGACTCCTTAGACTTTTACCCTATTCCACGTAGCCTGGGACTATCTTATTTGGTCTGTAGGTTGCAGAGAAGTTCAGGGAGTTTACAGCAAGTCCAAGACTACTTCCCTTGAGTCACGAGGCTTCATCATTGCCACTACGAGGTATTATCACAGATGAAGCTACAATGCTTCAGTTCAGTGCCAAGTCACTGTGCTGGCTCCACCTGGTGGGGTAAACCAGTTAACAGCAGAGAAGAAAAATCAAGTCTCGCACTCCAGCTCTGAACCCCAGCATCAAACACTTCAGTACACTGCAGTCTCTAAGCAGCACTACTGATGTGGTGCATGAATTAAGTGAAATTTATATCTAGCATCCTTTCTTCTGGATAATTTGCCTGGGAAGGAAGGAGGGAAAAAAAACCCTTAAGAGCTGCAGCAGCAGGCACAACATGGGACTTACAACTGCTACAGTTCCTTATGTCCAAACACTGAACAGCAGAGTTTACTGTAAAAGAGTGACATGTGACAGCCTGTAGAACTACTCCACTAATCTCACATGCCTTCATCCTATAGATCTGTGCTGGGACTCAGTGTTGAGGACATCTTTGATTGTGAGCACTACAGCAGTATCTTCACAGCTGCCTATTTTCATGTGGACAGCAAAGTGGTTTCCTTTTATCTTTTCTAAGTACCTGAGCACTGTGTTGTGGAGCTGCTACCTGCCCTCAGCCTAACCAGCACAGCATGGAATGAGGCTGAGCTCCCTTCTTAGGTCACTTTTAGCTGTTCCACTCATACATACGGTTTCCCCATACCTTTCCCCCCTTCACAACACCTTCTCAAAAAAGAGCCATCTGGATAAAGAAATCCACATAAAGGGTTGGTTGTAGGCCTAGAAGTACAAGGCAGTGTTTGAAGTAGACACAGCCTTTTGAATCATGCTTCCCCCCCCCACACACACACACTTGTTGTTATGAACTCAGTAGCTTCTCTGATCTCCCAAGGGCATCAGGAGAGGCAGCAAGAGCAAAGCTTTTCCCACAGAGACCAGAAATCCTTCCAGACAGCTTCTTCTGTCCTTTCTTTTGTGGGAAAACAAGGCTTGTACCTTCCCCTACTGTGGTGAGGTTATCATCATTAGCAACTGGAGAACTTCCTACCTCCTGCTTTCTGCTTGAGTACATGCCCTTTGCATGCAGTACCCACCCTCTGCAGGAGTGACAACTGCTTGCATACACTGTGCCCCCCATGTGATCAGTGTGATCTGCTCTAGGTAAGGCAAGAGCTGAAATAATGACTTAAAAGTAGAAGTCTAAGTGGATAAGCAGGTGTCTTTCATCGGTGTAACAGGTCTGCTAACCCTCAGCAATTAGAAAGCAACACTGGTCAGTGCTGGGAAGCTACAGTCTGGTGATACTGCAGTAAATATTACACAGTATTGGTGTATACACACACTATTGGTGTACACAGACATTCCCAAGAAGAAACAGGAGGAGATGCTCACCTGGATTTTAGGGCACTGCTTCATCTTGTCCTCCTGGGGTATCGTGTTTGTGACCACCACTGCCTCAAAACAGGCGTTGTTGATCCGAGAAATCGCCGGCCCAGAAAAGATCCCATGAGTTAAGATGGCATAAACTTTGGTGGCTCCAGCTGACACGAGCCTATGAGCAGGGGAAGGGGAAGAGAGGGATGAGGAACTACTAACCAGCATTAAAATGACATGGGTACAGGGCAAGGGGTAAGCAAGGCCATGTGGGGAAGCAAACAGTCAAACAAGTACCAGAGAATCCACCAGAAACAAGTTACACATTGCAACAACAATCATCAGCCCTGGGATATCTGGGTTGTAACACACAGATCCACCTTCTGTGGCTTCTGTCAACACAAGGGGCAAGTGTTTTACCAAGTGCTGGCTCTCCTAGCATAGACAGCTGATAAAGCCTGGAAAACTTACTGCTAATACAGATGTGTGATATTAAGGTGATGGTTGAGACAGCATTTAATTATATCAGAATCAATGATGGCAACCTACCTACATTAAACTCAAGTGCAAGAAATCAAACATCACTACACTCACCATCAAGAGAAATACCCACCAGCCATACTGTGATACAAACTGCTTTCAAATAAGAGAGAACACCCAGCTACTCATACAGCTAGAAGTTCAGCTACACTTTCCATTATTTTCTTATGAGGGCTGGAGCAGCTCTCCTATGGAGAAAGGCTGAGGGAACTGGGCTTGTTTAGCCTGGAGAAGGCTCCAGGGAGACCTCACTGTGGCCTTCCAGTACTTGAAGGGAGTGTATAAACAGGAGGGGGAATGGCTGTTTGAGAGGGTGGGCAGTGATAGAACAAGGGGGAATGGTTTTAAACTGAGACAGGGGAGGTTTAGGTTGGATCTTAGGAGGAAGTTTTTCCCCCAGAGGGTGGTGACGCACTGGAACAGGTTGCCCAAGGAGGCTGTGGATGCCCCATCCCTGCAGGCATTCAAGGCCAGGCTGGATGTGGCTCTGGGCAGCCTGGGCTGGTGGCTGGCAACCCTGCACACAGCAGGGGGTTGGAACTGGATGAGCACTGTGGTCCTTTTGAACCCAGGCCATTCTATGATTCCATGATCCTACCTTGTGAAATGTCACATGCAAATCAGTGAATTCATTAGCCATCCCTAACAGCAGTTGTTTCTTTCAACTGAGAAAAGCATCAGGCAGCCCTACTCACTTGTCTGCAGCATGACAGATGGTGCCACACGTGTCTGCCATATCGTCCACCAGAATGGCCACCCTGTCCTTCACATCACCCACCAGCACCATACGATCCACCTCGTTGGCTTTCTTGCGCTCCTTGTGAATGAGGGCAAAGTCTACATTCAACCGATCTGCAATGGAGGTCACTCTGAAGAGAGAACAGTTTCCAAACCACACTTAACTCCACAGTAGCTTCAGTCAGATCTTTTCTAGAACTGAAAAAGATGCTAAGACTGCAGTAAAAGAAGCTGTCACTGCATCTGCTCACTGCTCCCCATTGCTAAAAGTGACCACAGAAAATCTTTCCTGGAGGGACTCAGACTTTATGTACTGCTACTGACAAACAGTGATGTAAGAGCATTGCTGGTCAGAAGTCAGGTGATGCCAGCTGACTTGGCACTTCGTGGCCTGCATTACGCAACAAGGAGCTGAACACACAGAAGGCCCTGACCAGCCCACCTGGACCACAACACTGCTGCAGGAAGGCACCAGGTTTGGCTCTTTGTAGCAGATGGTTGCAGTCATTCCATAGCGTGTGGCTCAGGTCAGCACACATCAACATTTTAGACTACGAGTCTCCTGGATTCAAGAATACACCTGCTCTACTTTGCTGTTCACATGTAACCGCTACATAGAAGCATCCTAATCTGACACCATTCCAAACTGCCCACAAACTGCTGTTCATCTGCAGAAAGATGGGAGACTGGCAGACTATCTAAGCACAAATGTGCTGCGACATATGCTGCTGCTCTTAAGAAAGGAACAGTCTATCATCTTTGCTCTCAGAGAAGAGGACGAACAGCAGCAGGCTGAAATCATAGCAAGCAATTAAAATTAAGAGCAATAAAGCAAGAAAATGCCTCAGTAGACTAAATACCATAGAGAGAACAGCCTAGATGGAAATGCAATATTCACCAGCAGGAGTTACCCTGTCTTGGCATAGGAACATGAGCTACATGCTCCTCTCCTTCAGCATGCATAATTCCCTTCCTAGAAGGATCAGTTTTAGTCCACAGGATGTAGTAATTGGCTGACTCCTACCTATGCAGCTGTGATTCTAGAATCTATTTCATTCTCCATGTAGCTCAAGAAACCTTCTAAGCATTCCCTAGGAAGAGTAATGGACTGCTCTTCCCAAGCTGTAGCAAGCTGGCAGATGGGGAATGTCTTCAGAGCAGGGTCACAGCCGGCTACAAGCATGCTCAGGAGTTCAGGTAGATGAAGCGGCATCTCTCCTTGCTCTGACAGCTTACCTCTTGGCTCCACCAGCGTCTGGTGAAACAATGGTGCAGTTCTTCCACTCAGGAATATTCTCTTTGATCCATTTCAGCACAGCAGGTTCAGCATACAAGTTATCAACAGGGATGTCAAAAAAACCCTGCAAGAAAGATGACAGGAACAGATGCAGCTGAAGGTCACATACCAAGACCAGAGATTGGAAGAAGACTGCTATGTTATCAGGCACACAGCCACGGCATTTTCTGCCTCCCTTTCTACTTCTCTCAACAGAATGGCAGTGGCCTTCGGGATATACAGAACAGTGGTAAGACTGGAACCAGTTTAGCAGTGTAAGTAACACTTAACAGCTAACACTTTTACAACATGGAATTAGTTCTGTCTCAAGTGGTATAGAAAACTAACATCAAAACAGCAATGCACCTGGTTGCACAACTGTGCGCCGATCCAGCAGACTGCTCCAGGTAAACCTCAAAGGTCACTAAAAGCTGCAGGTTAATGCCGGACAGGGAGCAATGGATAGGAGTGAGGAGGAGTACCCAGCACAACAGGCCTTACATTCAAGGTACAGGGAAACAGATCCTTCCTATCATCATTTCTGGGCACAGCAACCCCATACATCCTTTCCTGGTAACGAAGAACCAGGCTGAAACCAGACATGCTGGACAATGATCTTCACAAAACCAATTATTCAGCTCAATCTTATCAGTGTTGCTGCTGAAAGGTGATCACCACAGCAGGCATTGCTGCTCCAAGATGCCCACTGCTGGGCTCTGGGATCTTGTGAAAGTCTCAGCTGCACTCTCACATATTTTCTATCTGAAATGAAGCATTTCTTGGCAGCCACCACCAGAATTTACACTGACATACGAGTGGCTGCATTTTCAATGATTAAAATGACAGCAAGGCCCACCTACTTCACCAGGAAGCACAGAGCCCACCTCTCAGGATTCAAAACGCTTACATCAGATGTGCTACAAGCGTCCAGGTGTAAACTGTTTTCTTGGCCTCACAGCTTGTTCAAGGTGGAAAGAGGCCAGACTAACACCACCTCGCTGTCCCTCCTCTCCCTGCTAAACAGCTCCTGCTGTTTCAAAGCAAGCCCTGGTCAAAATTCCAAATGTTCTGTTGAGATGGCTCATTTCCAGCAAACCCATTGTTTTCTGTTCACCAGCAGCTTGGGAAGGGATCAAAGCCAGCCGCAGAGGAAGGGTGGAATGAACACAAGCAGAGTTGCCCATCTCGTCAGCAGCACGCTTTCATATAACTGTCCTGGTCAAATGAATGCTCATAAGCAGCTGTGCCAGCAACACCTGGAGGGTGTGCTAACCTCAGGGCAGCAGCACTGTTACCCACACTGTGACAGCGCTGCTCGCTCCTCCCTGACTTCCCTGCGTCAGGAAACTCTGCTCAATATTTAAGAGCACTAAATAAAACCATCCTCCCTCTGAAACTCCTCACAGGACCAATTAAGAACACAGAGTGCCCCCATAAGGTGACCAAGTTGCACGGATCATTTACTAAGCCAACATTCATTTATACATGGCTTGTTACGCTCGGTCTAATCGAGAGCAGCTACGATCTTATTTACAGAGGAACCTACTGCCCACCTCCCCACCCCCTTCCAACTGACCCTACAACTCCCTTCCAGCCCTGTGCTCTTAACTGCTGACTGCTGCTGTAGCTAAAAAAAGCAGATGACAGGAAAGCCTGCAAGGCAGTAAACAGGCTGAGATGGGAGCAGCTAAGTGCTTCCTGATTTCAGTTCCTACCTGAATCTGAGATGCATGCAGGTCCATTGTGATGATGTGATCTGCTCCTGCCACAGACAGCATGTTTGCAACCAGCTTGGCAGAGATCGGGGCTCGGCTCTGGGACGGGAAAACAGAAAACAACACTATTTAAGACAAGTTTAACTCCTTCATCAAGATGTGCGCCCTCCACCTCTAGGCAATGATTCACAAGCAGCTACTAAAAGAAGTACTCATTAACAACCGCATCTTTTCATCAGCTGCTGATTACAGGTTGGTGTATTTCCAAGCAGAGCTACAGCTTTGTGGAGATGAATCTGCAGCTCGATGCCCTCGGGTTTAAGTTAAATTAAGTTTTTATCTCTTCCTCCACATATCCAATTTCAGCTGAACCCTGGCAGGCAGGCCTGCCGGCCTCTCCAAGCGTGCACACATCTTCCCCCAGCAGAACCCCTTCCTGAATCCCTTACCTTGTCCTTTTTGTCCTGCCGAGCGTAAGGGAAGCAAGGGATGACAGCTGTGACTCTGCTGGCTGAGGCAATCTTGCACGCATTTATCATGATAAGGAGCTCCATCAGATTGTCATTGATTTCCCCACAGCCACTCTGCACAATGTAGACGTCCTCCCCACGTACGCTCTCGCCTATTTCCACACTGGGAACAGATGGGGAAAGAAGAGTTGGATCCAAACAGAAATTAAAGCTGCAGTTGTTACATATGCCTGCAGAGAGACCAAGGGGCTGCAATCCTGAGGGTCTGTGGGTGACAGCACCGTGTAATCACGGGTGTTTGGCACCAACACTGTTGCTTGTTTGCTCAGTAGCTATTTCATAGTGCTCACTGCTCACATTTAATGGTTCAATAAGGCTGAAAGCGCTCAGCCTCTGCTTTTAATCTCAATGCAAGCTAAGCATGTAAACCACCCCCCCCCCTTAAACAGTTCCTGTGCCCCTACAAAGCAGCCGTGTATAAGAGAAGCAGGGATGATGGCCAGTCAGCAGGGAAAGCCAAGCCAAGCTTCCAACAGAAGCCATGCTGCAGCAGATTATTCTATTAGAGCCCTAACAGCTTTTCACTGCCTTCAACAGAGAAGCCCTCCAGCTTTTCACTCTGGAAAGGCTTTTGGGGTTAATTTCCTCCTAGATGTAATGCACGCTAATCCCTGCTGATGAAGGCACTGAACACAAGCCAAAGGTCCTGTTTGCCAGCAGCACGCCGCCAGCTCCAACGTGTGTTGGGACACCTACACCCAAAGCAGGGCTGGAAGGCATGCAGCCACCTCAGGTTTTCTCAGCTTTGAGGTTCTTGTAGAAATGCTGTACAAGCTGAAGCCCTGAGCGCTGCAACAGTGAAGTTTAGACAAGCTTGTCACAGATGTGGAAGGAACCCAGAGTCACTCGAGGGAGGACAAATCCTCCCCCAGCTTCTTCCAGTGCTGGGGATGCCTGCAGGAAGGTGATTACGACCCCCACCAGCTTTGTGCTCAGAGTACCTGGAGACAGACCTTTAATGTTACTCATTGACCACCTCATCTTCCCCCTTCAGCTTGTTTTTGCTGAACACCTGGCCTTGCTGCTCCACCTCCACCAGCAAACTGCTAACTTGAGACATCTTGCCGTGCTTATTGCTCAAAGCCTTCCCAGCGGGCTAAACTGGGCTAAACTAACAGCACACGGTGCTATCTCCCACTGTACTTTAATACCAGAGCTTAACATTAGAGCTCATTCAAGAGTGTAAGAACACAACTGAACCGCTCTGCTCTTGTTTTTCAGCATGGGCCTTGAGCTGATGGAGGTAAATAAGATCTGGAGGTAAATAAGATCTGCTGGACATTCAGAACCCACATCGGTGCTCACACAGGGACCTGCTGGGAGGGACATGGACACAAGGACACCAACATCCACCACACAGAGCCTTATCACACCTATGTGCACAGCGTCATGGCAGCAGTTACAGCACCACGTAATGGAAACAACTCGTGTCTCAGACTGTTCTGGGCAATCACTCCGGATTCCTCCCATCACCCCGGATACGGCACACGGCTGTTTTCCTCGAGATATTTCCTATCTTGGCACGCATCTTACCCTCTCCTTTCTCCTTAACTCCACAGACACAGCGAGGCCGCCGCTTCCAGGGCCCGTGGGGAGGCCCGGAGCCGTGTGTGTGTGTGTGTGTGTGTGAGTGTCACTCCCCGCACACCTGCACCGCACCTCCAGCCCCGCCCCGGCCCCCATAATGTCAGTCCCGCTCTGAGCCGCCAGAGGGCGGGCAGGGGGCGCCCCCAGCCCCGGGCCCACCGCCTCAGTGCGCCTATGGCAGCCCCGCGCCGGTCCCGGCCCGTATCCCTCAGCCGCCGGCCCGTCAGAGAGGCCCGCGAGGCGCGGCCGCCCCCCGCCCCGCCGTGGCAGGCCGCCACCCGCCGCGCACTACAATTCCCAGCAGCCCCCGCGCGGTGGGCTCCGCGGAACCCTGTCGGTGGCCGCCGCGCTGCCCGCCGGGAGCTGTAGTGCGGCCCCGCCTCACCATGTCTCCTGGTTGCTGAACTTCTTGGTCACCACCTTGCCCAGCTCCAGGCCCAGGCGGTCGGCGATCTTCTGCGACAGGTCCTGGTGGGAGCTCCCGCTGAAGATCTTGATGTTGGGCATGGCGGCGGCTGCGGCGGCGGGAGCGCTGCCCTCCTCCTTCCCCTCCTCCTCCTCCTGCCGCTCCCCGCTCCGCCTCGCACCGCGGCCCGCAGCGGCGCTGGGATCCACCCGCCTCCTGCCCGGGGACGCGGCAAGGAGAGCGCAAGCCACGCCGGCCCGCGGCTACTCCGCCATCTTACCCCTTCCCGCCAGCCGCGCGGGCCCTTTATAGACTCCTCGCGCCCCAACGGACACGCCTTGGCGCTCTCTCATTGGCTACGCTGCCGTCGGGGGCGGGTCCTACCCCGACGCTCCAATGGCGTGAAGGGCGCGGTGGGCGGGGCTTGGCCCGCTCTGCCGAACGCCCAAACAACGGCGCTCGCTGGGGAGCGGCGAGGTGTGCGCGCGTGCTCCCCGGGTGGGCGGGGCGGAGGGCAGGAGGAGGCGTGTGATTGGTCGCTTCCTGCCCGCCTGCCCGGCGATTGGCCAGAGGGGCCGCGGGGATGTGAGGGGGGGTTGGGGGGGTAGAGTTGGCCACGCGCTTGGCGCCCCCCCACCCCCCTCCGGCCGCCATGATGGATCCCCCGCCTCAGGGTTGGGAAGCGGCCGTGAAGGAGAACGGGAAGGGCGGGCCGTGGGCCTTTGCCTCCAGTTTGTTGCTAAAAACGCCTCATTTCGTTAATAAAGTCAGAAAACATCAGTCAGATGCTGCCCGGCCGCTCACATGAGGTGGGTGGGCGTTGCTGACAGCCCTGCTCCAAAAGCACATGGCTGCCATTACCCGTATTAACAACTCCTGCACTTCAGCCCTTCTGCTTTCTTACCATATGGGTGCTTTGCATTACACAGCAACTGGGGTTAATGGCCGGAGGAGCCCCCTTGGCTGTGTGGAACTGGTTCAGGTTTCTCGCTACAACCTCTGGTTATCCTGTGGGATAATAATGGATTTCCGCCCCTATATTTCAGTGATAAAGCTCTATATTGCAACAACAGCCTGGAGGCCTCTCCTCCTTACACACAGCCTGCAGAGGGTTTGCTGCCTCTTGGAGGATCTGGGGATGGATAACTTCCAGGCCTGGACATATTTGATTCCGAGCCGTTTCCTTCAGCCTTGGCTCAGACGGAGGGTTGGACAGCAAGGTGGTTACCAGGACAAAAGTCCATCCATCTTAACCATTTATTGCTCTCAGAACAGGATAACGAGGGGGTTTTCTTTATGGAGGAGAAGCTTTTAAGCAGCCTGCAGCTAAGGCCAAGTTAAACAAAGCCAAGGAGCTCGCTCGGGAGGTTCCCCTACTTCAGCTTTGAAGAGGGGTTTGCCTGGATCTGCCTTCGGCTGGATGCAGGCAGGGGTTGGGTGGCTGAAATCCATTGGCTCCAGTTTGGCTGTCAAAGGGGCACTCTGGAAAAGGACTGGATGTGAAGGTGGATGGGAGTGTTTTTAAAGTGCCCGATCCAACATGGCTTGCTTCGGTTCGAAAGGCAAATGTAATCAATCAATTGAATTACCCACTTACAGCCTAAGGAACTGTATTTAATTGCCATTTGCTTTACCTTACAGAGTGGTACTGGTTGGCTTTGGTGTTGGGAGGAACCATCCGGGAGCCTGAGCTGCTGTGTTCCCCTTTGGAAATGCATTGGTGTTCAGCTGCAGAGATGCTGAAAGCACAGGAATGGCACTGCTCCCCTTTTATTTACCCGACAGCCTGGAGGTTCACTGAATCAGAAATGGTGTTGTGTTCCATGGCTTAGGAATATATGTTCCAGGAAGCTTTAAGCAGCTCATTCACACCATGGGATTTCATGGCCTTGCCAATCAAGACAAGCCATCCCTTTTCCCTCTCTTGGCACATTCCTGCATACAATTGCTGCTCAATCACCACCAGTTCCCCCAGGACCCATTTCCATGCTCAAAGCCTTTGGCTGAGAGTTTTGTTTTCCTTCTGTCTGCCTTGCGGGCTATCCAGTTAATGAATGACACTGGGTAGGAGCAGCACAAGTCTGCCCTTTGGTGCTGGAATTCACCACGTCCAACGCATTCACTGCTATGAGCTATGGCCCACCTCCACTCTTAGGGCATTCAGATGTCAGTCTGCTTTCCAGTGCTCTCACTTAACAACTCAGAAATCTTCTGCTGCTTCTCTGCCTCTGTCGTCTTTCTTTTCCACAGGGATTATTTTCACATAAATCCCCTTTCTGCTACTATCAAACCCTATAGGATCAAATGAGAACTGTCTTGTTTCCAGATCCTTACTGACTCTATTAGAACACTCTATTCTTTCCTTTGAAGGGGGTAAATCGCTTAATCTTAGGTATCCCATTGGTTCCAGATGGGTTGTGTTTAGGATTGGAGGTCACCCATACCACACAGCTACACACAGCATCACCGAACCCATGTTCTGTTGTCAGGAAAAGGACTATACCATAGGAAGCAGTGTTTCAGGCTGAATGTGGCTCTGGGCAGCCTGGGCTGCTGGTTGGTGACCCCGCATATAGCAGGGGGTTGGAACTGGGTGAGCATTGTGGGCCTTTTCAACCCAGGCTATTCTGTGATAAGAAGCAGTGCAGACTTGGAATTAGAAGCTCATGGAAAGTGGTCACAGAACACAGCAGCATGTAAGCAACCATTGCTTTCCATTGCCATGCTGATTGCCCACTAGATGGTACTGAGAGCTCAGCACCGGCTCCAGAGCTGCTGGTAGAAGTGCCTGCTGTCAGTGACGTTCTGGGGCTCTCTGTGGTGTTAAAAAACCTCTTGGCTTTCCCAAGGTTTCGATCCATCCCCAGCTTTATAAATAGCTGTCCCAGTCAGTGTCAAGCACCATTTGTTATGTCAGCATGGGGAATGGTGTGATGTGTATTAAAATAACCAGCCCCGGGGGAATGGAGAAGTGTGTGTGCACCAAGGCTGCTGCTGTCTACACTTTAGACAACACATTCAGCCCCCGTACAGAAAGCGGCCCAGTTCCTGAGCCTGTGTGTGCCCGATCCACATCAGACCTGTATGGTCCCTGCAGGCTGTAGGGTTTGCAGGGGGCACCATCAGCACCTTCCTGCTGCTGTCATGCCAGGCAAACCACGTCCCCACTGCAACCTCACCTGTAGCTAGGAGACTGTTTGCACTGCTTTGGCATCAAACCTGCTGCTCTGTGCCCTCCTTTCCTAGCCCAGCACCGTCCATACGTGCATTTCTATAGCAACAAAAGGACGTGTGTTTGCTTGTGAACAGTGCTTTGCACAGAACAGCCCTACTTCAAAAACACAAAGCAAAGACCCCACGTGCTCGTTTGGATATTAAGATGAATATATTTAATCTTTCTTGTTTGTAAAACAAGACATAAATTTGTGTATATATATATATATATATAATTTGTATATATATATATTTAATATATATATACTATATACAGACCATAAAAAAACTTTTTTTTTTTCCCCTCTGTATGAGACTATTGGAGGAGGAATGGAGTCGGCGTCACGGGGAGCTCGAGGAAACGTGGAGCTTTGTAATAGATAATTCAGGGGGAAAAGAAAACCACAGCTCCCTGTCAGCCTTCAGCATCACTACAGGCTCTGCCCAACGTGGACTGCAATCTGAATCGGCTCTTCCACTCTTTGTTTGCTACATGGTTCTGGAAAGCAGGAGGCAGGAGGATCCCCTCTGCCTCGCTGATAGCAATGGCCGAAGCCCGGCACAGCTGCGGGCTGGGGGATGTTATTGCACTCAGTAGAGGATGCGCACGTTAAAAAGCACACTGTGCACTTCCATAAGTCTTATGGAAGAACGAGAGATCTCAAATGTGCATATTTATTAAAAAATAATCATAATAAACAGGGATGGGAAATGATAGATTCTATGGAGATCCCTGACCATGTGCTCAGCCAGCTGTGGGGCAAGCTTGTGGGCTTTGGCAGCCCTTTCCCCTCCTGCTGTGATCTCCCTTTCAGTCTGAGATGGGTGCAGGGGGCACAGGGAGCCCCGACCCCCCTGTGCATGAGGTGTGTTGGGTGCACGGTGAGGTCCATGCGATGCTTAACCTTGCATTTACTCCTCCTGGCTGCTGTGTTTTGGAGGGTGGGTGAGTGCACTGGAGCACCAGTTAAGGCGGACTGATTGATCAGGTCTAGAAGCTAGACTGGGAGGAAGAGGGCAGCCACCGGGGTGTGAAGGAAAGCAATTAGGAACCATTTTTACTACTCATCCAGAAGTAAAAAATAAAGAAAAATCAAACAAACCAGCAAAAAAACAAAAACAAAAACAACCCAACTCTGAATAAATAACCATTATGTGGTACTAAGTAACGCTCCTCATGGCAGTCAGTCCAGTGAAGACAGAAGAAGGCTCCCAGCCCGTGGCGAGGAGGGCAGGAGCAGCACTGCCTGGCTCAGGAGGAAGCCATGCCTCAGACCAACCCGACCTGGGCTCCTCTCCCATGGGCAATGTGAAAGGAAGCGGCAGGAGAGGGGATGGGCTGAGCCTTCAAGGCACAGACCTGCTCTGGACAATAGCATGGAAGAGGTCTCCTCTCAGCTGCTAGCCCAGCTGCTGGCTTGCACTGGTCATGGAGCTATTTGGGTCTCTGCAGGCTTTCTAGCATGAACACGGCCATCCAGCAGAGGATGGAGAACAACTCCCTGCTCACACAGCATTGAGCTGCTGCCTTACTCAGGCAGTGCTTGTGTGCAGGACTGGGACATCAGTGCCTAAGCTGTGGGAGTAGAGCCTGCAGGGGGAACCTAACCCTGTCCTAAGAACGTGGCATCCTCCCCATGCTAACATTTCCCAAGCCCTAGCACAGCAGCGGGGAGCTGCATCTCAGCGATGCCTTCTGCTGCTAATTACATTGCATCTGTGGGCCAGGAAGACCCCGGAGGCAGAAGAGCTGCTTACGTGGCAAGACACTGGTCTGGCTCCAACCGGACCACTGCCCAGGTGAAGCCGAGCGGCATCAGCTCAGTCCCTGCTCACTGCTGGTCACCATGCACAGTGACAGAGGGGGATGGTGCCAGCTCTTGGTGTGAGGGAGGCCCAGAACCACTCAAAACCCAACGAGCGTGGCAGTGGGATGACTGTGCCTCCCGAGTGCCGGACAACAAGCCGTGCAGCTGCTTGAGACCCCTGACAAGCCGTCTGCACGGCCTGCAACAAGGCATGGATTTCCCCTTCTAAACACCTCCAACGTTACCATCCCTTCTGTCAAGAATCAACGTCTTTTTTGCTGCGGACCTCAGCAGGTGTGGCTTTCCCTGCGGACAGACAGACAGACATCCTCACCAGACCTAGGCGATACGAGAACCACTGACACACAGCCCGGCACACGCTGGCCTGTTGGCTTTAGCAGCTGGTTTACTTATTGATCAGTGTCTTTAGGGAGCGCGTGAGCGTGCTCATCACGGTGGCTACCGTGGCGGACTGGCGGGCGAGCTGCTCCACCGTCTGCTGGTGGCTCAGTGTTCTGGCCGTGGACTCCTCCGCCGCCCGCAGGAGGAAGGTGTAATTTCTCACCACTTCCTCCACCTTTGTCAGCAGCTCTTGGCGCTGGGACTCCGAGCGCACGATGTACACCAACCTCACGAACGTCTCGATGAGGCTGCTTAGCACCTGGAAGCTGCTCGTGATGGCGGACAACATGTGGGTAGGGCTTTTGTCAACGGCTGCCACGCGGCGGCAGGACGCCCGGAACTCCTTGAACTTGAGGGCCAGCTCTTGCTTGTACTCAGCCAGTTGGGAGATGTAGAGCTTGCAGTCCCGGACGTCGGGGCTCGCCACGCACTGCCGCAGGATGGTCAGGAGCTCGTTGGTGTCCAGCTGCACTTGCAGAAACCCATTGGGCAGGCTGTAGGTGTGGCCTCGAAGGATGTTGATCTTTGCCAAGCTTCCCTCAAAAGTGGAGGTCCTTAAATCTATTTCCTGGGTTTGACTGTCGTTGGGACTGCTGCAGGCTGTTGCGTCCAGGACCTGAAGCGTCCTGCTCATCACTGGGACCATCTGGTTGTCCAGTTTCATTCCCGGCAGTATCTGCATGGGGATGGAATAGGACAGCTCATCCTTCTCACTCCCATCATCAGCAACATCGCATTTCCTGTAGTAGAAGCAGTACCGGATGGAGCAGCACTTCTCATCCTCCATGTCTTCATCCCGCAGCTCCGCAGGACTTGGATACAGCTCCTCCTGGACAGAGAACACCGCCGAACCTTTCTGGTTCTTTTTCTCCTGTGCTATTTGGACATAGGATGGATCAGCCGCCCCAGCGGCTTCCTGGATTTTGCTCTTCAGAACAGGACAAAGGATGCTGGGCTCACACTCCTTCTGAGGGCCCTTCTGCCTGGCCGGGTAGATGTTCTGGTAGATGTCAGAGGACAGTGATGTCCTGTCAGCCTTATCTAACTCACTGACGCTGTAACGACGCAAGAGCTTCTTGTACTGTGGAGCACCAATGCATTCCCCTCGGGAAGCACACGTTGTCAAACACGACACATCGTTTTCTGGATCTGACCGGTAGTCCCTGGACTCTAAGCTCGTCGATCGTATCCTCTTGCCTTTGGAAGGGCTGCTCATGCCTGTCAACCTAATCGCTTCTGTCTGCTGCTGGTCCTCGGTGACCTTATCCCTGCCGTGCCTCTCCAGTTCTGGCATCACCAGCTGGCTGGGGGGTGGTCTCACCCCCCTGCAGATCCGCTTGCAGTCACAGCTGCGCCTTTGCTCCCTGGACATCCCTGGGACCTTTTGCACAGGGCTGCTCCTTAGCTGGCAGCTGCAGCGCCCCGGTGCAGGAGGGTGCAGGTACTCCTGTGGCGGGAGGTCACCTTTGCTCTTTGGCTTGAGCAGCTCTTCCAGGAACTCCAGTTCATACTGTTTCACTTTCTGCAGCTGGGCCTGCCGCTCATCCGTCTCCTTCTTCAGCCGGGTAGGAAACGTAGCAGAAAACAGGTTCCTCAACCTGAAGGGAGCTTTTGGAGCTTTGGGTTTAGCTGGGACATCAGCATCCACCTGGGTGGCCTCCAGGATCTTGTCTACTTTTTTAGAAGGCACGGTGCTGATCTGCAGGCTCTCAGACCTGGGCACCAGCTGGATGGGACCCTTGGAATCCTCACTGGTGCTCCTGAAAATGCCAGCAGGTGATGCAGAGTGCAGATTGCTGCTCTCAGCTTTTAAGCTTTTGGCCGAACTTTCCTGTTGTGTTTTGTCTCCTTGGTTTGAAGGAGCCACGTGTTTTTGGAAGATGAGATTCACGGCTTCCCCCCCTGCCTTCTGGCTGGGCTCTCCGCTCACTGCTTTTCCCGGGGCATCTCTACTCACCTTTTGCTGGAAGCTTTTAGAGGCAAAAGTCTTACCAGGCATCATTTCTTCACCTCCTGAGGTGGGATGCAAAGCTTCAGCCTTACTGCTATGAGCTTCTACAGGACTCGGAGAAGCTTCACTATACTGCTGCTGAGGGAGTTGCTGTTGCTGCTGACAGTGGCACAATGGCTCTGTAGTTAGCTGACCTCCTTTGAGTTTCAAAGGCTTGTTGCTGGCTGATACACAGCCACCGGTCCCATTCATGGTCTTCTCTTCTTTGGATGCTGCTCCCACTTGAGGGGCTGAGCCTTTTGCATTTGCCACCTGCTGCAGAGCAGCCGAAATGATGGCTGGAGTTACAACACTTTTCTGATCCAGGAGGAGTTTGGGGCTCGGCAGAACCTCTTTGGGCATCTTCTCTTGTAGATCCTGTGACTGCTCTCTGTTCGGTGCAGCTGTGGTATGCAGAGGTCCCTCAAAGGCAGCTTTTGTGTGGCCTGCACCTTTACATTCAGAGCCTGGCACTGCAGCCCCTCTGTTCTGCTCGCTATGCTGGGAGGTGAGCACTGGCTGGGCAGCCACGGTGTAACTCTGCCCAACATTCTGCTGCTCCTGTTTGCTCTTGCAGTTGGTAAGGCTGGGGGTTGGGTGAGAGAAAGCTGGCTTCACTGAGGGGCTCGTCTCCTGGCGGGTGAGGGTGTATGGAGAGGTGAGGACAGCCTGGGCAGCACAGCTCTGGATTCGGAAAGGCAAGTCCTTTCTGGCCAGGAGGTTCTCTTTGTTGATGTGTTGAGCGAGGAAGTAGGCTGCGTTCTGGTGCTGCTTCATAGCAGAGACCATCTCTGAGACATCGGTGAGCTCTGAGGAGTTGGTCTCATGGCCAGAATCCAAGGATGACTCAGGTGTGATGGCGGCCAGAACGATGAGACCTGGGGAGGGACACAAAGAAAGTCCCACAACAGTGCCTGTGCCACACCACTGTGGGGAGGAGAGAGGAACCCATTGCAGCAGGAAGGCCCCGGTGCGGCAAGAAGCAGGATCCCATTGGAGACCATTTAGTCACTTCCCCCAAGTAAGAGTTAATTCATTTAAGAGATCACTTGTCAGCACGGAGCTGGCTTGCTAGCTCCATTCAGCTTCTGGCCCAGGAAGAGGCCTTGGGAAGGGTTCCAGTGTGAGTGAGAGCAGGGCTGGGCTGCAGGGAGGTCTGTGGAGCAGGAAGGGAAACTCAGCAGCAGCTGCTGAGCCACAGTGAGCGGGCAGCAGAGGGAGGGGAGAGCTGTGCTGCGGTGCTGCAGGGCTGCCCGGCCCCAGAGACTGCAGCATGCCCTGGGAGGGCTCACCCTGCAGGAGCTGGGTGCCAGCTGGCAAAGGCTGAGGGATGAATGGGAGAAGAACAAAGGGAAGGATGGAAGGAAGGACGTGCTGTAGGAAAGAAAGGTTAAAAGGGAAAAAGAAAGACACGGCCGCTCCGCTACCTGCTGTCTGCTGCGGCGGGGGATGCGGGCAATCCTCAGAAGCGGCCAGGGCTTCCAGCGCCTGCAGGGTGGACACCAGGGCATCGTCCAGCTCCTGGGCATGGTCCCGCACCGTCCGCGTCTGCACGCTGTCTATCAGCGTGACGGGGATCTCATCGTACAGGATGCTGCAGAGGTGTCGGCCCTGCTCCTGGCCCTGTGCGGCCGCCCGGCGTTTGGGGTCGTCCTCATCCGAGCTGTTGTCTCGGAAGCCGGGCGGCGGGGCGGCGATGGCGGGGAGCAGAGCCGTCGCCTCGTCCTCTTCCTCATCACTGCCAGGAGGGGGGAGCGACATCAGGTCCACCATGTTGTCGCGGGTGCCGCCAGCTTTGCGTGAGGCCAGCCGGCTCCGGAGCTTGGCCTTGCAGGACTCGCAGTAGAAGTGGGCAGCATCGCTCCGTGGGTGCGTGTCGATGGTATGTGCCCGGGCACGGCTGGCGTGCCGCTCACGCTGCAGGCCGTCGGGGTCACGCTCGTTGGCCGCCCCGTCGTAGCCTTGGCCAGAGCTCTTGGATGTGGGGTCAGATTTGGTCCTGGGACGTGTTTCCTCGAAGAAGATCAGGTTTTCGTTGATATCCGTCCTGCTCTCTCTCTCCTTCCTCTGCTCTCGCATGTGCAGGTAGCAAAAGCTGACGAGCTCCGGGTCCGAGGCGCGGGCTGCCCGAGGCCTGCCAGGGGGGGGGCTGCCGGTATGGCCCCCCATGAACCCACCCTCCTTCTTTCCAGCGTGCCCCGCCGCCGTGGGCCGGGGGAGGTGGTGTGCGTCCATGTAATCTAAAGCCAAACCACAGCAGAGCGTCAGGAGCGGCAGCGGGCGGAGGGGAGATGAGGACGGGAGAGCTGCTGCCTGCCCGGTGGGTTCTGCCTGCTCTCTGCCCTCTGTCCTCCATAAACATGGTGGTGATGGAGGCATTGGCCTCCCCACCGAGTGTGGGTTATGAACGCGGAGCTGTTGGGTGTGTTTTAGAATGGCTTTTACACGAGTCTGGCCAAGGCTGGTGCAGCTTGATGGATGCAGGAGCAGCTGAGCCTCAGCCAGCAAAAGCCCAGGGCACGCCGACAGAATGTGCTGCTTCCCGGGGCTCTGCAGCAACCACACTGCTAAATCACAGCCATTTCATGGAGTTACATATGATGGCGTTTCAGATGGGAAAGTCTCAAACCCTAAAGCTGCTTTTTCCTGTTTTCTTTCCGCTGGGAATCGATCGGTGACATCACAGACCTGCAGCACAGCCCATCGCTGCCCTTTTTGGAACCTCCTTCAGACGCTGCAAGATCTCCGTGTTCCTCCCTCCCCACCTCCCCACACGGCTCTGCCTTAGACAAGCCACAGTGAATTCCTTTAACCTTCCCTGACAGATCTGTTCCCTAAGTGCATCAGCCTGCTCTCAGCTCACAGCTGGGCTCAGTCCAGGCTGGCCAGCTGAGCAAACAGCTTCTTTCTGTGCAGTACCAAAGCAAGAGAGAGCAAGCTCCTTCGCAGGGAGGCAGGAGCGGAGCTGCCCAGCACAGCCAGCACCCCAACCTGGAGCTGCTTCTCCCAGCCACCACTGGGACTCAGAGGGCAATGGGAACAGTGTGTCTGCATGTGTGAATGAGGACCTTCGGCCTCACCCTGATGCTTCAGGAGTGAGATGGCAACAAGGAATTACCCTCCCTATTTCTGCGTCACATTGGCCTCGCCGAGCTCTCACACTCAGCCACTTCTGCAGTGAGCCCAGCAGCAAGCTGCTAAATGTGATGTGGTATTGCTCTGCTCCCTACTGAGCGTTTGGCTGTGATGGGCTCCTATCACTCCTCTCTATGCAGCTGAAACACCGCCCCAGCTGGCCAGTGGTCCAACCCCCCGGAGGGGCATCTGTGTGCAGGGCTGAATTGTGCAGCTGTGCTGAGAGAGGCTGCCAAGGGGGAGCAGGCTCCGTCTTAGCAAGTGTGAATTAAATCAAATAAATCCTAATTAAATTCATTAGCTCAACAAATTGGACCATTTGTCTCCCCAAACACACGTTTGTATTACACTGTTCATCACCTGCAACGCTAGAATTTGAATCAAAACAATCTCACACTCGTTTACGGCCGTGCTGGTGCTCAAGGAAAGCAGTTGGATGATAGAATGCAATGCTGCTGCTGGTGGGCACTGTTAGCAGCGGGTGATGTGGATCAAGGCAGAGAAGAAAGGAGCACCCGTGCAGACCTGCAGTGCGCCAGAGCTCACCAACACCAGCCTCACCCTGCTGAATGGGGCTTTTGCTGGCTGCCCACCCCCGAGCAAAGCCAGAACGTGTAAAATCTGTAATCCAGCTGCTTTCTATGGGATAGAGAGTCCTGGTAAAGAGCTGGGATAGCAGCCGGCTGCTGCTCTCATGATGTGTGCTGGGGGACTGCGGGGGGAGGAAGGGGCAGGAGGGTGAATTGCCACAGTGGGGGGGGGCAGGGGTCTGCGTGGCTCTGCAGGGAAATGCTGAGAGTGGGATTTAAGTAACAGCATCCAGAGCCAGCACGCATTTCTAAGCAGGACTGCAGTTCAGCAGGAGGGTTTAATGTTCCTCTGGGAAGATGGATGTACTCTGCTCCAAGGCAAGAGCACAGAGCAGGGCTTTATGTGGAGCTTCAGATTCTGGCAAAGCCTGCCTGCAGCCTGGGAAGTCAAAGCCTGGGCAAACTTGATTTATCCCAGTGGGGCTTTCTTACCATTCCTGCAGAGACGTGCTAATGACCAGCAGTCCATGCTCCTAGGAGCTCAGTCTGCAGCCAGACCAGGACCAGGACTGCCAGCAGACTTTATTTTCTCAGTGCTAACTAATTCACCTCTCCAAAATGATGCCTGAGTGCCTGGCCTGAGTGTACTGGGCGTACAGGGAGAGGGGGCCAGAACAAAGAGCAGGGACCCCTTGGCTCCATCCCTGCCCTGCCATGCTGTCACTCCCTTTCACGCTCCTCCAGCCCCCACACAGTGCCACACTGCTTTCAAGAAAAGGGCAGGACCTGCTGCATCTCCTGGCTCGGGTTGTGCTCTGTATCACCAGGCAAAATCTCACTGAGGGCAGACACTGGCTGTTATCACCGTCACTGGAAAGTGGAAAAGCACCTCCTGGATGTTCTGAGACATCCCCCAGGCAAGCTGTGACTGCGGCAGCCTTTGGGCTTCTGCGATGCTCTCCACTTCCCACTGTGTTCCCCGAGCCCCACAGCCTGCTGAGGACCACCCCCAGCTGACATAACCCAGGGAGGGAGCGCTCTGATGGCAGCACGTTCATTTGGAAGCACCCTTCACTCCTACCGAAGAGGCCTGGGTTTATGTAGGTTTATGTAGGACACAGAGCAGAGAGCACAGTGGCAGCTGTTAACAAGAGGTGCAGGTTGAAGGCAAGAAAGGAAGACATGCTCACATACTCACACCGACATCAGCGCCAGGTCTGTCCCTGGATGTGCTGGGGTTGCTGGAGGTGCCTTTCTGGTTCCTCCTGGTGTGTCCTCCTCTGGTGCCCACTCTGCATCCAGGTGCCCTCCTCACACCTCAGGGCACTGGCTCCGTTCCCCAGGGACCCTGCTAGTTCTCAGCACCTCCCTTGGCTATATCCACCTCCAGGAAACACCCCGGCCAGACTGCAGCTCTTGGCATTCACAGAGGGAGGGCACCTCCTGTCTCCCCACAGATGGCAGTGGGGAGCATTTCCAGCCACCGAGGCCATCTTTTATGTTTCCTTACACCCAATGGAGTAACAGCATGTAACTCCTGGCTGCCTCCCATTTCAAATCCTTCTTGACAATAACTGCGGGTGGTTGACAGCTGAGATCTGTCCTCAAGGAACAGAGCATCAGTGCCTGGTGGGACACACAACCTGTGTCCCTGCAGCAGGCTGGGACCACCAAATTCCCTTCCTGCTGTATGAATTCAGCAGCACAACTGGGTCACCTGGGTGTGCTCTAGGAGCCACCAGAGTGACACTCACAGGAGCAGCGATGCTGGAGGAGCCCATCTCCTCCCTGCCCAGAGGGAGGGGTGGAGGAGGTGGCAGGGAAGGGGCTCGCACGGAAAGCAGAGGCTGAACCGTACCTGCCTTGATAATCTGAGGTGGTGGGGGCTGGCTGGGCGGCCTGGAGAATATCATCTTCTTGGAGTCCACCAGGAGCCGGCAGTAACCTGCGATCAGGCAGGCGAAGTTGGTGGCTTCGGGCCACTCCATCAGCAGCACCAGCGGCTGGAAGGCAAGAGAGGCAGGGAGTGAGGCTGGAGGGCTGTCACTGGTGTCACGGGGAGCTGGGGGGGGGGGACAGCAAAGTGCACACCTGTGCTCTGATCACAGAACCACAGAATGGCCCGGGTTGGAAGGGACCTCAAGGATCATGAATCTCCAACCCCCACCATGAATCTCCAGCACCTCCCCACAGTGCTGTGCTGCAGATTAAAGAGGTGACAGCTGCTGTGTGCTCCCTGTGGGGTCCGTGGCAGGACCCTGATATGCTGTGTGCCAATGCTCTGAGCCCACCCGCAAGCACCAGCATTAACCCCCCAGGCCCTGGGGGTTCTGTGCAGTCTCCAGGTGCCAGAACCCCAGGTTCGCTGCAGGCACCACACTGCTCTCCCATACACCAACACATCTGCATCCACTGAGCTGCAGAAGGGGCAAAACTCCACTTCAGGCCCCCCCCAGCCTCTGCTTTGAGCCTGTGGATCTTTACTTAAACGTAACCCTTCAGAAAATTCAATTTGTGCCTAGGAGCAGATGGTGTCTGTTTGAGGAGAGCACTGATTTGCACGCCAAAAAAAGGTCTTTGCTTTCGAGAGAGTAAAAAACCAAAACAGATGCAATGCCACAATGCTGTGCAGCCGGGCACGAGGCTGCCAGCCCCACACCACATCCCCATGGGGCAGGAGGAAAGGAGTCCCTGCCCAGCTGCTGTGTGAAGTGAGGATGAGAAACAAAACGAGTGGCACTGAGCTGTGCCATCACAGAGAGCAAACCTGGGGTGACACGGGTCAGAGGGAGGGGACTGAGGCAGAAGGGAGGAATGGGGAGGCAGCATCCAGTGGTGGGGAGGGGGATGCCAGCTCTGAGCCCAGCTTTGGGCTTGACATAAGTGATGAAAGGTAACCATGTGTTCCAGTTCCGCCATATGAAACCTTCCTTAAAACAAGCGCTTCCTACCCAGGGCTAAGCCTCCTCAGTTGTTTTCAAGCCATCTGTTGAATGAGGAGACATTTGCACATTTTTCCCCCTCTGTTATGCAGCAGTGCGAGAAATGAGATTGAAGCGAACAGAGCTGAGAGCAGCAGAGGCTGACATCCTGCACCTGGGGCTTTGCTGGGGCTCCTGTGACACCCCTTGGGATGGTCCCGCAGGGCAGGCTGGGTGCTGGGACCCTGCCCCATCCTACTGAGCCCTTGGGATGAAGATGGGTCCACAATCCTGAGCATCCACGATTCAGAACACCAAGGAGCAGATCCACAGTGGGACACACAAGGAATGGCTCACCCCAGTCCAATAACAGGCCACGAAAAGGAATGTGATTTAGAAAGAAAGCTCCTTCTACCTCTCCATCCGTAACGGCAGCCTGCAGTTATTCACGTTTTGATCTTTCACTCACCCTCACATTCTGGATTATCCAGTCTTAATGAGCAAAGGGTGTTTTTTGCGCTGAGTTTCCTGCTTGGCAACCAATCTCTCCACAAAGTAAAACCAAACAAATTTATCCTGGATAGCAGGGACAAGTTCTACATTAGCTTGTTAAGGATATGGCATTTCTCCTATTACACACTGCCTTTAAATCAGCATGCAGTGTCCTAAAGGGTACCCTCTCGTTCAGACAAAGGTGAAGGTTTTGTAGAAGAATGCTCACATGGAATTTTATGGCCAGGTTTGTGCTGGAGGACCATCACAGCCCTGACATTCCAATTAATTTACGAGCCGATCTCCACATCCTATAATAACCCTTAAGCTGATGTATGTTTCCTGCTCATCTCCCCCTTTTATCCACACACTGGGTCTTACGCTACTTCCCCCCGTGTGGCACAGGAGAAAGTTGGGATGTGAATGTATATAATTGATGTTCCCTGCTCACCCTCGGTGTTCTGCCAGCTTTGTGTTTAATAACACAGCACTGGGGCCTAACGAGACAGCAGTCAATTTCTCACTTGCACACGACCTTCCCTCCCCTCTCCCCTTACACGTTATTAACTCAGCTCTATCGATACGGGGCTTGCTGTGATTAGCACCATTATTTCTCATTTGCTGATCAATACAGCTGCACGTGCATCACACGAGTTGCTCAGTGCTGCCCTGAGCACTTCTGCATTGCCCTTTTGTAATTGCTTCCCCCAGTGCCTGAGGTCGGTCTGTCTGCTCTTCTTTATTTTACCAAACAACTCAAGTTTGGCTTTGCAGCCCCTGTGCAGCCATCCCCTGCCTGTAGCTCCCAGCCCCCCCAACCCAGGCTGATGCTGCAGGCTGCTGCAGGTTGCTGAGTGCTCACCATTCAGTGGTGCCCAAAGGGCTCTGCGTGCAAAAAGCTTCGCGTTCACAGCTCCCCACCCCAGCACTGAGACAAAGGAGATCTCAGCCTTGCGGCTTTCCAGAATGCTTTAACAAATGAGAACTAATCAGATTAATTTAGCTTTGGGAAGCAGAGCCTTTAGGTCTGGCATCACTCTAAAGCTTCGCTCTTTGCATGGATGAAATCTGATGGCTCCGCTCGCTGTTTGCAGAGAGCAATGGGGTTCTCCTTGGATTTCACACCAGCAAATGCCCAGCCACCCCCACCAGCCCCAGCACTCCCCTTTATTGGAGGGCAGAGCGGGGCCGTGCAGGAGGGCAGGAGCTGCCCTGCTGTGTGGGAAGCCAGGCAGGCTGCAGCTGGACATGCGCGGTGATCTTTTGTCTCTATCACAGCCTGGAAGCATGCCTGGTGCCCCTGGGATGCTGAAATCAATAGCCAGATTCCAGGCACGGCAGCAGCTGGGGGACACTTCTGAATTAATTTTTCCTTTGTTTTCCTCTGCCGAGCCTTGATCCTGGCTAAACTGGTGGTTGGTCCTGCTGGGAGATGTGAAGCCAATTACCCAACGTGCCCATAATTAAACGGCGTGGGCCAGCAGCCAGACACCACGCAGCTCCAGCTCTGTTCTTGAGGGGTTTGTCCTCATCAGTATCAATCCTGCAATGGCTGGAGCTGTGTGGGCAGGGCTGGATGTGGGGAGATGGCTCTGATGCCCCCAGCTGTCCCTGTGCCCCATCACAGAAGGGCTGGGAGATGCGTGGGGAACCCCATGTCCCTGCCTTTCCCAGGGAGAGGACTTGGCCATCCCAAGAAATGCAGTGCCCAGCCCACCAAGCCAAGCATTAAATGCACAGAGATCACAGGAGGCCCCCAGTGCCACCACCCTGTCCCCAGCAAATCTACAAGTGTCGGAACCAAGGCTCAAACCCAGCAAGTCTGCACAAAAACCCTTCCCGGGCCCTGCAGCACAGACCCTGGGGCTTTCCACCTGCACCTCTGCTCCTGCCAGCATCCGGTTCCCCTTTGCCACTCCTTTGCCACCGCTGCAGGTGCGAGCAGTGAAAGAGAGCAGAGCAGAAACACTGTTGGGCTTTGCGTCCATAACAGACTGTCTGAAGCACCGACTGAAGCCCAGGATGGAAAAGCTCCAAAGCAAAGCTATTACTACCCAGTGCATTATTTATAAGACAAACACATTTCCTCCTGAAGTAAACACAAATGGTTTGTGATCTCGAGCTCACTTGTTGCCTGGAAATCTTCCCCAGCTCATTCCTGGCCAGTGGTTCTGGGCTGGGGATGTGGATGAGGGCATTTGGCTGGCAGTGGCTGCGGGCTGCTCCTTGTCCGGGCCTCTTTTTTAACCCATTGGATCAGCAGCACAATACCAAAACCCAGCAAGAAGCTGCGGTGGATGCAGTACAGACCCAGGCTGCCCTTATCCTGCCTATGGGGTGTCCCTCTGTGATACACAGAGCTCCCACACCTCAGGGACGTGGGGCAGATTCCACTGCGGGTCCCCAGAGGAGTGGGGCCCTGACTCACAGCACAGCCCTCTGACAGCCTGTGGATGGTGGAGGAAACAGATTTATTTGCAGCCCCATGTTTTAGCCAGTGACACGTTCTGTACAATAGAGTAATTGCAGTAAGCACATTAGTGCTTCAAGGTAATGATCTTTTTGCCAACTTTTCTTAGCCCGCCTCATCCATCTCTGTCCCCAGTAGGATTAGCATATGCCTCATTTCGGAGCAGACATTCTGGCTTTAAAACCCAGCCCTTTGCATAGTGCTGAAATGAAGACAGATAGCAGCAGACCGTGCCCTGTTGGGTGCTGCGAGCCTCACCCACAGCATGCTCTGCCCTGCAGACACAGGCGGGGGGGGTTGGAGGCTGTGGGCAGTCGGCTGTGCTTTCTCAGGGAGATAAAGCATCGTGTGTACGTGCCCATGGGAAGGTGCATGGGAGAGCTGCCATCTCCCAAGTGGAGAGGGGACATGGAGAAAGGCTGCTCCTCCAGCAGGCACAGACCCATATCTCCTCAGTTCTTGCCCCTGTGGCACAGGCAGGGCCAGGAACCCTTTTTATCTCTGCAATAGGAAAGGGCTCTTTGAGACCCCAGAAATCCCCAAGCAGCTGCTGCAGCAACCAACCCTCACTGATGTTCCCGGCCCTTATCTCTCACTGCTGGTCCCCATGATGCCCCATCGCCCACCTTGGCATCCAGGATGCTGGTCTCCACCCGGGCCACCCCCTGGTTCTCCCGGAACAGCTGGATCTTGCTGACCTTGCTGAACTCTGACAGCACAGTGGTGAGGTTGGTCTTCAGGTCGATGACGTGGCTGATGCCGTGCCGGGGGCCCACCAGCAGCGTGGTGGCTGGCTGCTTCTCGTCCTGGGTGCATGGAAAGTGAGACAGACAGACAGACAGATGTGAATAAATGCATCTCTGGGCCAGGGCTCGGGGCAGAGCTGGCCCTGAGGGAGCAGCAGCACCAGGACCCCTCCCTGAGCCTCTCTGCAGGGCTGGCAGCAGCACACATGGTGCCAGGGCCATTTCAGACTCAAGCACTGCACCGACTGTCCGCATGAAATATTCAGGACTGCTGGTGTCACTACAGCAAAGTGAAGAGCATGTTACAAATCTGCCTGATCTGACACCGCCACCGAGGGAGGGGAGCAGAGGAGGGAGTGAGGGACTGAATGCATTTAGAGGAGAAGAAAGACTGAAGGCTTGGTCGGAAATAGAGATCTTTCTTGTTCTGCTCTTCTCAGCAAAGATGCTCTATGGGGACCTGGAGGTGAGGAGAAGCTGGGCAGGCTGGTGCAGAAGAGAATAAGGGAATATATTTTTTACTGCTCAGGTTGCAGTTCATGTGGTTGAATACATGGTTCAGCTCCCAGCCTGGTTCGCTCAACAGGCTCAGAGGTACAGCTTTGGTGTCAGAGAGGAAAGAAAAACCTAGGCACTTCCACCAGGGGCAGTTTTTCCAATGCTCTGCCCTCAGGCAGGGTTGGAATTATGGCTCCAGCCACACAACGAGATACAGTGTGGTTGTTAACCAACACAATATGGTGTGTCCTTATTTCTTAGGAGCTCTGAGGCATGGTGGAATAAACATCCATCAAAGGCTGCAAGAAATCAAAGCTGGGGGAGCAAAGCCAGGGAAACCAGGGAGCAGCTGAGCCTTTGGGTGGGGGTGGGAGGGGAGGATGGCAGAGATGGCACTTACATGGAGTCCCCTGGATGGGAGGTGGAGCGAGAGATGGAGATGGAGAGGTGAGGCAGGCAGCGAGGAGCCTATGCAGGTCCTCTGTTCTCCTGTTTGGCTTGGTGTCTTTCCTCCTGCCATGGAGAAAGTGAGGTGGCTTGGGTGAGGGGTGGGGATGCCTCTGATGGAGATGAAGGAGGAGTGAGGTGACAGTCTGAAGAGCCACCAGGCAACAGTGGGGCTGGGCTCAAGGGGGTGGTGAGGCTGGATGAGATATTTCCTGCTTGGACAAGCAAGGGATGGGTGGCCTTTGCCAAGGGTCACTCTTATCCCAGTGAGAAACCAGCCAGACCAGTGCCAGAGTGCTGCGAAGAGCGTCCCAGCCAGATGGTGTGGATGGGGAACTGGAGGGATGTGAGTATGGCACTACTGCAGCTGCACTGAGTGCCAGCACCTCCCAGCCCAAGCTACCGTACCAGTCCCACGGTGCTGAAGAGGACCCCGGCGAAGGTGGGCAGCTCGTTCAGGATCCTCAGGTACTGCAGCTTTGCCTGGGCAGTGGAGACCTGGCCAAACACATCACACCAGCCATCACCACCAGTTCCATGGCCACCTCATCCCCCCACCAGCAACAAGGGCTCACCTTGGTGCCACCAGGCTGGTTCTGGTGGGCTTTGAGCTGCTGGGAGAGCGATTTGCGGAGACTCTTTTCCTTGACAAGCTGCAGCAGGGAGGGAGGCAGGAAGGGCTCCAGACCCCACTCCTTCCTGTGGGAAGATGCGGGGATGGAGACTCAGGGCTGCTCAAATGGGGCACCCCCATGCACTGAGGGGACAAGGATGGGGTCCCCCCACATGCAATCTCCCTCCATTTGCACCCAAGGTGCTCTGTGTGGACTAAAGGCCACTGGGCAGTTGTGGCAGGACTGAGCCACGGCTGCAAGGCTGGGGCTGCGCAGCCACAGTGGTTTCTCCTTGCAGCTGATGCCAACTGGGAAATCAGCCCAGGTTCCCATGGAGATGCTCCTGGCACGCATCTCCCCCAGCCCTGGCAAGGCAGAGTGTGTGGGCCCTGCGTGCTGCGGAGAGTGGGACTCACTCCACGTTCTTGAGGGAGACCTTCTGGCTGGGCCGCGTGGCCGCCACGGTGATGTAGATGTGGAGGGCAGCCAGCCCCAGCAGCATCTCCGGCTTGGGGTCCATGCCAAAGCGCTCTCTGATCACATCGTTGCGGCTCTGTGGTGAGGAGAAGCGTCCTCAGAGACCCATGGGGATGGGGCACCTGCCACCCTCCGCTCATGGGGAAGGAGCATGTTGAGTGCGTTGAGGGGAAGCACCGTGAGGGCATCCCTGTCCCTACCTGGATGTAAAGGTACTCGAAGGCTGCCGGATCTCTGCGCAGCAGTTCCACCGGGTCTTTGGGGAAGAAGCTGACACGGAAGAGGCACCTCATGCCGTGGTAGTGCGTCCTCTGCACAACCTGGAGCAGATTGGGCAGTGAGCCCACAGCGCAAACCCTGAGCTCCATCCTTTGGGAGAGGAGCAACACCGTGGGCTGAACCACCCTGACACCCTCCAGCCCCCAGGGACTTACATGGGCCAGAGGCTGCTTGTCCTGGAGCAACAGGAAGCGGTGGCTTTGCTCTGGGCTCGAGTACTCCAGGACCAGGGCAAAGTGCTCGATGTGCCTCAGGGACAGGCGGTCCTGCAACGTCACCATCACATCCTGCAAATGCCACAGACAGGCTTGGGTGAGAGGCTGCAGCTCCCTCCTTGCAGGGGGCTGCAGTATGCATTGCCCCAGGATGGCTGCTGCATGGTGGCAGCCTGCAGGCAGCTGAGTGCTACCACCATGCTTGTGCAAGGAAGCAAAAGGCTGAGAAAAATGGAGAAAAATGGAGAAAAATGGAGAAAAATGGAGAAGGGAGGCAGTGATGTGGTGCTGGGGGAAGGCAAGGGGGACCCACCTTCACGGTGGTTCGGCCATCGAACGTGAAGGACTTGATCTGCCCGTTCTCCAGGAAAACCTTCAGCACATTGGGAATGAGGAGGAGAGCTTCCTTCTTCAGCATGTCCTGGAGGCAGGGGAGCGGGAGGAGGCAGAGGGAACGACTGTCAGTGATGAAGCAGTGACGCCATTCTCTGCTTCCCTGAGTTTCTATGCTCAGAGGCACATTTCCCTTGAAAACCCATTGTCTCTGCGGAGTGTTTAGCAGCACAGAGCTCGAGTGATTCAGCACTGCCTGATGGAGTCACCTGCCTGCTGCCAGCAGCAGCGGGTACCCAGCAGTATGTTGGCCAGGCACGTCCCAGCAGATGCCAGAGCTGCCCGGCAGGAGGGAGTGCTGGGGGAGCTCAGGGCCAACCCCCCTTCCCCACCCATTTTCCCAGCCCTCACCCCTGCACAAGCACAGGCAGAAATGCTCTGGCCAGCTCACCCCTCAAGGAAGCTCCTTCAAAGCCTTTCACCTTAGGCTTGGAGCCACAACCCTTCCTTGGGTAGGTGCTGGCACTGCCCAGTGCCACTGATGGGTGCCCAGGGGACCTCAAATGGGAGCAGCTTTCTGGGGCTGCCTCTGGGGCTTCATCACAGAGGAGGTGGAGAACAGCAGGCAGCACTTACTGGGTCTGTCTCGCCGACCGTCACCTGCTCTGAAAAGCGGACCTTTGCTGGGTTGGACCTCAGCTTTGCTTTCTTGGCTGCGCTGATGAAAGCAGATTTGGGGGACTGGAAAGAGAGTGACATGGTAAACGGGTGTAAATGGTCCCTGCTCCCCTGATGGGCTCGTGGGGCTCCCGCTGCCCATTCTCACCTGGTGGGTGTGCAGGACCGTGAGGATGATGTAGTCTTTGGCCTTCCTGTGACAGAAAGGAGAAGTGAAGGAGGACGGCTTTGCTCAACATTCGGCCATGGCGAGCGCTCAGCCCTCCCGGGGAGGACGATGGACAAGGTGCTGCCCTCACCTGACGAGCTCGATGAACCTCTCTCTGGGGGCTTCGCTCACGTCCTCATTGTTGATGGCCAAAATCTGGTCTCCTGGCAGCAGTTTGTCCTCAGAGGGGCCGCCTGCCGGGAGAGAGGGTCAGCACTGGTCTGGCCAGGGGTGGGCTATTGCCAGCCAGAATGGCGGAGGTCCCAACCACCTGCAGAGTGTTCGCCCCCATACATGGCAATGGAGAGACTCTACGGACCCACAAGAGGGGGCAGGAGCATGTGAAGGGGGCACTCCCCACACACCCTACCTGCTGCCACCGAGCGCACCACCACGGGCCTTTCACTGCCAGCCACGAAGCCGAATCCGTAGCGGGGATGGCGCTGGACCGTCACCTGTCGGAGCGTGTCTGAAGGCAGCTGCCCACATTCCATATCATCGCCGCACTCCTCCGGCATCACATGGCTGCAGAGCACAGGGCAGAGGGTAGGATGTAACACACACCTGCTGTCCCTCCTCGCCCCGAGCCCCTCACCACCCAGAGGATCCTGCCAATGGCAGCCCGGTGGGTGGCACCCTGAAGGTTGATTACATCAACCTGCCCCATCCCAGCATCTCATCCCAGCAACTCTTTCTGTCCCTAATCTCAGATGCCCTCATACAGACCCTTGCAACCATTTGTCCAGGTGGAATCTAATCCTAAAACATCAGGATTAGGGCAGGTTCAGCCCTGGCTTCTCACAGAGCCAGGTCTCCATCACCAACCCTCATCCAGCAGCAAGCAGGGAGCAGAGCTGGCACGGGGCAGAAAACCAAAGAGATAAGCATGCTGCCGCATCTGTGCTGCTCGCTGCTCGCTCCTGTCCAGACTATTTAGCCTGCTTAAAAAAAGATCCTTCCCAGTCCTTTTTGGCAACACGTCAATTGTTCCATCTCTTATCAGTTTAGGGTTTGACGCATCACCCGTCTAATCCAATCTGTCTGCGTTTCTGACAGCCCCCTCCTGCCGCCAGTGATGAGCGTGGGACCAGGGGGCACAGAGCAGCACCAGGGCACACGCGGGTGGCCGAGCACCCCGAGAGGCTCTGAGGGAGCAGCCAAGGCTCCATCCCGGGGTAGGAACCGCAGAGAGGACACGGTGCTCCTGCGGGAGGTCCCAATGGGATGCAGCATCCCAGCTCCCCCGCTGCGGGCTCTGCGCTGCCTCGTTAACTGCTCTGCTGTTCCCCGTGAGCATTTCAAAAGAGGGGGAAAAAAAACCACAACCAAACAACAACCAATAATTGCGTGAATCGAACAATTCCGCCAATTTTCTTAAATGGACGTTATCCAAAGCCATTGTCTGCTGCTGAAAAGGCGGCTGAACGTAACGCCGCAGCTCCGGCACGCCTGGCAGAACCAGGGAGGGCGCCTGCTGTTTGCAGGGAGGGAGCAGGCTGCAGGAGACAGCAGAGCCGCTGAGCTGCTGGGCTGAGCAAAGCCGTCCCTGTGCTGCCATAAACCTCCCCCAGCAGCACCCAGCCTCACCCTAAGGACTCCCAGCAGCACGAGGGCCTGAGGATGATGACACAGCAGCGGGCTGGAAACACTGGGATGCTCAGCACAACTGGAAACTGAGGCAGGGGTGTGCAAAGCCATAGGCAGGTCCTGCAGCCACAGCTGTGCTGCTAAAGCTGCTGGGTCCCCAGATCCATCGCTGTCTGGCTTCAAAGTGGGCACTCTGCATCACCTCGTGTGTGCAGTGCCCACATCAGCCCCACAGAGCCTGCAGCTCCCAGAGGAACAGCCACCGAATTACCATCAGAAAAAGGTGAGCAGGGAAATCTCTGCAGCTTAAAAGGACAAAAAGAGAAAAGCGCGCCTCATTCCAGCCATAACCGGGTCTGCCATCCGGTGCTCGAGGACAGAGGAGAATAAAGCTCTGATACTGACAATAAAACTCCTTTCCCAAGCTCTTAAGCTGCTCCTCTTCTGATAAGACTTTGATGCCGCAGAAGCATTACCAGGAAATTAAATAAAAGAGAACCGGTGCCCTCGTGAGCACGACTTACCCACCCAGGCAGAGCAGTAGGCACAACATGCCAGTCCAGGACCCCAGCACTAAGCCCCCTTCCCATGCTGGGCTGAGGGCACAGCACTTGCTTGCCCTACACCACAGTGGTTGCACATCACCATGGGACCTGCCTTTGGCTGCCAACACACCCGCCAGCACCGCTTATTTCCCCCACAGACACAGACAGAGGTGATGTGTGCATTTCTCATTTACTACTACAATAAATCTCAGCTCCCTTCAAGGACTTTCTGCCTCTGTTTTTAGTGCTGACCAGCAGGACAAGGCACCAGAACAAAGCAGTGCCTGGTTTGAAGCAGGAGCAATGCTCTGCATCTGCACTCACACCGCATGCCCACAGGATGAAAACTGCATGCCCACGGGATGGAAACTGCATGCCATGTGGGAAACACAGCCTGCAGCTCAAGGAACAGTTCCTACTCACCGCTACTGAGGAAAAAGAAAAACAACCAACAAAGCTCTTAAAACAGGCTGGGAGCACTCAGATAGTTGTTCACACCAATTTGGTTCAAGTATTCTTGTGGAAGGTTAAATTAAACAAATGCTGAAGTGTTTGGCTGGCTCCAGCCCAGTGCGCAGAGCAGGGGAGCAATTCCCCCTCCCATGCCCGACTGTGCTCTGCTGGCAGATCCCTCTTGTCCCAGCTGGAGGGGACGGAAGCATCACAGCACACAGCAGGGTGAGCAGGCACAGCTGCTCTGGGTAGGGCAGCAAGAAAAAGGTGGGAGGGAGAGGTTCCAAGCCCCTCACTAGTGGCTGGGTGGGTGCACGCTGCACAGACGGAGCTCCAGGCCTGGATGCCAGCTCTCCTCCCCCTTCCTGTGCTGCCACAAACACCCGAGAACAAACAGAGCCTTTGGATTCCCGTCCCTCCTGCTGCAGAGCTCTGCCCGGCTCCTCCATCTGCTGGGCTGCAGTTGGTGAACGGCTTGCGAGGCATGTGGGATTCTGAGCGTGTGTGGAAGAGGCAGGAAATGCCATGGAATGGGCCAAGAGCTGTTTTACGGGGAGCATATGGCAGCTCCAGCCCTGGTCACCAACCCAGGGGGAGCCCACAGAACTCCTGCAGCCGGGGACCAGCAGTGGGACAGGCAGGGCTGGATGGGGACAGCTCAAGAAGGCAGCAAACCCAGGCTTCACATCTGAGTCGTACAAGGACCCTGCATGTGGCCTTGCCAAACGTGGCTGTAAGTAAGGAAGCAGCAGACGTAACTCTCTGCTGCTCAGCCTGCAGCTTTATAAATGATACTGGCATCTGGGCAAGAGGCAGAGGGCAGGAGGGAGCTCTGCCAGGTAGGAACTGCAGGAGTTGTGAAAGCATTGAAGGTGGCAGAGGGGGAAAGGAGATGGGTTCAGACACCCCCCCGAGAACGGAGGTTTTGCCTGCAGCTGCCTGGGTGCAGAAGGGAAGGGGGAGAGGAGCCATTCCCAGAGAAACAGTGGGAATTAGCACAAAATACAGCCAACAGAGATGGCTGCACCCAACCTCCGGAGAGGCACAGGTCAATAGAAAAAACAGCTTCTGCACAGGGAGAGGCTGCACCAACACATGCCCTGTGAAGTCCTTTGAAATTATACAGAAGCGTTACTGACAATGAGGAGAGCAGCCCCCATGGCACCTTGCAAAGGCAGATGCCCACAGACAGCATTTTCCTCCTCTAAGTGAAAGGCTAGGAGAGGAGATGCAGGAGAGGGAAAAGAAAGGAGGCTGTAAAGCCAGCCTGAGCCCAGGCAGGGAGCCAGCACTGCTCAGGGATGAGAGGGCATCAGCACAATAAGGTTTAAAACATGCAAAAGGAAGGGCTTTGCCACCCAGCCTGGAACTCACAGCCGTGAGATGCTGGGGGGAGGAGGGAGGGGGGGCTGTCATTTCAAGTGGGTGTGAAAAGCAATTTCCAGCAACTAAAGCCCTGAGGTTCAACATCTGCTTCTGGAGCTGCAGCGCTTACTGCGTGCCAAAACCTGGGGGGATTTTCCAGCAGGATGAGCCAGCAGGGATGACCCCCTCCCCATGCCTGCACACCAGGCCTGCACTCACCTGCGCGTGTCTGGCCGCTGCCGTGGTGTCCCCGAGGCGCATGTGAGCGTGGCAGGGATGTGACCCCACGTGCACCAGTCCCAGAGCCTTCACCAGGCAGCTGTGCCCCAAGGGCAGGTGCTGGCTGGTGGCACCGCGGGGCAGATGGACCCTGCAAGGGCAAAGAACATGTGTGTGAGATGGAGATGCGTGGGGACAAGCCGGCATCCTGTGCCACCTGCCTGAGTGCCTCCCATAGGCATCAAAGTGCCTCATCACTGTGTGGGTTTCCACACTGAAGCAGACCTTGTTTTCCTATATACTCAAATTGCTTTTATCTGGGGGCTCCCAACGTTTTCTCCTCCCATTCTCCTTACGATTTTTGGCTATTTAAGAGATTTTGTTCTCCTCAGCCTCAGAAGTACAGAAACACCTTGCCGAGAAGAGGATCAAAGCAAAATCTTTCTGAAACACTATCGGGAGGGAGCTGCTACCACCAGGCTGCCAGCAAAACCCTGCCAGTATTTAAAAAGAGATTATGAACAGGAGGGGGATAAACTTTTCACAAGGGTAGATGGTGATGGGACAAGGGGGGATGGTTTTAAGCTGAAGGAGAGAAGGTTCAGATTGAATGTCAGGGGGGAAATTCTTCACAGAGAGAGTAGTGAGGTGCTGGAACAGCTGCCCAGAGAGGCTGTGGATGCCCCATCCCTGGAGGTGTTCAAGACCAGGATGGATGGGATCCTTGGCAGCCTGGTCTGGTATTAAATGGGGAGGTTGGTGGCCCTGCCTGTGGCAGGAGGGTTGGAACTTGATCCTTGAGGTCCCTTCCAACCTAAGCCATTCTATGATTCAGTGAAAACCCACTGAACAGATCCCAGCTGTCTGTGTGGGGCCGGCCTGTCCTGACTGGGGCTGAGATGCTACGTTGGCCCCAGGGATGAAGGCAGCACTCCTCCCTGCCAGGCAAAGGCATCGCCCTCGCCAACCCCACTGATACCCCAATTTCCAGGTTCCCACCTGCAGACTGGTTGCCCAAAGGGTACCCCACACATCCCCTTGTTGTGGCATTGGTTTTCCTTCTCCCTTTTCACCCGGGTCTCACCCACTCACAAGTTGGTGTGGATGAGCGGCGCTTGGTGCTCCAGGGGCTGCAGCGGTCAGCGGGAGGCTCAGACGTGGCACCTCTCTTGGTGGCTCAGGCAGCAGCGTCTACAAAGAGGGGAGATGGCCCTGTGTCACCAGCAGTGCTGCTGGCAGCCAGCTCCAAGCAGTGGCGACCAGACCTGCCAGCTGCCAGCCATGTGCAGGTGCCTGAGACAATCAAAGGGACAACCTGGAACAAACTTTTAAAAGTAGGTTTTGTTCCCTTCTAAAGACAGAAGGGAGAAGTTGGTTTCCAGCCCTGCCACTGTGACTCTGAGCACAGCATTTTCTCCTCCCCTCTGTGATCCTCCACTGGTGGCAGTGCAGGAGCACCCCGGGGTGCTAAAGGCTCAGAGGCATTTTTCTCTCTGCGATGACTGTGGGAACACAGCAAACAGGAAACACCGGGCTAAAAACCAACACAAGGGGATTAATCAGAGATAAGAAGCAATGAAATAGAATTTGCATTGCTTTTCTCCTTCACTCCCTCAGCTGGGTAACGTGTGCTTTGGGTGAGACACAGAGCTGTGCAGTTAATGCCAATTTCAACCTCGTCGACCTTCATGTTGTACAGAGTTGGCTTTCTGGAGTGGCTGCAAACAAACAGCAAGGCAGCCTGCCCCACACAGGGCACCATCAGGGTACGTCAGCACCCTTTTCCCTCTCTTCTCATTTTCCTCCCCCACACGTGCCTGGATGTGAGGCAAACAACCCACAGAGGAGCTGGCCTGGAGAAGGATTTGCAGGAGGAGCAATTTATGACTGCGTATGAAGTCCAGGGGGGAGTTAAATAAAGGACGGAGAGTTATGGATCGCTTCTATCCCATTATCGAGAGGGCACAATCTGTCTGACCGGGAAGATTCAGGAGGCTGTCAGCCCGTCTCTCCTGGCGTGGCAGAAAGCAGCTTGAAAATCCAATCACCCACTTTCCTTCAGGCCTTCCCGAATCCCAGGACTTTCACTCGGGATTTACAGAGAGCAATTTGCTCAGCTGACAGCTTGCCAGGGCTTTGGAGGACCGTTGTTTCCCTCTGGCATGGTGCAGCACAGAGAGGGGAGGGCTGCAGGATGAGCACTGTTCCCATCCCCATGTCAGTGTGGGGCTGAATGCAGAAGCCCCTGGGATGGGATCCACCTCTTTGCCTCTGCCAACACCGTCCCTTGAAAGGAGAATCTGCTCCTTGCAGAGCCAGCCTTGCCCTGTGCAGGGATGAACAGCAGCCATTGCTGAGCGTCCCATCCCAGAGTAGGGCTGAGGCGACACCACCACGAGCAATGCCAAGCTGATGGGTGGCTGTCATCAGCCCCAGCCAGCACTACAGTGACAATCACAGCACACGAGCTCCCTGCCCGTCCTTGCTGGGAGACCTTCTGATGCTCCAAGCCTCGGTAAAACCCTTGAGCTGATAGGAGATAAAGGCAACATCACCAAAAAGCGCTAAAAGAGGGAAGGGGCTGGGGGAGCTTTGAGCACGACGCTTTCTGCCTGGGGCTGCCGGCGTTCCTAGCAGAAAGGCTTACCATAGACTTGCTTATAATCTCTTTACAACCTACAATGAAGCCGTCCCTGGAGCAAGCTCACTAACACGGCGTATGTCCCAGGTAGCCAGCTCTATATTTAGAGGCACGGTCACCCACGCACACTGTGTTCCACACGTGGTGTGTACAAACGTTGCACCGAAATGCAGCCTCGGGAGACGGCGTCTCTCTGTTTGTCAACAGGAGGCACTCACAGCTCACCGGCAGCACGGCTCCTCACCCACCTGTCACCTGAAGGTGGGAACAACACGGGCACACGGAGCTGCTCCTGCAGTGGCATGTATGCCCACGGTCCCCAAGGGATGAAGGAAGACGTGGTCCCCCAGGGGGATGCAGGCATCCAGGGGGACGCAGGGGCATGTGGTCCCCCAATGGGATACAAGGCTCCATGGGATGCAGGCACACCCAGTCTGTGTGTGGGACACGTGCCTGTGGTGCCCATGAGATGCAGGCACAGTCCCCTGTGGGACATACACGGTCCTTTCCCAGCAGAGCTGCTCCCTGTCACACACCACATCCAATCCAACTCCAGGCAGGGGGACCCAAGACAAGTGCAGGAGTGGGAAATGCAACCTTGCTTCCAAACCCACAGCAACCCCCAGAAGCCTCCAGGCACCCAGAGGCCATCACCAGCCTGCAGCACACATCCCTGACCCAGCAACCAGAAAGAGCCACGACTTATAGCAGGGCTGTGCTGCCCTGCTGGCCACCATACAGCACCATCCCCACCCACAGCTCCTAATGGAGATGGCAGCGTGGCTTCTGCAATGCTTGCAGCTCCGTTGTGGCGGATCGCAGCCTTCCTGCTGCACGGGGATCTGGTGACGCTCTGCGTTCCTGCAGACGCTGTAGCAATTAGCTTGATCAGCCCATGCAAATCAGTTGCTATTTGAAACCAGCCGTATTTAACCTGACACGCACGGGATCTGCCTCGCCAAGTTTTCACACAGATCAATCTCTGTGGTTTCAGGTGTGAGAGGCGATGGGGAGCGGGTCCCCCCCCCATGCACGCTCCTTGGCTGTGCCAGGGGACAGCGGCTGCTGCAGGCGGTGACAGTTCCTCAACGTCGCAGCTCCTGAGCGAGGTGACGTACATTCCAGAAACAAAGGGGCTCGGGCTCTGAAAAACCATCTCCTGTGGCAATGGATTATGTAATTAGATCATTCCAGTCATTTAGACGAGTGTTTGGAGAGCTGAATTTACACGATTTAGCCTCCGGTATCACCCAGTTCAGAAGGAGAGCCCCTCCGAGGCAGCCTGGTTTGAATATGCAAATCCACCATGCACAAGAACATTCATTTTTGTAAAATGCGAGCCCTAAAAGCAATGCCAGCTTTCATCCATTTCTGGCTGACGTTTCGTTTAATAGGCAATTAATTTGCCCCAGCATCCCCAGCAGTGTTAACAACTGCCTCTTCGACCTCCCGTAATGCAGCGCCAACACCTTCCCCCCATGGGACCGAACCCACGTCCTCATTATCCATCCTGTAGCTAACAAGCTCCATGGGGCAGGGACTGTCCCAATGGCTGTGCCCTGGAGCAGCCTGCTGGCCCTACCAGCAGTGACCACGCTGCTTCAGCTGTGTCCCCAGTACTGACACCAGCAACAGTTGCCTATGGCGTGTGAGGGAGAGCCAGGTCTTCCAGCACACACCAATAGCCCCAAACGGATGGATGACCCCCACACTTCAACCCTTGGGCCCGATCCTTCCAAGGAACAGCATCAGGAACGCCTGAATGCTCCTCAAAGAGAACAGGAGCACCTGAGCACCCAGGAGAGCCTGGCTGAAGGGAGAGGGTGCCCCAGGGGAGCCCAGTCCGTGCCGCTCTCCCCTCCAACCACTCCTCTCGCCTCGGTTTTTTTCCCCTCTTCTCTCCAATTCATCTTTTTGACATGTTCAATGATGCTCCCGCAGACTGCAAACAATAGAGACAGAGTTTCAGCCAAGGCAATTTCGGAGCTGATTCAAAGCTCAAATCACCTAGGCATGGAGCAGCCAAGGGCAGACAGCTCAGTGAGGGGGGGGGGGGGGGGCACTGAGATGCCCCATTCCCCCTGCACAGAGAGGAGATCAGAGCCTCCAGCCCTCCCCTGCTTGCCACATGATGTTCCCCAGACCTTGCTGGCACCGTTTCCCCCCTGTGCAGCCCCCTGTCCCGCTGGGTGCTGCGGTGCAGCGGTCTCTCACATCTGCAGCTCTAAGTCACTGCCCGCCAGCTCTGTGCTCTGCATACCAAGCACTTGCTTTTGCTTCCCAGACCTTCCAGCCCTGAAAAGCAACCCGAGCCTTCCAGGCAAAGATTTTCATTTTTTCCCCCACAGACACTACGTGAAAGAGCCAGGACGGATGGGCAGACAGGTGGGGAGAGGCGGGTGATGAACGGATTTCTGCTGAGCGAATATATCATATCCGAAACTCCTAACAACAGGCACAATCCTCAGCATGACTCAGCCCGGGCACACGTGCTGCTTCCCCTCCCCACATCCTCAAGGCTCAGCCACCATCCCAGGAGGAGCAGACAATGGCTGCTACCTTGCTGCCCACCCAGTGGGCAGGTAGAGCCGAGGTGCTGAGTGCCAACGCACAGTGCACATGGAGCAGGGCTTGGAGCTGTGCAGGAGAAGCAGCGCATGCTGACACCTTGCTTGCCTCGTGGAAGCAGCTGTCAGAGCCCATCTCGTTCCAGCTCCCTGCCCCGGTAATGTTGCTTACCGTTTGCAGGGCTGCTTTGTGTCTATTTGGAGCTGATGGGGTTTGAGCAGTGGGAGCTTGATGCCAGAGGAAAGCAGAGCCCAGCTGGGCAGAGCAGAGGGAAGCGTGGCACCAGTGACCCCTCACGTGCCCACCTCCTCGTGGGGGCTCTGCTCACATGGCCATCTTGTCCCCCAGCCAGCTGATCTCTCTCAACAATACAGACACAGGGCTGAGCATCACCATGAGAGAACGCCCTCAAACCCACAGCCCTTCCTGCTCCTGGGAATGAGGTACCCACGCTGCCTGTTTACAATACACACTGTGGTGCGGGCGCCAGTGACTGACAGCTCTGATGATGGCTCGTCAGCTCTGGCTGTCCCAGGAGGACCCATCAGGCTGTCACACAGCATTAGCTGCAACACGGCCCCGTACGAAGCGCTGCAATCTGTACCACAGAGCCGCCCCGTGCCCTGGGATGTCCCCATTCCCATCACGACGTCTGCTGCCACTTATGCCCCCAAGCCCTGCAGCATGAAGTACATGGATCTGCTTGCAGCACCACTAATGCAATTTCACCGAGGGCGATTGAAGCAAACCCATTTTGCTGCACACCGCTGGAGGCTGCAGTGGCAGCACCTCGGAGGGGGGGTGGTGAGGCACAGCACAGCATGGCAGCTCCCCGGAGCGTGGTGCCCATCTGCAGCACCCATGTAAGCACTGGGGAACATCGCAGAGCTGTGCCTCGCTCCTCATCTGCAAGCAAAAGCGCTGCTGGGGTGACACAGCTGTCACCTCGGTGCTTTTGGTGAATGACAATTCACGCCTGCTCACAGAAACATATCAGATGTCTCTGTATGTCCTGAGCTGTACGCAGGAGGAAAGCATGAAGTGTGGCCTCGGGAGCTCACCGCCCCTCTGCCTGCCTGCTCACATCAGTGAGGTTAAACACTGCTGGCTGTGTGGGCACCTGCTGGGCCAGGGCCAGCAAAGGGACAGCTACAGCCCTGTGAGGCCATGCACAGCTCTGCCTGATGCTCCCAGTTTGACCGAGAGCACCAAAATCACCCTCAGAGACTCAGACCCATGGAGGTGCCGGTACACAAGAGCAGCCGTGGGCACAGCAAAATATGTGCAAAGCCCCTCCTGCTTCTCACCTCACTGCCCAGATCAAAATCCTTCTGCTAGCCTGCAAAAACAAAACAAAACAAAAAGAAGGAATCAAAACAAGAAGAAAAATGGAGCGTTCTCTGCAGATGAGCCAGTTGGTCCTTAATGTATCCTGGCTGTCAGCAGAGTGTTGTCACAGGGAGATGGGAGCTGTGAATCACAGCACAGCGTGAGGACTGGGACTGGATGTGTCTTGGGGGGCTGAGGGGCTCTCGATCTGGTTGCCAAGGTGGGGAAGGGTAGGAAGGGAGGTGGCACCCCTCTGCTGCAGTCAGAGCATCCTCCACCATGCAACACAGGGACAGGAGCCTTGGGTCACAGCTGACTGCAGGGGGAACAGACTGGTGCCTGGGAGGACAGACAGCTCATCTGAGTCACGTGCTATCGTTCTTCCACTTGCCACAAAACCAATTATCCTCTTTGCAATTAATAAGGAGGAGAGACAGAACTCTCCAACTTGGAGCATCTGCAAATCCTAGTCCTGCTGGTTCCACTGCCTGGCCACCCACAGCGTGTTTGGCCGCTGTGAGAGGGTTTGGCTTTGCACAGCACGATGTTGGGTCAGGGGGTACCTGAGGCTATGGGCAGTGTGAGAGGTTGAGGTCTGGGGGCAGAGAACACAACAGGAGGCAGAGAGGACACAACGTTACTGACAGAGATGCTCCCACATCTCCTCAGAGCTGTGCCTGGGGCCACCTTTTCCTCCCTGTACTGGACTGGGAGATGGGTCAGAACCCTCACAGTCATGAGCAGGGCTGTGCAACCAAACTGTGCATGGATAGCAAGACACCAAGCCCATGGTGTTACTCAGTGCCTCCTTGGGAAGCAGCTTATGCTGGAGCTTAAGTAGCAAACCACATTTTCCTTAACAGCAGGGCCAGCAGAGGCACCTGAGCCACAAAAGGCATTTCCACCAGCATCCCCTGTAAACAAACGTCAGGTGAAGGAGCGAGTAATGAAGTGCTGCCATCCCAAACGGATCGCTGAGACAGACTGGATGCCAGCACAACACCTCCTAGCCACGCGTCCTAACATTGCTTTATTGGTTTTGTAAAACCCACACACAGTGCGTCGCATTCGCCAGCATCCCTGCTGACACCTCATTTGCAAGAATATTGCTGGGGGCAGGTAAAAATAGCCAAGTTATTAGTGTCAGCATTATCTGAGACAGTCTAGCTGGGACCTCATCCTGTGTGAGCAGGTAGTAAGAGAAGGCATTGCCACAGAGATAGCATCCCCTAAAGGGCTGAGAGGAGGCGAACACCAGCATCCTCCTCTGACAACAGCACGGCACTGGAGCTGGCACCAAAGCATGCAGCTCCTGCCCCTGCATTGACAGGTCTTCTCCTCCCAGCCCACACAGACCACAGGCTGAAGGAGCAAACAGACCGAGCACCAAGCCACTTATCTTCAAAGTGCCCAAGTAGCCAGAGCCTGAGAGCCAGAGCATTCTGCGGGGAGAAGCAGCAAAGCAGCAAGAAGGGAACCACTGGGTCATTAGAAGTGCATCCTGCTAGTGGGAAAGGGAATTGAGTGTTTCCCAGGGTGCTTGGTGCTGGGATCTGGACTTAGCAGCGTATTATCCCTGGGGATTGCAAAGACAATGTGAACTCCAGAAGGATTAAATCGAAAGAGAATACTGGGGAGCGAGGAGAAGCCAGCACCATAGCAGGAACTGCTCACAGAACTACCTGCCAGGGTTTAGGAAGATAAATGATTGAGATTTCACAGAGACAAAGCAAGACTTAAGGCATCCAGGGAGATAGTGTAGAGACTGGCAGCCTCTGCTCCCTGCGGGTGGTTGTGCAGGAGCAAGGCTGGAGGTTGGAACAGGTTAACAAATGGGTGCTGAGCTGCACAGCAAAGGTACTGTGCGAGCAATGCCAGAGCAGGACAGTGGGACAAACTGCTCCTGCTGGCAAGAGGACAGGGAAACAGCACAGCTCTGGAGCCCTCAGTCCCTGCTTAGCAGTTAGGTCAGCCAGCGCCAGCCTGCTGCCTGCACGAGGACACAATGTTTTTCTCTTGCAGTCACAAAGCACAGTGGCTTTGCTGCCTGTCCCCTGCCCACAGGGATCCCAGGACCGGCTAGAAGCATGTGTGGGCTTCCTGGGAACAAGCAGCAGAAATAACTCAGGGCCAGAACAAGCTGCAAGTCCCTACACTTAATGGGCAGAAACAGCTTGTGAGCCTGCAGAGAGTTAGCTGCCCATCAGCCCTATGCCCATAGTCTGGATACCGCCAGGTACTGCCAGGACCCACACTTGCTGCTGTTCTCCTGGAAACATGGCTGTGTGAAAGCTGCCTCTGGGATGAGTCATGCTGCAGGTGGCAGGCAGGCACACAGAGTGGCCGTCACCCTGACACCAACCCCAGGTGCCAGGAAGTCCCTCACAGAGTGGAAAGAGAGGCATGGGTGAAGAAAGGCCGTGGTGCATAAGCCAGGTCTGCTCATTCAGGATGAACATGCTGTGCAGAAGCAGAGTGCTAAGGCTGCCTTGTGCCCCCTTACCTCAGGGTTGGCATTCCCCGAGGCAGCAGGCAGCCACCCCTCAGGGACTACCTACTAACCTGGTGTTAAAGACAGAATAAGCCACAGTGATGGGATGATAAGCGCCTCTTCAGAAGGGGAGCAATTACAACACAACTCAGCTTATGCAAATACCTTGGTTACTAAACAGTGCTCCCTGAATACTGAGTAGGAAAGGAAAGAGCCACAGTGAAGGCAAATTTGTTTAGCCATGAAATGCATGACATGCCTTCAAAGCACTGGGATGGGATACAGGCCCTCCTTGGGCAGCAGGGCTCTAAGAGGACATCCCAACACACCTGATGTGACAACAGGGAGAAGACAGTGCTTGGCATTTCGTTTTCCTCCCAGAGTCTTTCAGAGAAGTAAGCATTGCTCCTGTATGAAAACTGGGGAAACAGAAGCACAGCAGGACAGATGTTTGTCCAGGAGACCCAGTGGCACAGAGATGGAGAAATGCTGCTTCCTGGATGGCCAGACTGCAGCTCAAACACCTGCACCACACTGCTTCCTACCTGCACAAACCACTCCTGAACCGGTGAATGCTGATGACCCAACTTGAGAGGATAGAGTTGCTGGGGCCAACTGTGTTTGCAGAGGAGGTTCCAAGAGAAGCAAGATCAAGGAGCTGGGCAAAACTTCACGGTCTTCTGCAGATCAGTGGGGACAGTGGAAGCCAGTGGAGGCCAGTTAGTGCTGGGGTTTCTTCCAAGAAACCCACCACGCAATGCCTCAGCTTCTCACTGCCTGCCTGGATCCGTCAGACCCCATCAGCCTGTGCTGCCAGCACGCCGGTCCTCATCCTGCCTGCAGGGAGTCACTCACCAAGTCCCACTGACGTTGCATGGGGAGAAAGGCAATGCAAGGCTTGCCAGCAGAGCCAGCTGCTCACTACTCTTTCCTACCCCCATCAAGCAGAGAAGCCGTAAGTCAGCAGGAATGCTCTTCACATCATCCCCGTGCTGCTGTTGTACGCTCTGACGCCAGGCAGATTTATGGGCACTGCTGAGCCAGACCGGCAGCCCGGCGTCACGTCCTGCAGCACACGGCGGATGGCAGGCAGCAGCAATTTCCACCAGCAAATGCCTCTGAGCGCAGTGCTGGCAGCCCCTTCCCATCAGAAGCACAGCCCCTTTGCAAGCACTGCAACCATCCCATCTGTGGCCCAGTCCCACCCATGAGGCCTGCTCCCAACTGGGGCCTAGTCTCAGGTGTGAGGCCTGGTCCTACATGTGAGGCCTGGTCCCAGCTGAGGCCTAGTCCCACCCACAAGGCCTGCTCCACCATATGGCCAGCTCTTCCTCACGCCCTGCCCTGTCCTGAGCTCACACTAACTCAGGAGGGACAGAGAGATAAATTTGCAGACAAGGTGAAAAAAGCGAGATGTTTCCTGCTAGGCATAAACAAAGAGCGCAAGCACTTACAGGTCTCCCGTGGCACCAGCAATCCCATCTGTTACTGATACAACTCCTGTTCCCTCTAACTGCCACGGAGGACTTCTCTCAATTACCTCTAACTCTCTTATCTCCGTCATTCCAAAATCAAGCACGCTCTGCAGCTGCAGCAATCCCGTCCCAGCCGCCAGCTTCCAGACACCGTGGGGGGATTTGGGGATTTTTTTCCTGCCAGCCCACTTAGAGCCATCCGTCACTGATGCAACAAGGAGCTGCTAGACACTGCACAGCCCCTGGCTGCAGCACGCTGCTGGGACCTCTGTTTGCCCCTAGGACAAACCCGAGGCTGGAGAACTGCATTCACAGCACAAGCGATGGACAGCAGGGGGGTATCAGCTCCACCACACCAGCTGCCCTTCCTGCCTCTTTTTTAGCGCAGTTCCTTTTAATAACTCCACTTAATATTAACGTGCCGTTACCCGGAGTCCTTTTAGACCAGCAGCCTTGGAGTTGCTTGGAAACTGCTCGCTGCAATGTCTGCAAGGCTCTGCCGAGAGGGCTCGCAGCCAGCCCGCGTCCCGGGAACCTGGCGGAACAACGCTTGTACTCTGCTGACAGCACTTAAGAACAGGGGCAGTGAGGGGGGAGCAGCTGCAGGATGGCCCCATCGCACCCCGATGCTGCAGCCGTCCCAGCGAGCACAGAAGAGCTGCACACAGGGACGTAGAGACCCAAGGTCTCAAGGCTGCATTTGAAAGCACACCCAGAGACAGGGGAAGGGTGAGGTGCTGGAGTAGGACACAAGCAAAACCTGCTTGGCCACGTCAGATTGGTTTGACCAAATCTGGAAACTGAATTCAGTCACAAGGAGAGAGGGCTTTGCTGTACATGCAAGTCTCAGTGTGGCCTTAATGGAGAAGTCACTTACTGACACCTCCGTAATACCCTATGAATAATCAGGTATCTCATCCAATTTATAGCTTACCATAAAACGCTGCCACGTTTTGGGAGGCAGTACTTTTGTGATACTGTAGCAATGACAAAGAGCATATTTTATTGCAAGAATGGCAGCATATTTATCTGTTGGCTAAGATTCTTCGGTGTACTTCCCTCTCTAATAGTTGTACAAACATATATACATCCCTGATTTATTCCGTAGGATTTTCTATGCTTTGCTTTTTAATTTACATAATATGTGAAATTTTCTGTATAAAATGGAGAAAGCAATGAGCCACCAACACACCCGCACGCATCGACAGCTCCCCCGTCTCGCACTGCTCCCATTTCCCAGTGGTGCCAGCACTCTGGGGCTCCTACAGCCACGCATGGTACCTGGGCTTGGAGCTCTGCAACACACCAGCGTGGCTGAAGAGAGAAAGACAGCAAGAAGGAACAGCTCTTCATCCAGCCCTCTGCATCCTCCGTGCGGGTGGAGGTCTGCCCACAGCCTGACAGCCTAGTGCTGCTGCACCTCGCCCTTGTACACAGATGGAGAGCTGGGCTCATCTCGGCTGCCTCTGACAAAGCAGAGCAAAGAAAACGCTGCCCAGGTGTTGGGATGCAAGAGGTGTCAGGGCAACAAACAGCTCAGGGCAGGGATCCCAAGGGGCAGAAATGTGAGCAGAGCGCTGTCAGCGCTGGTGAAATGAGCCTCAAACGCCATCCTGCCTGGCACCGTCCTCCATCGCCCTCTGAAACGCTGCCTTCTTCTTTATGGTGGTTGTGGGTTTTATTTTTTGTATTGTGGAATTAGAAGTCTGATTGATATGAATATGTAACAACACGGCTTTATTAATAGCAGCTGCATTATCAGTTAGCTCCCTGCTATTGGCAGGAGATCTGGGACAATCTGTGGTCTGAAAACTAAAGAGAAATGCAACCCGCAAAGGCAGCAGCAGCGAGATAATTTCATTCCTTTTCACGGTGAGCTGGCCAGGACATCACAAGCACGACGCTCACCAACACACTGCAATAGCTCTCCCTGCCCAGCTGCAGGAACGGGCATTGGAGCTGCTCCACATGGTGGGGTTGGCAGCCCCTGTGCAGGCAGGAGATACCCCTTCGTGCCAGGGAGCCCCACAGCCAGCTGCAACCTTTGCAAATTGAGGTCACTCAGTGCGGAGCACCGCACAAATCTCACTGACACGGGTAATAAACTCCCTTCGCAGTTTGCTTTCCTTACTACCCCCTCCACCAGCCTGCAGGCTTAAATGAAAACAAGATTACAAAGGAGATTGGATTGGACATATTTCTGGTGTGCTATTTTAGCTGTAAATTATGCCAGCTTCATAAAACCCCAACTGTTCTTTCCCAAGATCCCCACGTAGATTGGCTTGCTGCTATCAGGCGGACCGGGCGCTCGCTGCGGGCAGACGTTGTCTGGAAAACTGCTGAAGGGGTCTAAGCGTTATCAAGATGCCGTAGCACTGCACATCCATATGCATCTACACACACACACACAGGCACAGCAGCACCCGAGAACTTGTCACGGATGCTGATGGCACACACATACAGGTTTTGCTATACCCGAGCCGACTCTACAGACCTCCTGTGACATCTCCACTAACACTCAGCCCAGTGTCTGCTCCCAGGAGAGCACAGTATAGGGCAGCACTGTGCTCTGTCTGGATGTGAGGTATGAGGCGAGGGGCCCTGAATACATAGTGGGGTGAGCCTGGCTTGCTGTGGGCAGCCCCAGGCATGGCTCAGGAGCAGGCACTGCAGCACCAAAGGCAAAAACAGCCACACCACGAAGTTTGCTACAGCAAAACTGGCAAGAGCTTTTGCAATTCCTTTCACGAGCAGCACTGCACCTTGGCTGCGCTCCATGACACTGGAGGACAGCAGTGCTGCCCAAGCACATGGTGCTGCTTTGGGGTAAACCAAGCAGCAGTGCCCAGAGCTAAAAGGAGAGCAGCCCACCCCACCCCACGGCTCCAGCCCCTGGACCTGATCCTACCAGAACCAGCCTCCCCGAGGGTGCTGCAGCCACCAGGATGAGTTCCCAAGCCTTTGTGCAGCTGCTGGGCCACTGTGAAGCAGGGCTCTCTAGTGAGGCTGTAGGGATTTACACAAGGCCAGGAGCACAACGAACACCCCCTATTTCCTGCTCCCTCCCAACCCCAAGATTGTCTGCTGGCAACCCAGCTCCATGCCTTTTGCTCCTTCCCCTCTGTAGCACGGCCAGGGCTTCCCCTCTGCGGTCACAACCCTGTGCTGGTAGCGAAGCAACAGTGACCTGGAGCTGAGTACCACCACTCTGCAGCTGTGAGCATTCTGCCTCCTTCCAGCGACAACAGCCACAGTGGGGATGCTGCCAGCAAAGCCCATGCAGCCCAGAGGAGCCCTCTTCACCCAGTTCCCATTACCTGGAGGAAGGAGCACCAGCAGGCTGTGCCTTTCCCAGCAACACGTCTGTAACCCTTCAGTGGCTCCACCAGCTCAGAGCCCAGCCAGGTCCCACCGTGCTTTCCGCACGCGGCAGCTTGCAGCCTCACCGCCAGCACAATAGGAGCAGCACAAACCAAAACCCTCTCTGGAACATCAAGCGCACCCTGTCTCAGCCGTCCTCCTCTCACCAGCCCTTCCACGTGTTGCTACAGCCTCAGCCTTGCACATCTACAGCGGCTTCCTCACCTGAAGAACCCCTCCCTGCAGAGTCAGCAACCACGTGGGAGACCACACGATTCCTTGCAAGGCCCCCACACACCTTTTGCTAAGGAAGGACACAGCACCCTACCCAGGCACTGCACGCTGGCAGCATCATTAGCTCTGCAACAGCACACTGCAGAAAAATGAACAGGGTGGAAGCCTCAGATTGGGTAAGATGGTGGATGGATATAAAGGAGTTTGTGCCCAAAGACCCCCGGGTGCCTCACTGTGCTCTCCAGCAGGGATCTGCATCCCCATCACGCGGGCACACACGCGACCCAGCCCATGATGAGCAGTCTCTGCACGGTACACTCCGTACCGCTCACCGCCGGGACTTGGCAGAGGGCTTGTCTGCACGTGTACATATCTATCAATACAAAAGCAGGCTTCCCGGGCAATCAATAATGCTATTTAAGAGATAAATCTCAGTATCGACTGACTGCTGAGGCCAGCTCCTGATTAATTTAAAAGAGAGGCAAGGCAGGGAGAACGATGAGGAGCTCAGAAGTGTTCCCAGCCTCACTGAGCAACCATCCTGCGTGCTGAGGCTGTGCTGGGCTGACACCTTGGAGCTGGGGCTGTGCAAGATGTGGGGCTGCCCCTTGTTACCACTAACAGAGCTGTCAGGGTGCTGCTGGCTGCCCAGCCCTAGAGCTGTACCATATGGGGATGGACAGGGCTGCATCCTGGTGCACCCGTACCTCTGTCCCTTAGTTTTGAAGCTGGAAGAACCCAGTGGCACAGACACTATGGATGGGTGATGTCTCTGCTCCCACAGGCAGGGTGCTGGAAGCGTGCAGCACAGCTTCAGCCATTTCAGGGAGAGAGAGGGACCATTACTGCAGCTCAGCTGCCCTTCTCTTACTGCAAGCTCTGAGACATCACCAGCACGAGGGTCCTCTTTGGTGCCAGCTCTCCCCATGCCATTGCTGGTGGCCGCACCCCAGCAGTGCTCTGCCCCTATGGGATCCATGCCCTGCTCTGAGCAGCCTTGGGGGCTCTGCAAGGCAGCTGCCTTCCTTGTCCTTACATAAATGCTTTCTCATTTCTGGCATGTGGTGTCTGTGTGTTGGTGCTGCCCTGCTGGATGGCACTCAGCTCACAGCGGTGAACTGAGAGTTTTGAAAGGGAAATCAGTGGAAGGACCACCACTGGTGGGCTCTACAAGCGTGGGGCTGAGCTGAGGGGCAGCAGCTTTGTCCTTCAGTGCCAGGGAACAGCTGCTGAGAAGGTGGTGGAAGCATCCTCCAAGTGGCACGGGGCTGTGATTTGAGTCAAGATCTGATCTCTGCAGAGCCATGAACAAGTCCCAGAGCCCAGCTCACTGCTCCCCAGCACACGGGTTGGTCAGTATGGTCACAGGGGACAAAGCAACACGCTGAAATGCATGTGCAAACAGTGCCTTATCACCAGCTTGCTTTCTGCTCTGGGAGTCCCATGCTAGACAGGACCTGATGCTAGGAGCTGATGTTCAAAGCAAGGTCTGGCTTATCTCAGCTTACAGAGGTGAGCTCCAGCACTCACTGAGAGCATCGTGCCTCTCTCCTGCCTTGGAAACCTTGAGGCCAGTGGGCCCCTGCCCGGGCAACCTCCCACTGTGAGCTTTATTGCTAGCTAATAGAGACAGTCTGAGCCTGATCCGCACCCCAGGAGGTCCTCCCACAGCCACCAGCACACAAAACAGCTGTGGCTTTGCACCTGTTCCATAGGCTTTTCCTTCTCAAATGGTCCCAGTCCCCCTCGCAGGCAGCAAGCTGCTTGCTCAGCTCAGAGTTGCAGCTGCAGGCAGAGCTCCAGCAGGGCAGAGGCAGCTGATGGCAGCCAGCAGCACCTGCCCACGACACTGGGCAGCTCAGCCCTTCCTGATACCCTGGGACAGTCCAGGACCCACAGTCAGCTCTGTGCCCTTATAATGGAGCTCTGCAGCCAGCAGCATCCCACACAAGTAAGCTTTGCAGTGGCTGCACTCCAGGCTGCTGCTGTGCTAACCAAGCGTGCATCCAATGCATTTCCCTGCCAGCCACTCAAACAGCCCAGCTACCTGAGATAGATTTATGCTAGGGCACCCCAGGTGGTGGCAAACACACCAACCTCGGTGCTGGGGTAGTGGGACTTGCTTCCTCCCTGGGCTTCTCAACCAAGGAGCCCCACTGCCTGCCAAGTGCTGCTCCATGCCCCGACTCCATGCACACCACTAAAACCACCCCAAACTCTTTGACCAGGGAGCTGAGCCCCAGCGAGCAGTGAGTGCACGAGGCAGCAGCTCAGCTACACGCCGATGCTCAGAGGGCAGGAGATGGCCCAAAGCACAGCAGGGCTCTCTGACCCGGATGGGGGTTATTCCTGCTTTCCTCATCAAATAAATAAATAAAGAAATCACGTTTCCTTTCATTTCTTAACACAATTTTTGTGTTGCTGCTCAGGCGCAGTGTGGAACTCCTTGCCGCAGGATGGCAGCTCAGCATCCCTTGGGCCTGATCCAGAGCTGTTCTTGGCCCCTGGGGCAGCCTTGTGCCCAGTGAGGCTCTGACACACAACAAACTGCATCTGAGCCCTTGCTGGTGAGAGCCAGTTTGTCTCCCCTCTTCCCTTGCAGAGATGGGGAAACTGAGGCATGGGTAGGTGAAAGGTGGCACAGAGCTGTCTGGTTGTTGTATGAAAGGAGAAAGCTGCAAATGTTTTCACATTGCTCCCACTCTGCAGATCCCTTAAGGAGGGAACCACATCTCTCCACCAGTCCCACTGCCAGCAAGGAAGAAAACTCACCCCATCCCAATTGTCCTACAGCAGGGAAAAAGGGAAAGAACACCAACAAGCTCAAGCCAGAAGCCAAGAGCCTTCCTCACTGTTCTTTCAGCTCAGCTGGGTGCAATCCACATCAATAAACACCACAACACTGAGAGAACACGGAGGGCATCACTGCCTGGGAGTGTGCCAAGGTGACCCAGCAGCAACGGCACAGCTCCCGGCTGGGGAAAGTGGGGCTGGGGGGAGCAGCACGGATCCCATTCAGCCCCTCCGGAGCCCTAAGAGCAGATTCCTCCTTCTGTGCCTCTGGGCTGGGCGGGTACCACCTGCAGATGCACCATCCATGAGCTACGACCGCAGCAGGATGGATGGAAAGGATGCACCCTAGGCTGCAATCTCCTGTGCCCGCACAACATCACGTCTACCGCCGCCCCACGGTGCGTAGCAGGGTCTTGCTTCAGAACCCTCGGAGCACCGAAACCTGGGGGGAGCACGGGAACCCCGCAGCAAGGCAGGAGGAGGCAAACCTCCCGCATAACCTTGGCGCGGGCAGCAAGCAGCGCACCGCTCGGGGAGCGGAACGAACTCCTGCAAACTGCTTGAGACGGCAGCGGGCAGCGCGCATCTCCAACCTCGGCCCCCCCCTCCGGGCGCACAGCGCTCACCTCGGCTCCGGCTCCGCTCCCTCCGTCGCTGCCGGTGGCTCAGGCGGGCGGCGCGGCGGGCGGGCACGGCCGGGCCCCTCCGGGCCGCCGCCCCCATGGCTCTGCCGCCGCCGCAGCGCCCGCACCGCGCACCGCGCCCCGCTCAGCGCGCAGCCGGCGCCCGCCGCCCCCGCCCCGCCATGCCGCCGGGCTGCCCGCTCCCTCCGGCCGGCGGCGGCGGGCGGCTGCGGCACCGGGCGCTGTGCGCGGCTCTGCGGGGCTGCGAGCGGCTGTGGATACGCGGGGCGGGGCCCGGGGAGAAAGGGGGGAGGGGGCGGGGGGCGGCGGGAGGACCCCGCGCTGCCCCGTCGGGACGAGGGCGCAATCGGCTGCGGTGTGCGCGGTGCGCATCCCCGGGCCCCCATCCCGTCGGAGGTTCCACGCCCGGTGCTCTGTCATCAGAGGAATGCCCCTCTCCGCCGCCCTTTCCGAGCTGGAGCATCTCCCCGCTGCCCACCCGCCCCCCGAGCCCCCATCCCGGGCTCTGACCACGATCCCGCATCAAGGCCACCTCGGTGCCCCCTCGCAGCTCTGGCGCTGCCTCGCCAGCACCCAGCCCCGCTTGCCATCCCTGCCATCCTCTCGCTCGACACCACGGGATCCTTCTGCTGTTCCCCGTCACCTTCATTTTGAGCACCTTCAGAACTTCTGTGCGACGTGCCAGGTTTGCACCTCTCACTCTTCACCCTCCTCCCCGAGCACAAATGCGCTTCCTGCGCTCCCATCCATAGGTAACTCCATGGTAACCTCCTCCATTAAAACAAAAAACCACAACAAAAAAACCAACAAAAGCTCTTAAAGAAACCCTTATCTCGGCACAGGAGGCGGCTGGTGCGTGTTTCTCATTAAATGACGGGGAAATGAGGGCTGGGGGGGTGGGAAGTTACCATGGATCAGTGGAATTCAGGTGCACAATTAGCTGGACAGCACCCACAGGAAAGAATGCCTCCCATGCCACCGTTTCTCCTCGTCTTGGCCAGGGCTCCAACAACACCCAGAAGTCAGACCTGCCTGCAGCTTCCCCGGCTCTGAGCTCCTACCACGAGCGCTTCTGCTGCCTTCCTTGCATTCCCCGTCCCGCTCTGTGCCCTGAGCCGCTGCAGAAATCCCACCCAAACCCTCGGCCACCCCGTGCTCCCCATTTCAGCAGCACTCCCCCAGGCCTCCCCACAGCCACAGCGTCGCCAGCAGAGCAGCACCCAGAGCACATCATTCCTCTCTCTCCATCTCCCACCTGACAACAAACCCACGCCGGGGGGTCCGTGTGCCCCTTCCTCCTTCTGCCCCCCCCCCCCCCCCCCGTCCAGCACAGCACACCCCAGGAAGCTCCCTGCTCCCATCTCAGCATCTCCTGCACTATTTTTAAACAGGTGGCAGTTTTGGTCTCTTTACAGATCCAACCGTGTGAAAATAACTGGGAGAAAACAAATATCTTTTCAGGATGGAGATTAAAAGGAAGATCCAACGAAGCTGGTCGGCTTGCCTAGCTTTTAATATCAAAGTTTGCTCCATAAATACACGTTCATCCCTCTGCCTCGCCTGTGTGCACAGACAGCCCTCCCATTGCAGAGCATCAGGCCGTGCTCACACGCACCTTTTGGCTGCTGCTGTAAAGCTGTTAGAAGCACGAGCTCAGAGAGGGGGAAACGTCCCCTGCTGTATGGGATCGCTGCTCCAGCAGCACGCGTGGCGGATGGGATGAGGATGGGAGGTGCACACCTGGGCTTCCTCCCTCCTACAAGAGGAGCAAAGCGGCCCCCTCCTACTCCATCTCTCCAGATGGCTCCGAGCCAAAGCGAGTAGGAGAAATCACGACTACCCGATGGCTGCTTGGCAGTTGTCATGAAACAACCCAGCAGTTGTCAAGCCGGATCGCTGTCACCTGCTGGGAGCTGCTCTGCCACGGCGTGGCAGGACTCAGGACTGTCCCATCCCCGGCTGCTCCATACAGAGCCCTGAGACCTCAGCTGGGCTGACCGAGACCACCGGGCTGGGTTTGAGGAGCAGAGCTGAACCTCCAGCACTGGGAGCGCTCGGTTGAAGCGGTGCTGGGCTGAGGGCACAGCATCCCTCCTGCCGGGCGCCGTGGGAAGGCTGTTGTGGAATAAACATCCCATTAAGCCCAGGAAAAATAAAATTAGCTCGCCGAGCCCAGTGGGATGGGAAGCAAACAGCTCCATCGGCACTCGAGAGCAAGCGGTTTATGTAAGCAACAGGCTCAGCAGCTGGGGGAGCAGCAGCGTGAGGGAGTGGGGCTGGGAGCGGGCGGACACCGGCACCTTTCCCAGGCGGTTGTCACCTGCGGGGCACAGCGGTGCCCTCGGGTATCGCAGGGGGCCTTTGGTGATGCTCCTCCTCGCGGAGCAGCGAGCCCAGGGGGCACAGTGCAAGGCAAGGAGGCTTCTCCCTGTGCCAGGGGTGCCCAGGTGCAGTGAAGGTGAGAGGGTGTTGGGGTTCTGGGGGCCTGAGTTGGACCGCAGGGACTCGTGAGGGCAGCACTGTGAGCATGGGGTGCCTGGAGGCGGCTTGTACCCTGCAGTGGTGGGGTCTGGGGTGGGGAGTGGAATAGCTGCTGGGCTCCATTCTGCTGCCTCTCCCCTACTGCCCTCTGTGTGCCTAAAGCCCATCTTCCACGGCACCTGCTTCAGCCTCCTCAGTCCCCAAAGGCCTCAATTAAACATGCAATTAGGAACGTGTTGCAGTAACAACAAAACAAGCCTTCAAACTGGAAAAAGAGCATTCTTCACACAGCAAGATTCACATGAGCCCGACAGAGTGCACTGGAGGCAGAGCACCACGTTTCTGGTGCAGACAGACTGGGGCAGCTCCGGGTTCACACCACACATGGGGATGCTCTGTACTGGGAATAGTGGGGTTCAGTGGGGAGCAGAATGCCAGCAGCTTGCAGGTTCCAAGGAAACCCATTCATTCTGTTATGGATCTGCCTCTCAGCCCTGAGAGGTGCCATCCTCCAGTGGAGCTTATCCAGGAGGAAGCACTCAAGATCTCTCACCCTGTGCCATTAAGGAGTCATTAAACTCACCCAGAAGATCTTCCCATTGCGGAGTGCAGGAAGAGAGCTTTTTCCCTTGTGCCCAGTTGTTAGCTAACAAGGAACCTGATTCCACCCCTAGGGGATCTTCAGGTCCATCCTGGGCTCCAGTTTCACCCCACAGCTGGGAGGACAAGCAGGCACCAGGAGCACAGCCCTGCGGGTTTGCAGCACCCAGGGACCACAGTGCCCTGTGGATGCCATCCCAGCAGCAGAGCCAGCGGGGTGATGGATGGCAGTTGTCTGTATGGCTGCAGCACAATTACAGAGCGGAGCAGTGCCGGAGCCGGTCGGGGAGATGGCAGCACTCCAGCTCTGCGGCTCCTTCCTTACCTGGCTAAATTGGTCCATCTGCACAGAGCAGCCTGGCTGCCAGACAGCTCAGCCCCCTCCGAAAGCCGGAGGCATCAATGCCTCTGCTAATTAGACCTGTTGCCGTGGCTGTTTTTCGCTTTGTTTTCCTCTCAGGCAGCGGTCGGGACGTGCTGAGGGTATCACTGCCCCTCCAGGCGCTCCCACCTGTGCCAGGAGGGCAGGACCTGAAACCAGCTGGAGGAGGCGAATCCCTCAGCCCATCCCTTCCCCGTGTGTAGCTGTGGGAGTTGAGCAGGGACGCATCCCTCGGCACAGAGGTAGGCAGCACCCGTCCCCTCCATGCCAAGCGCGGGGCCGTCACCGCAGACGGACTGCGGCCATTCAAGGAGGGCTTGAAGCGGCTGTGGCCACCTCATTGCATCCGTATCAACGCGAGCTCCCCCAGCACACACCTCCCCACGGAGCAGCGCCCACGCATCCTCACCCCTCCTTCCTCCCCTGCCCCTCTCCCCAGCTGACAGCCGAGCGCCGGGTCCGAAGGAGAGAATAAACAGAGATTTGGCTACGATAAGGAGATGGAGGCATCCACGGGAGAGCATCTGACAGCTTGGAGCGAGCGGAGAGCTGGCTGTGGAGGGGCGATGGTAATTACAGCCTGTTTGCACTCACTCCCTCATTTAGCAGCACAGCTCTCCATCCTCGCACGCAGCCCGGATCCCACTACTCGCAGCACACAGCTCTCCCCCCGCCCCGCTTCCACCTTCCCAGCTCTGCCCCATCACCCCCCGGCTCTGCCCCCTGCACCCGTGGGGCCGCACAGCGTTTACCTCGGCGATGGCTGCCTCGGTTCATCCCCTTCTCCCTCGCCCTGTTGCTGAAGGAGCAGCAGTGAAATTACACCTCCTGCTCCACACCCCCGCGTTCCCGTACTGTCTCCTGGCCAAACCCCGTTCGTTGCCTGCTGTTATTTTTAGCTTCTGGGAGCACTGATCTTTTTTTCTTAATGGCACACGTGTGCTATGAGAGGAGCACAGACAGAGCTGCTGGTCCCAGCACGGCGAGCACCCCGTGGGTACTCTTTGCTTCTCCCCCCTCTTTGCAGCACAGCCTGCAGACCCTCATAGGCTGCCATCCCCTCTGCAGGTGGGGAACGACCACGATTCCTCCGTGGTGGGGATAAATCAGGAGTGCAGCAGAGATAGGGCAGCACGTGGGCTCCTTGCACCTGGTGCTGCCTCCACGCACCTGAGCACAGAGCAGCTCCCCACCGAAGGGGTGTGTGTGTGGGGTACATGGAAGAGGATAAACAGCCTTTTTCTCTACACACCTCTATTAGGAGGTGGGGGTCTGATTTGAGTCACTTGGTGATGCCCCTCACAGGGATGAATTAAAGACTGTAAGAGTATGATGCTTCTCCTCAATGCCACACAAATGAGAGGACTTATATCTGGGACCATCTCCGGCACCCCCTGCTCCAGGATGTGCGCCCATCACACCAGCCCTTATTGCCAGCCAGGACCCCAGTGTTACCTGCAGCTCCCCCCGGGCAGCACAAGGAGCTCAAAGCCATCCTGCAGCTCAGCAGGAGGATAAATCAGGAGCAAAGCACAGGGCTGGCAGCTTGCTGCTGGGCGATGGCCCCTTTGAGGGCACCTCTGCTGCTCTCCATTAGGATTTTCCAGTCGTCGTAATAAAGTGAAAGCTGATTTAATGCCCTCGCCCTGCAGTTCTGGGCACACTGAGGATCTCACCTTCAGTGCTAACAAGAGTGTCTAAAAGGGCTTTTTAGCCACAGCACCAATCAACCCCAAAAAACAGCAGGAGCTGGGGAAGGCTGGGAGAATGCTTAGGATACAGAGGATGATCCCAGACTGTACTGGAAATGCTTGCACGATAGTTGGAGATTCAATGCAAACAGTGCCCTGAAGGCCAAGGGCTTTTGTAGCACAGAGGAGAGCTTTTTGGAAAGCAGGAGATGATTCATAGCAGCAGAGATGGCCGATTGCTGAGGGAAGCCTCAAACCTCAGCGACTTCCAACTCCTGTTGCATCTAATGAGGCCGCAAGCTGTCCTTCCCTCAGCAATAACCTCTTGGTGACCGTTCTCTTCTGTACTGCTGTCCGAACAGCCGCAGATCCACGGCTGGAGGAAGCAGGGTGGTTACATGGAATAGGATACAGGCACATCCTGAGCTCGGGTGGGCTCTGAGGAGAGGACAAGCAGTCCTGCTGCAAGGCAGGCAGCGCAGCAACCAAACTCCCAAACACTCCCGGCGTCCATCCATGGCCTCCCATATTTTAATCTACATTGCGATGAATTCAGCATGCTTTAATATCAAAGATGGAAGATCAAGGGCCCATCAGTCATAAATCCTTCTGCGCTCGTTTTCCCGTATGAAGCCTGTGTGTATGCAGGGCAAGCACGGTAATTAGAGTCCCGCAGTGAATTATTTGGAGGAAGGACCTGAAGGCATTCAGACATCGAATTCTCATTCTCAGCATGTTCCTGCCTGGCGGGGATGCTGGAGGGGTGGAAGGGCTGCATGGCACACAGTTGGGGTTCCACATCCAGTGCTGGGGACAGCAGCACCCAGGAAGGCTCCTTCACTGCAGATGGGGATGCTGGGGCTGAAGTTGGGGATCACTCGTGGCCATCGCAGCCCAAACTGAGCTCTGCTCCAACCCCTGAGCACCACCCCCAGCCTGGGGCCCCATCGCATTCCTGCTCCCTTTTTGCAGCTGCCAGCTTCGGCCCAGCAGAGCCAGTAGCAGACATCTGCATTTCAGGCACGCAGCACAGAGCTGAAGCCATGGTTACACACCTCTTTCTATTCTAAGCAGCCGCTTCCTCGAGTTGTTTCTAGCTGTCCTCTGCCTTTCCACCTTTGTGCCTGGGAGCTGGCAGGTGTTACCCCGGCACGAGCGCAGCTCTGTGGGCAGCCACAGCTGACATACAGGCTGGAGGTGGACGCTCCAGCTGGGGCAGTGCGAAGGCTGTGTGTCCTAAAGCAGTCCGGCCCAGCAGCAATGTCTCTGTGGGACAGCAGATCCTTTGGGGTAGGTGCTGGAAACCAGCACGGTGGGGACATGGAGGGAGAAGGGACCTCTGGCTGTGCCTCCAGAGCCGCAGTTTGGTGCTGGTTGTACTGAGCTCAGGGCTGCCCCATTCCTTGGCAGCCACAGCAGCACACCAGGGGCTTGTGGATGTCTTTGAACATTCCCCAGGAGGCACAAATCCCTCCAGAAATGCACCCCACGCACGTACAGGCTTTCAACTCGATCTCTGGTTCCTTCCCCCAAGCGGGAATCCCTGGGCGCACAGAGCGCTTTGCCCCGAAGGAAACAGAGGGTTTTGCCTTTGCTTAATAGTGATAAAAAGGAGGAAAACAAGCAGCAGATCCCCAGCTTTGTGAGCACCGGGTGGTCCCTTTCCCAGCTGGGTGACCCCACCTGCATGCCATGCCATGCCGTGCCATGCCATGCCATGCTGTGCCACACCGTGCCATGCTGTGCCACCACATGCTCCCCATGTTTGCTTTTTCCTCCAAACCTCAGCCTCCAAAATCACAGAGCTACACACAAAGGGCTGAATTTTGAACGTGTTCTTTAAGGATTAAATTTCAAGGCCTCACAAATACCCGGAGAGGCTTGGGGATGCACGCCTAGCAGCAGAGGATAAGCATCTAAGAACTGCTATTTAAAAAGGAATGAGTCGCGGTGTTCAGATCAATCCTGTGATATTTAGAAGCCCAATTCCTGAAGTCTCAGCCTTGGAGAGGGACTTGGATGAAGCTGGGTGAGACCTCCTGGGTTTGTCCAAGGCAAAAGCCAGGCTTTCATAGAGTCACAGAAGCATTAAGGTGCTACAGTCCAACCACAGTCCCATTGTGTCCACTGACCACATGGAGCAAACCACGTCAGCCACCATCAGCAGGGCCAGAGCGCTGCTGGAGCCCCAAACACCACCTGCAGCAGCACAGGGAAAGCAGAGGAAGGCATTTATTTTTAGATGCAAAGCATTTGTGTTTCCCTCTTTTATGGAGATGGGCTGAAAGGAGTGAGAACAGACGATGGCATCGAATTCCTGATCCAACACTTCAGCTGTGTGCCATCAAAATAGCATTGCAAACAGACCCTATGGGAACCCACAGCTCCGGGTGCCACTCAAGAAGCCCCCAATGGGAGCTGCTGTGCTGCAGGGCTGGGAGCATCGCCCTGCCTGCATGGCATGCACAGAAGTGCATTTTGATGTTCCCTTTGAATCACTCCTCTCTCCTCCTTCTCATCCCCCTAAGGCGCTCTTAACGAAGCCAGAGGGGGAAAAGCTCTTTGAGTGGATTGTAGATGAGCAGGATCTTATCATCCATCTTGGATTTACTCTGTAATCCTGTTTAGAAGTGGAATCCCAAATGCTAGAGCCATCAGTCTGTGACCCATAGCTGAGAGAGGCCCCTTCTGCTCTGCCACCATCCCTCATCAGCCTGCTCACGTGCTGAAGCCGCCTGTTGGGTGGGAAGGTGCTGTGGTGGAAGCTCAGCCTTGTCCCCTCCATGTGTGTGGGATTGGGACTAAGGATGGGAAGCAGCCCCATGTGTACCCCCCACCTGGTCACCTCCTCTCCTGCTCAGTCCAGTCCAGCTGCGCTCCCCAACCCCATGTGCAGAGCAGGGAGCAAATCCCTGTTCCAGCCAGGCAGTTGCTGATCCCTGCTGTTAATTGGCGTGGCTGCTCCTTCCTGGGACTGCAAGGTTTCCCACTGCCCTTTTGCATTTTGCATTGTCTTCTGTTCAGCTGAGGATGCTGGCAGCCCCTGGGGCACTTTTAATTTAAAAGAAGAAACAAACGTGCAGACCTCTTGCAATTTCCAGCCTGGCACAAAGCTGCCTGCAGCCCGTAGGGTTCCGTGCTGCACTCTGTGCATCCTCGGGTTCCCCAAGCACCGCTCCAGAGCACAGAGCCCAGTGGCACAAAGGGCAGCACAGCCGTCCCCTCTCCCTTCCCCTTACTCAGCAGCATCACACTCCCTCCCCTCCAGCAGCAGCCAGGCATCAGCCCGAACTGCGTGGTGACATGACAGTAAGTGCCCCCACTGTACGGCAGCACAGACCTCCAAACTGCTCACTGAAAGAGCACAACCGGCCCCCAACAGAGCCGGTAATTAAAGGTAACCGCAGCCCTGCATGGTTACGGCTCTAATAAAGTGATGAATGGAGACGACACTCCCCCTGTTGCAGCTGGAGCACCTGGCCGAGCTGCATTCACACTGTAAGCACTAATTGGAGAGGTCAGCTTCTTCCCATCATCGCTGTGCGGATGCTGAAGGCACAAGGGGAGAAGCATGCGGGTGGGAGCAGGAGCTTTGGCACTGAGAGCAGCCCCGGTGCCTCCCCAGGAGCTGGAGCCCTCCTTGAGGACATCTCCAACCCATTCAGCCTCACCAGGCCTGCAGTGCTTCAGTGGAAAGTGGAAAGATTTAAGAGGCAGCGGGAGGATTCTCTCATTGACAATGAAAGGAATCCCCCGCAGCGACAAAGAAAAGAGCCGGTGCTGGGAGCACAGCAGGGAGGAGAGGTGTGAGGAGGAGGAGATCTGGGGAGGAAGAAGCATGGCAATGCCTGAGCGCACGCACACGGGGCACACGCTGGGGTTGTGCTGGCAGTGTCAGGGCTGCTACGAAGGTAACGTGCTCAGTGCAGTGTCAGCACCCTCCAGAGGGGATCCCCCAGCACAGCCGTGAGCTGCGCAGCTCAGGGAGCAGAGCAGAGGCACGTGTGTCACCTCAGCCCCTCTGAGCCCAGTGCACAATGAGGCTGAAGGCAGCAGCACGGACAGCACGCAGGTACCTCCATAGGCAGCTCAGTCCCTTAAAAAACTCACAGCTGGAGCAGGATTCCAACTCTTGAGTGCAGAAGCAGCTTGAACAAGTGGGAAATGAACAACCAGGGTGCAGCCGGAGGTGCTCAGCCCACCCAGGTGCAGGCATAGGCTGGGGAATCCATGCAATGTGCTTCTATTTCCCCCTTCCCCTCCCCTGTGTGCTCTCCCAGCAGCGAGCGCCTGGCCGGGGAAGAGAAGATGGATTTGACTGCAAATGCTGCCAAGTGCAGCGAGTCAATATGCTGGGAAAACTAAGGAGACAATTTGATGCTGCTCCTTTAGTGATGCTGGGTGTGATTTGATAAAAAGGAAGAGTCAGTATTTCCAAGCTGAAAGGCGACTGTTTAAACTGGTGTCTGCAGGGCTCACAGCTTTCTTGATGCTTTCGCCTCAGCCTGGATTTCCACTGACAGAAAACCTTCCTGAAGCAGTGCCGAGATGTGCTGACTGGAGATGAGGTGCTCTGGTGAGGCCGTGTTTCCAGGCAGAGGGAAGGAATGGTCCCATTTCTGAGTGTGAGCTCTGGGTCTGCACCCTAACAGCACAAAAGTCAATAGCAGAGCCCCCAGCTGCCCTCTGTGGGGCTCCTGGCTCAGCAGCACAGCATCAAGATGGTGAGCTATTAAGCATGCAGCTGGAGTCTAAAGATCAAAGTAAAGCACCCCTTTGCCCTTCAGGTTTGGCTCCAAACACCTGTGATGTAAGTGGGGTTGGATTGGTGACAAACCTGCCCCACTGCTGGCACCGGCAGAGGACAGCAGGGGACTCCTTGGTCCCTGTGAGCCCCTGCCTGCTCTATTTTGCCACAGGCACAGCCAACAAACTGCAGCACAGCCCCACAAAGCCCCAGTCAGTGCCTTGTGCACCCACTGGCACTGAAGGGGTTGAGCTCTGAGCTCAGGGGTTGAGCTCAGAGGGTTGAGCTCTGCAGACCTGAACTGCCCAAAATGAAATAAGGAAGCACTGCTAGAATGGAGGAGACATCCTGAAGAGAGCACAGGGAAACGGGGCGGGTGCAGAGGGAGAGATGCTGAGATACTGCAGCCACAGCAATCCAATTCCCTGTTCAATTCAATGCTCCAAAGATCGTGCTGATAGAGGAACATCTTTCAAATGGGGATGAGGCTGCAGGTTGGAAATGCAGAGAGGCACTCGTGTGTGTACACATGGGCGTGGGGGTGGAGATGACTGAGAGAGCCCGTAAGAGCCATGGTGGACGATATGGAAGTGAACACCAAAGTCAGACTGGGAAACTCAAATAACTGCTGCGACGTAATGGGCTGAATGCATGCGAGTGCTCAGCAGCGACACGGGGGAGATGGCAGAGCCCAAGACGTCAGGAGCAGCCATTAGGATGGCTCCGCTTCAGAGGCTTTTAAGGAGCTATTTTTGCCATTCTGCAGTTATTCTGCAGGATACTCAGCCCCCACCATCCTCCAGAGAGCTCATCCTCCTCTCTCAGCGTTCCCCACCACCGGAGGTAGAAGAGGGGCCTGGATCACACAGCCACAGGCAGCACAGAGTTCCTGCTCCAGCACCACCCCGTTGGCCCCATCCCATAATACCACCCCTCTGCCACACTGTCACGATGGGAGCGCAGAGCTGTCACCCATCAGCATCCAACAGAGAGCCATGGTGTGGAATTAGCAGCTGCTCTGGGAGCGCCATGTCCTTTGGTTGGGTGTGGGTGCCCCCGAGTAGTGTGTGAAGGCACAGGGGGTGCCAACAGCCTGCTGGGTGCCACCTTCCAGTTGGAGATGCCATCCCCCGCCTTCCAGCTCTACCAGTTTCCCCCTGATCACCCCCGGGGTCCCAGTGCCAACGCCTCAGTTCTTTTTAATGAGGAGCAGGGCAGGGGAAGATGGTGTTTGCAAAAGACGCGTAAGGTACAGCTTACCAAGGGCAGGAGAGAAACGCAAGGTCACGACAGGAAGAGCCCTTTCTCGTTTGCCCACAGAAGGAAGTTGAGCTGTTGTGATCCTGCTGCCTCCAGAAGTCTGAACGTGGTAACAGGAACAGAAGAGGCTCTGAGGTTGCAGCGGGCAGCTCTCCAGCCATTACTTTTGATGGAGAGCTCCCAGTTGGCACTGCAGCCTGCTCCCATGCACACCACTGACACTCCCCTCCAGGCCTCCCATAGCCAGTTTCAGTGCCTACATCACTGCATGTGGTCCATCCCCAGCCAAGTTCCACCCCCCACAATGAATATCTGCTTCCACAGGACAAAATGTCACAGCAGACCATCAGGGTAGGGCTGTTATTTAACAGATTCAGATGTAAGTGGGGTTTGAGCAGCTCAGCAATGCTTTGAGGGGGAACAGCCCCAGCAGAGAAGCGGAGCTGCGTAAGCACTGCCCAGGGCCATCCTTCTGCTGTACTGCATGGCCCTGTTAGCTCACCCATACACTCCCCTCACAGCTTGTGGGTTATTATTCCCGCCTCCAAGGACATAAACAGTTCCCTTGATTTAAGGAACGAGGCTGAGCACCCGGAGCATTTCTCGCCTTGTCAGAGCCTCCCACGTTCGGTCACCCCGCTACTCCTCCAGCCCCCCAGGCACACTACATACCCTAGCACAAATCACACCTCTCCCAGCCACCTCACCAAGATCATCACCCAGGGCCTGTGACAAACACTGGACAGCAGCTCCTCATGCCTGGGCACACGTGGAGCCCACCCAATGCTCAGAGCACTGCTGACCTCAGCCACGGCCGCCCACATCTGTTAGAGGTCCCAAATATGCAGGAAACATCTGGCTTGCCTACATCATCGCCTTCAAATTTAACAAATTCAGCTCTGTTCATTCCTATCCTTCCTGTTTTATGCAGCTTTCCAAGAGGAAAAGAATGTTCCAGAAGGCATTTCTTTCCCTCCCCCGTTGCAGCTGCAGGAGATAGGTGGCCAAATGCAGCCTGTCTGCCTGGGCAGCCCTTGCTGGGTGCTGGAACCACCGAGTCCAAACGGCATGGATTGGAGTGCTGGTCAGCAGCAGGACAGCAGCTGCTGGAGCTACAATGGAGACCTATGATTAAAGAGAGTTGATCCCCAAGGAGTGTGGGTGGACAGCATCAGCATACCTGCAAACCCCTGAGATCTTCTCTCCACAAATGAGAGCACAAAGAGGTGACTTTGAGCTGAGAAAGGCCAAAGCAGTCCAACACCGCATCAGGCTGAGAGAAAACTTGCAAAGCTAAAGGTGCTCCTGTGCTGTCTGTGCCACTGTTCCAGGGCTGGGATCTCCAAGGTGACCAAGGAGACTATGGGAAGAGAAACACGGAGCAAGCTGGGATGAACACTTCAGTGCAACACAGCGGCACAGGCACAGGAGCAAGTCCCAATGGGAGCAATGGCTCTGCCAGCACCACCGAAAGACATGAGGTGCCCACAAGGCGATGCCACATGTTGCTTATCAGGGTACTTCTATAAACAGCCTCCATCTCACTTCCACAGCTACACTACCCTCTATTAGACTGCAGTACATTTAATCAAGACGTTTCTTAGGGAACCAAATAAAGCTTGATGATGCTTAATGGCTGGGGCTTAATGGCAGGGTTGTTTAACTGGGCTCATAATTTTGATTAATTAAGATGCCTGCAGGTGTTGGAGTGGTACTTAGGCAATAGCTTTGATGTTCAGAGGCAGAGGGGGTTTTTGTATCCCCTTCAAAAGATGTTCTGCCAACGCTGGTTCAGCAAAGCAGAATTGCCTCCAAGCATTTGCAAAACAAGTTAACTGTGTTGTAGCTGGCCCTCAGACCAGCTGCTTCTTGGGACAACCCACAGGAAAACACCACCACAAAAACCCAAAGCAAACAAACCACAGCCGCCAAAGGCCCACCAAAAACCCACCAAAACCAAGGCCTGTTCTAGGGCAGCTCCAGTCTCCTTGAGAGGAGAAAAGTAACACAAGGGGATCTCCAGAGGGTGATGGCAAGAGGCCCGATCAGAACAGCAACGCGCACATCCTGGGACTGATTTGTATTTCTATTTCCTATTCAGCAGCCAACATTGTTACAAAACTTACTTACCTCTGAGATTTTTTGCCTCTTGAATGCAAATGAAATGTACACAGGTTTAAAAATGCATGGGCAGAAAATAGGACATGGATACCAGTGTGGCACACGCTCATTTCCATTTGAAATCCGACTGAAGCACCGGAGAGAAACAAAATGAGCCAAACTCACCTCTGTCGCCAGTATCAAACATTAACGTCACATTAAACAGCTTGATTTAAGGCTAAGGAAATTACTGCAGTCAAATATAAGGGCAATGCTACCTCGTGGACTGAGGTCTGGGACAAGGCTTGGAAGAGCAAAGCTTTGCTCTCTCCTTTGCTGTGGACTTATGGGATGCCCTTGGGTATAACAACAGGGCCAAGCCCCCATTTCTTGTCACTGACATCACAGACAGAAGAGCGCAGCAGCGCATTGCCCATGGACCACAAGGCAAACCTATTCCAAGAACAGCCTCAGTGTCACTTCTTGGCAATCACACGCAGTACTGACTGAGTCAGGAGGAATGAGCTCAGCCTTTCATCCATCTGCATTGCTCCCCTCCCCGTGGCTTTGTGCAGTTGGAATAAGAGACGTTCAAATGCAACGTACAGAAACTTCCAACAACAGATTGGAGTTGCCCCTGACTGTTGTCAGCGTGCCCAATGGCTTAAGATGAGTCATAACTGTTTTCCAGTCCACTAACAACAAAGCAGAGATCAGGCATTATTGCTGTGATCCAAGGAATGGAACCACTTTAAGGTAAGTGGTTGAAGCACACAAACACCATCAGGTTTATCCGAGAGGCACAAGGAAGTATAGCACAAACTAACTCTGAAAACTCCAACTGACAGAGATACATCTGAAAGATCACCACCAATGTCTTCAACCCATCTGAGAGAACCCACCTCGCCTATCCCAAGTTTAGCTGCACGGATACCATCTGCAGCCTAGCTGGCCAAGTTTGTTTTCTTTTTATTGCCAGACAAATGCAGGACTCAAAGCCATTTTATTTCTGCAGCTATTAAAAGATTTGATGAAGACCCATCAAAGTACCAGCCCTGTTTGTCCTCTCCCTCTTTGATTGCTGAGTGGATCTCTTTGCTTCCTGCAGGATTAACAGCACTAAGTGAATGTATTTGCCCAGAAGGTGGTGAGAGAAATCTCTTGGTTACCCATCTCTGTCGCTCCAGATTAGACCTGAAGGCCAAAACAAAAGCTCCTGCTGCACTTCAGCCCTTTAAGAAAATGGCACTTTGTAATGCAAAATTGCTCTCCTTTCACTTTTAGGAAGTCTCTGAGGTATCAGGTGGAGGAGGAAGAGCAAAAAGTAACCGGAATGGTTCATTAGAGCATACTCTTTTATTAATAAAGATCAGAAGAATAGCTGAAGGGACAGCAGGTGAATGGATGACACTGAAATTGTCAAAAACTGTTCAAAAGAGCTGAGCTGTTCAGCAATCCAGCAGTAGCTGCTTGTCTTGTTCTGCCAGGGTAAAGAAACCATCCGTGGCTACGGATCCCCAAAGAGTTTTGGAGCGGGATCTGAAGTGGACTCAGTGCCAGCATTGGAGGCCAAATAAACCTCACCTGCAAGTCTTCCAGCAGTAACCAGGAACCAGAGCTGCTGGTCAGAGCCTCACCGCGCTACTTACAGACACTAACCACAGAAAGACTTTGCGATCTCCTATTTTCCGATTCAGAGCCCATATTGGGCTGAAGGAAGCAGAATGTTAACCAGAGCCAGACAAGGGCCACACAGCCCCAGCTTACAGGATCTGTGGGTGAGATGAACTGACCTCCTTTTGGTCCTGACATACTGAATTTTTTCCATTCTGACCCCCCCCCCCCTCGGATGGATAAAGGGGAACAATCTCACGACCACTCAGATTTTGAAAAGACTTCAGATTTACAGAGATGACTTTCTGTGAAGTTCCTCCATTTCTCCATCAGGCAAAATTGATGAAATCAAACTCCCTTCTCATCCTCAAGGTAACTTCCAAGAGCTCTTCTTCTGAGAGAAAACGAGCTTTCCCCTTCTTGCTGTCCACAGGGCAAGGGAGATGCAGCAGCAGCTTCCTGTCAAGGAGGACACAGTGAGTTCTAATGGCCCAAACCACGTGAGCCATTGAGATAGCACTGAAAGCAACTCTTGTGCTTCAAGAATCAGTATATCAAGGAAAGTCCATCCTGTTTATCCTTCCCATGACTAGTTACACAGTTCTGCAATACCTGGTAACACAACTATTTAGGCCCTGGAGCATTCCCAACATTTCCTTTCTTTTGGCTGTGGCTACAACAGCTTCCAGTGATGGACTGAGAGTTCTCTCCACTGCTTCTACACAATGCAGAGGAAGGAGAAGCTGCACTGATAATGCTTCTCCTAGCAGTAAAAATCTGAAATATGCCTAAAGTGTCTGGGGTAGCTTCTATTCTATAGCAAGAAGAAATAACCAATACAGCTGGATTAGAGATTCTGGACAGTCTGATTTCACAAAAGACCCACCTGCCCTACAAGACAACACAGTAGCGTGGATACAGGGGTTACTCCAAACCAGGGTTCCAGACCTTTTCAACTGTGTTGTAGGAGCCACAGCCAAGGTACAGTCACAACACACTCACACCTCACCTACAGAAGGTAACCAGCTGACAGCGTGTGGAGAAGTCCACAGAATCAGTTGGGCTGAGAGTCAGCCACAGGACTACACAGTGCAAAACAATTCCTCTGAGCCCTCCCATACATCTGTGAGAACACAGTGTTTGTCTGTCCGTAGGACTTGAAATCTTATTTGTTTCTTTCATATGGAGCAGATTTGCACTTACATTTGCAAACCAGCACTGGCTCAGGCTGTACCCAAGCAACCATCAGATTTACAGCAAACTTTTTATTTGCAAGGCTTGTGACTTGAGACAGCTGGATACTAAGATAATGGCAGATCTGAGTCACCAAAAAGACAAAATTGCAGAAGAAAATGGAAGCGGAGGATTTGCTACACCTGCAGCATTGCGTTAAGCTACCTCTTGTTCTAACTTCACATTACACAAGTCATAATCTGGACAGTAACTCTTCTTGGCATTCCTGTTTCACAGCCAGCACTCCCAAACGTTCTGCCAGCACTATTGCATCTTCAGGTTAAATTTGTGCAAGGGGTAACTGGTTCAGACTCTTTTTGTCTGTGAGAAAGGCGACATTTCTGCAGTTAAGCCTCTAGGGAGGGAACTGATTTTGGCTTTCATCCAGCATGCATCTTGAACTGACTGATGCTAGCAGAAGGCTATTCACATGTGAAGTCTTCCCACACCCCACTTGGTGCAAGAAGTCAGTCTGGGGCAGACAGTTAAGCTTTCCTATGGAAGCACTGCACTGTATCACTTACTTTTGGGGAGTTCTGAGGTCAAGAACCTTGTCCTGGATATCCAGTGTGATGTCTGAGAACTTTGTCTCTGGCAGCTTGATTTTAACCTGAAATGGTGGGCAGAGGTAAAGCTGTGATTAGATATGTAGATCTGTAAAAGACAGCTCCAAAGATCACACAGCAATTGTACCAAGAGAGCAGGAATGTCACTGATTGGATCATAACAGGACAGGATGTGTTAGGCTGTCAATACTGTGGCATCCTGCTAACTCACACACTTTATAACAAATGCAGACAGATGAAAATCATCTCCTTCCCAGACCCTCCCCATCCCAAAACTGTGTCCAAGGTGAAACTTTGTTTTAGAGCTACATTCACTTCCCTCTGTGACACACATTGCAGTTTCCCTTCAGTACACAAGATCCTTGAGGAGATGTACACGAGTTCCTCAGGTTAGAAAGAGCAGATGAAGCTACAAACACTTGGCTAACTACACATTAAAATCCCACAGGAGGCTGAAGGCAGCCATGCAGCTTGGTGCTTACGTTCTGTCTCAAGTGTGAGACAAGCATGCAGAAGAAGGGCACAGAGAAGGGATGGGAAACACAGGCTCAGCTTACCACCATATCTTCACAGCAGGCTGTGGAAGGGTCTTTCCTGCTCATCCCAAAGAAGACATCCTCTGTTCCCACGTGCTGCTTGAATAAAATCTCATACCTGGAAAAGGAGAGCAGTTGGCTAATAGCAGAAATAGGCCAGGAGGCTGAAAAAAATTGTATTTCTCAAAGGACCATCAATCTTTGTATGAGTTTTCATGTCCTTATCACATTCTCTCCTATTTCCCAGTTTCCCTTCAAGTCTTCAAGCCAGCTGCACTGGATTTCTGTCCAGAGCTGTGACAGTTTGCTTCAACACGAGCATTCATTCCACCTTCCTAGGTAACTGCTGTGCTGCTTCTACTTCACCAACCAGCATTTGCAGGATTGTTGAGCAAAAGAGGCATCCTGAGTGACCACGAACCTCAGCAAGTAGCAAAGCACAGACTCTTGGGAAAAGGCATGGAAAAGGGTGCTGTCAATTAGGTGTTCTGTCACGCAGCCTATTCTTGCAGCCTAGAAGTGCCTCTGTCACCTTGCCTAATTTTAATTGTTTTGCATTTGGCCAACATTAACTTTATTCCGCTCCAAATCAATTTGTTTAATTTAGAACCCTACGAAATCTAGAATCACACATCCCTTTGCTCTTGATATTTAATGAATGAGGGAATGCAGACTGAAAGATTGCATTTAGAACATATTACTCCTGCTAAATTGAGCAAAATAAATGGAGCCTCTTCTCAAAGCTGTTGGAAAAAAAAAAAAAGTCTATGAAAAGTATTTTTCACATCTCCAGCACTCGTGTGCATATGCAATAATTCCTAAGTCAATGAGAAATCTGTCTAGCAGCTCTGGATGCACCTCTAACCATCTGTTTTCCTTTTGGGCCTTTTCCTACGATTTAATTTGATGAACTATTACAAAGATTTATAATCTTGCCTCATCTGTGCAACACAGGACGTAATTGCTGGAGGCTGGAGAAAGGCTGCATCACACCCAGCAGGGAGGGAAGGGTCAAAAATAGAGAGAAATAAAGCGCCTGTTGTGCCCACAGTGCAAAGGAAGTGCATTCTGTACCTCAGCAGCCATAGTTTCAGGAACAACCACACCACAGTATGGGTGCAGCTTCATGGATTTCGGCCCATCTGTTCCAGCATCCAGTGCTCCAGGGCAGTGCATCAGATCACAATGATGATCAATTCAAAATGCTGCTTTGCAAATTACTCGACCCTGAAGGCTTTCTGACCTCTACAAACTACAACATAACTAACATGCTTGCCTATTTCTAAAACACTGGACTTCTACAAGGAAGGGAAGAGACTGTTTAAGGCTGCCCCCTTTAAGGCTTTCCCATGGGAAGCTATGATTGAATAAAAAGATTTAGAACTGCCAGCATAAAGCCTTCCTTCCTTCCTATGGCAGTAGTTGTCTCTGAAGAGTTTAATTCTTTGAAATAAACATAAGTTTGAGTGCTTTATGAATCTGAGTGTGAAAAGTGAATGCACTTCAGCTGCACCAGGAAGAACCAGGTACCTCCCACCAATGTGGCATGTTTCAGAGACACTACATCATTTTGCTCGTCTGCTTCTCTTCCTCATTTCATACAAGCATGTGACACGGCAAAGAGTCTTGTGACAAGAAAAATCAACTCTACCTTTCTGATATGAGATCAGAAGGTTTCCAAGGGAGAAGTTACAATCCTTCCTGGTTTGTTGCTGTACTTACAACACCACTGTCCTTCCATCAACTTTTCTTGACGTGCTCTTGTGCTGTGTTTTACTCACATGGAAGCTGTGCAACCCACCTTTGCACTATGACCACATCAAACCCAAGCACACCATCTCAGACCACTTACTCTGGCTGCTCTCTAGGATCCCAGGTGTCGTCAAATTCGGATCCTTCTGGCACCTCTTCCGTGCTCCAAATAGATTTGTTGTGTTCATGTTTCAGCTGTAAGGTATCTGTAAGCGATAAGGAAAACCCCTGTTTTTATAGAACGCCTCTTTCTCTTGGCTTGCTGAAAATTTCCAGTTTTCTAGACTTTAGGAAAAAAAAACCCAAACCTTTGTTATCAAAATAAATTGTAGTTAATGATCCCATTCACTTCAATATCATAAGGATCAGAATTTGAAGAGGGAGGACGTTTTCTATTCCTTTCCCTTAAATCTCCAATGTCTATGCCAAGGAAATTGTCCTTTCAGGCATAAAACAACCAGTGCTTCAAAATGATTAAAGTGGAGGACAATGAAATATTAATCCTCCCCCATGTCCCTGACACGAGATTTTAAGTGAGCAGAGTCGCTTACAAAAGCGATCTCTCCCTCCCATATAAAGTCATCAGTGACTGAGCACAGCCCAGATGAGCTACTGACAACTCAGTAAAGTCCATAGCAGAAGAACGTGGGCTGTCCCAAACCTACAGTGAAGACGGTCACTTTGACCAGGGTTTGCAGACAAAGAGCAAGATGTGGTAAGAAGAAAACAGAACAGCCATTCCCAGTCTGCTGAGGGTAGTCCTGAGCTAAGCTCATTTCTCATGCCATGTGCTCTCAACGTTCTGGGGATAACGGCACACACCTGTGCTTCACAGCATACCTCCTAACCCCCGCCTTTCACCCAGACTCAGTTCTGGGCAGCTTACTCCATGAAGAACCCTCCAGATGCCCCATTGGAAGCCCAGCCCTCTTGCTTGCTCTAGGCTGTAACAATCCCCCAAGAGTATCTCTATTTGCTGCCGGCTTATGACTCCAGCCAGCCCACGTTCTGTGCTCTGTTTATCATCACCACTTGAAGTGCTGCCCTCCACAGTTACCATTTCTGCTCCTCTTTCTATATTCTGCAGTTAAGTTTCCAGAACAGAAGGATTTTAGTGTAACTGTAACAATGTAATGCTGCTTCCATCTCAAAGGTCCACTCACTTATTGAAGTAAACCACCTGTGATAACTTGGAACAGCTGTTGCAGTCTGTTAACACACAACTGAATGCTAAGATATGCAAACCCTCCTTACCTGCGGTCTCTTTCTTTACCGGTCCAATGCTACCAGGAGTCATGGCACTGACAGAACAGCACGGCTGCAAAAACCCAAATGGGACTCCAATTAATTATCACAGACCACAGCTCAGTAACAATCCCACCAGTAATTACAACCTATTAGCAGAGGTGACTGCTAGAGCCAAAAGTTCCCCCACCATTTCATGACTGAAGCATGGAATCTCTCTCCCTCCCACCAAGCACAGCACCCCAGCGCACTGGGTGCAGGCAGGACTCCCAGAAGCAGTCTATACTACAGCCAGAAGTGCTTCTCAAAGGTTCGTTTCCATGGCATCTTGAGGAAATTGTCGTGCTTTGCCTGCCCTGAAAATATTGCAGGAATCCAAGGGTGCTACGTGCAAATTCCTTTTAACACTAGAGATCATATGAGGCAACAGCGTTTTCCTCTAATCATGAATCAATTTAGTGCTAATAGGCCAATGTGAGGCATTTCTATCTATGTGCGAAGATGCCTCGGTTTGATAGAAGTGCCTCATGTGCAAAGAACATTAAATTAAATCCAAACAAAGATTTCAAATTGCCCAGCTTGACTCAGGCTTAATTGACAGAACTCGCAGCAATTTTCCCTTTTTGCTTCTGAAGTGTCATTCATTTTATTATTAAGATGTAAACAAATTCTTTTGAAAATCGGGATGTTTACTGCAAAGATGTACAGCAGTAACTCCAGCTTCAGAAAGCCAGCACTCAAGAGCTGAGGGGCAGCTGGAGTGTGAAGAAGCACATCTACCAGCTACTGAAAGGCACTTTCAGAAGATATCTCTTCCCCAGATGCCCCCACAGCCACTGCTTGCACTTGCTTTGTTATCTGGGTCATAATGCAACTTGTTTGACGCCCTAAGAGACTTGCCAACGTTCTGAGCAATCTCTCTGGCCTCGTGCATCATGACTGGTAGCACCTGTGGCCCTTCCTGAGCAGAGCACAGCAGGCTGTTTCTCCCTAGCACCCATATGTGCCTACATAACTCTGCAATTCCATGTCACAGGAGCAAGAGAAGTTCTTCTGTGACTTGCCTCAAGTCCCGAGATGAACTGATATCAAAGAACATAGAGCTATTTCTCTCATTAATCCTTCAGATTGTTCATTTTAGAATGATTACTCATCCTTCCCCATTCTACAGTCTCCAATATACCTATTGTACTTCTGTGATCAATTGTGCTTCTTTAATGCCCGGTACAGAATTAACACGTTCCACTGCTGCTGGATGTTTCAGTCCTTACTCAGAAGCTGCATATGTTTGTAATTGCCCCCACCTCTAAAAGACTTCAGGGATAAGCAGGAGGAAATCTAAGCACCCAGGGCTCTCTCAGCCATATACTCTCATTTCCTTTGGGCTAAAAAAATAAGCATCCCTCTCACTCTGTTTATGAAGGTGGGCAGTGATAGGACAAGGGGGAATGGTTTTAAACTGAGACAGGGGAGGTTTAGGTTGGATCTTAGGAGGAAGTTTTTCACCCATGAGGGTGGTGACACACTGGAACAGGTTGCCCAAGGAGGCTGTGGATGCCCCATCCCTGCAGGCATTCAAGGCCAGGCTGGATGTGGCTCTGGGCAGCCTGGGCTGCTGGTTGGTGACCCTGCACGTAGCAGGGGGTTGGAACTGGGTGAGCACTGTGGGCCTTTGCAACCCAGGCCATTCCATGATATGATAAAGCGTATTCCCAGGGCACCCAAAAATATCTCCTAGTTCAGCTAGTCCAAAACCTTCCAAGGTTTGAATCCCTTTATTTGCACTGGGAAAAGTGAGGTTTGTATCCCCTTAGTTAACGAGGACGGGCAGTGATACACTGTGAAGAAGGCACACAAAAGACTCACACCAAAGTCATCGTCGTCCTCTTCCTCGCGTGCATCACTGAGCAGCTTGGCAAGGGACTGCAAAGAGACGACTGAAGACACATCCACATCCATCCTCGCTCCTCACCTACACGGCAAAGCAAGCGCCACATCAGGAACAACAGAGCCTTCCTACCACACTACCCTTCTCCAAGCACCTTGTGCTCCTTAAGCACCGAATCGGATCCAACCCTTATGTACCTTGCCTTTCCCTTGCAGTCTGGGTATCGGAAGACAACACCTCACGTCACACAGAGCAACACGGGGCCGTGAAGGCCCGGCCCGACCCCGCTCGTCTCCCCCTCGGGCCCCAGCACCGCCACGTCCCGCGTCCGCCGTCGCTGAGGTAACGACAGCCCGCTCCTTTTCCCGCCTCCTACAGCCCTCGCAGCCAACGCCGCCGAGCGACGAGTGGCGGGCAGGTGAACCAATCGCTAATGAGGACGGCGAACGCGCGGCCGGCGGTTGGGCAGCCGTGGAGAGCGAGGGCGGGCATAGAGAGCGGCGTTGGGCGCATGCGCCAAGTGCGTTAGCTGCGTACGTCATCTGCGTGCGCGGCTGTTGGCGGCCGCGGGGGGTTCGGAGCGTGGGTCCGCTTGGGGGTTCGCGGCCTGCCGGGCCGCGTGCGCCGTTCCGGGCAGGGCTCGGTTCTCTCGCGCTTCTCCTCTCGCTCGGCTCTGCACCATGAGCCAATTCAACTTCGGTTCGGCCCCGGCGGGAGGCGGCTTCTCCTTCAGCACGCCGAAAACGGCCGCCAGCACCACCGCGGCCACCGGCTTCTCCTTCACGCCCGCTCCCTCCTCGGGGTTCACGTTCGGCAGCTCCACGTCGACGCCCGCCAGCAGCCAGCCCGTCACGCCCTTCTCGTTCAGCACGCCGACCAGCAGCGCCGTGCCCACCGCATTCAGCTTCGGGACGTCCGCGACGGCCTCCACCGCCGCCCCGGCTGCCAGCGTGTTCCCGTTGGGGTGAGGGCCGCGGGGCGGGCGGCTGTGGGGAGCTCGTGGTACCGGTGTTCCGGGATGGGGGTGTGGTTGTGTGCTTTTAACGACGCCTTAGAGTGCGGTTCATCCAATCCTGTGTTCTGAATTGGGAGGGATCTGCAACTCCTGGCTCCACACAGCACCATCCCCAGATCAGACCTTGTGTTTAGCAGGGTTGTCTCAGCACTCATAGAATGGGTTGGAACCCACAAAGATCACAAAGTTGCATCCCCAGGGCTGCCAACCTCCACGCTGAATACCAGCCCAGGCTGCCCAGGGTCCCATCCAACCTGGCCTTGAACACCTCCAGGGATGGATGAGGCACCCACAGCCTGTCTGGGCAGCTGCTCCAGCACCTCACTGCTCTCATAGTGAAGAACTTCCCCCTGACATCCAACCTAAATCTTCCCTTTCTCAACTTTAAACCGTTTCCCCTTGTCCTGCATTATCTACTCCTTGAGGAGCAGTGGCTCAGGGCAATGCCCACAGCCCTCTGGTGAAGACCCTTTTCCTGAGGTCTATAACAACTCATTGCCTAAACGTACAATTCCATGGCACTATCGCAGCGCTTGTTGGCACATCATCATTCTGAATCAGCTTAAACCTGAAACAGGCTCCATACATTAGGGGAAGAGCTGTGTACAAAATCACAGTGCAGCAGCCTCAGTGACATCAGTCTGGTCTGCGTGAGAGCAGCAGGGAGGGAGCTGAAGTTGGTGGTGAGTGGTGAAAGAAACAGAAAGAACAGCCTCAGGTGGAGGAAATGAAAAGGGCACCTTGGGGCTGAGAGAGTCAGTGGCTTCATTGATAGTACTGCAGATGTCTTATAATGCATCCATGTGTGGAAACAATGGAGTGTGAACGGAAGGAGGCAGTTTTACAGGTGGCAGGACTTGTAATGCAGTCTGTCACAACAGGAATGCAATTCTGGCCAAGCCAATCTTTCTGAAAGGTTTTCTGCTGTTCTGTCAGCATGTGGTCAGTAAGAAAGCCATGTCGGTGTTTCTCTGGATGCATGACTTCAATGGGCTGGCTCACTGCTCTTCCTTATTTTTTTTCTCTTTTATAGGGGAAATGCACCAAAACTCAACTTTGGAGGCACTAACACAACTCAAGCTACTGGAATCACAGGAGGTTTTGGGTTTGGTACCTCCGCACCCACCAGCGTGCCCTCAAGTCAAGCAGCAGCCCCTTCTGGCTTCGTGTTTGGAGCTGCTGCCACCACCAGCACCGCCACCACCGCAGCTCAGCCCGGCACAACTGGAGGGTTCACATTTTCCAGTGGCACCACAACTCAGGCAGGAACAACCGGCTTTAACATTGGTGCCACGAGCACTGCAGCCCCACAGGCAGCACCCACGGGATTGACCTTTGGAGCAGCACCAGCTGCTGCCGCCACCACCACCACTGCCAGCTTAGGGAGCACAGCCCAGCCTGCAGCAGCCCCCTTCAGCCTGGGGGGACAGTCCTCTGGTGAGTGCCTGAGCTTGGAGCGGGGGCTGTCACCAGGAGCGCTCCTGAAATCTCCTTCTGCTTGTGTAAAATAAAGCTGTGGCTGTGATGAGTATTTCTTATACACAGAAGGAAGGTCGCTGGCTCGCTGGTCAGGATGATGTTCATCAGTGTTGAATCATTTGTTTAAAGCCTTTTAAGTCCTGAGCTTGTTATCCCTAGATAATGCAGGGCCTTTGTTACATTAAATATTAATGTTTTGCTTATGCTCTTCTACTAACTTTAGATCTCCCTGTAATAAAAGGTTAATCTTTCCTTTTTACTCCTGCTGCTTTTATCTCAGGTCTGAACTTCGGATCGTTGATTTCAACAGCAGCTACTGGTACACCCACAGCAACACTGACTGCGAGCACCAGCCAGGGACCCACTCTGTCCTTTGGAAGCAAACTGGGAGGTAGGGGAAAGAAACAGTAGGGAAATAATTACACACGACTTGGTGAGTCTTTTGTCCTGGCTATAGTTTTTTTAAACCAGAATCTGAAGTGTATGAAAGCCTGGTGGGCTCTGCATGCACGTCATCTAAGCTTCTCTTTGCAGTGACAACCACAGCATCTACAACGACAGCTGCCAGCACAGCTCCCCTTCTTGGTTCCACAGGCCCTGTGCTGTTCGCATCTATAGCGAGTTCTTCAGCACCAGCCTCATCCACCAGCACAGGCCTCTCACGTAAGTCACAGCACACAGATCTTCTGTACAGGAGAGGACAAACAAGCAGCATGATTGATGCTGTCTGTCAGCAGCAGATGCTGTAGTAACAGGGATGATTGGAAGGGCAGCTGCTCTTTTTGTTTGCCAATTTCCTGAAGACTTCTGTAGCTGCTAGAAATTCTGATTTATCAGCAGGGAGCTGTGTTTAATGGCACATACAAACTGCAATGTTGTGTTCTGGTTGCAGTCGGTGCCCCTTCTACTGGGACAACTGGACTTGGAACGTCTGGATTTGGGTTAAAGCCTCCTGGAACAACAGCTGCAGCAACCACCACTGCCACTAGTAAGAACCAGATGCTGATGAAGATAAGGAAGCCTGTCTTCCTTCTAGTGATTGTGCAAAGGGCTACGCTAGTGTAGCAGCACAGCAGTGCTGACGTAACTGAAAATAGCACAGTATTTCTATGTCATTCTCCTTTTCTATCTCCTCACCTTCACAGTTACTTATGGCTTAAGAGTTTGTCCACAGCAAAGAGCCTTTGGGTGAAAGCCTGCAGGGCTTTGAAGTTCTGGCCTGCAGTGAGCAAAGTAAAGAGATGAGCTGCTGTGTCTGTGGCTTGTTTGTGTAGACTCAGGATCCCTGTGAGAGCCTAGGGAGAGACTTATGTGGAGATATGAGGAAAGGGAAAGGCCAGGGATTGCAGGGCTGGTTGGTGAGAGAGAAGTTACTTTTTGATTCTACCCCATGAAGCTGTTTCTTCCATGATGTAAGTTACCAAGTGTTGAGTTTCACAAACCTTTCCCAATCCAGCTACTCAGTGCTGTATTGAAGTGGCAACTCGGGTATGAAAATCTGTGGTAGAATTTGCTGCTGCGGTGTTCACATTCAGGATGGAGCATCCCTTTCTGGATGCAGTGAGCTGTCAGTGTTCAGTGTAACAGCGTGGCTGCTGCTCAGCTCTCGGGGTATTCCTAAAGCTCGTTTCTGAAGGCACTGAAGGGTTTAAATCAGTGATGGAAGTGCTGTATGTCTGAGTGATGGCAGAACCTGATAGGTGCTCCTTTACTTTGTGGGAATGTGGGAGTCTCTTCTATGAAGTACCCTGCTGCAGCAGTGTTGTGGTGCAGCACCTGGATGTGCTGTCAGAAGTGTTAGCTCTGATAGCAAAGCACGAGGAGTTGGAAGGAGGGATATGGGCTGTGTGAAGTGCAGACTGCCAGGTCCTCGTTTTGTTCGAGCTAATAGTCAAGTATTTCCAGTCCACTTCTGTTAGTTGTGCCAAGGAGTGCATCGTGCCCTTCTCAACACACGTGGGATTTTCTCTTTGTTAAGGGGATGTGGTTGAGCTGTATATTGAGCCTGTTCTTGATGTGTTACGCAGCCAATGTCCTCTTCTGTTGTTGGATCTGAATTTCTTCTTTCAGGCACTGCTGCTTCAGGCTTTGCTTTGAACCTTAAGCCATTAACTACCACTGGTACTATCGGAGCTGTGACTTCTACAGCTGCTATAACCACAACAACGACCAGGTGAATGTTCTGTTATAGCTGTCTCCTGACTAGGGCAAGAGGCAGTATTAGTGCTGGTAACTGGTGGAGGGAAGGGGACATGAGGTTGTCAAGGTTACGCTTTGAGTTTTGACCTGGTGTTGTGTACTGTCCCCCGTTTCCTCTCAGTGCACCTCCTGTGATGACATACGCCCAGCTGGAGAGTCTGATAAACAAGTGGAGCCTGGAGCTGGAGGATCAAGAGAAACACTTCCTCCATCAGGCTACACAAGTGAACGCCTGGGATCGGACACTGATAGAGAACGGAGAGAAGGTCAGGTGGCAGCCAGCTTGGTTCTGCTCGCTGAGTTTGTTAGAGATATCAGTTATATCTGGATGATATCTGCATTCTGTTTCTTTTCAATGTTCCTGGTTTGATTGTCTATTTCCAGATTACTTCCCTGCACAGAGAAGTAGAGAAAGTGAAGCTTGATCAGAAGAGGTGAGAAACTATGAACATGAGATGACCTTTTTTTATTGTTTGTTCTTATTCTCCACCATCTTCCACTGTATGGAAATTCTACATCAGCCTGATCGAAATTGTGTGGAGTCATTCACGTTGTCCTTTTCAGACTAGATCAGGAGCTGGACTTCATTTTGTCCCAGCAAAAGGAGCTTGAAGACTTGCTGACCCCTCTGGAGGAGTCTGTGAAGGAGCAGAGTGGGACCATTTACTTGCAGCATGCGGATGAAGAACGAGAGAGGACGTAAGAGAGATCTGTTTTGAACATGTGATAAACAGGCCAATGTGGTGATGGTCAGTCAGGAACGGGGATACAGAGCAATACGTGGCTGTCAGTGACGTATCTTCAAATATGTAATCCTGTTTCATGTCATATTTTATGCATTAGAAATACAGGAATTGCAATTGGAAGCTCTTAAATCAGCTTCGGTCACTTCAGCTGTCTAGGAAGGTGTTGTTATTTAGGCATCATCTCTCAATAAGAAATAATCAGTGGTAGAAGCAACGAGAGCAGGGAATGTATTACATGCAGCTCAAGCATCCTTGCAGATGTTGAATTCTAGTGGGGTAATTAAAGAATAATTAGGTTCAAGAGGTGCAAATCTTGAAGAGTCTGGACCAGCTGGTCACTTCACTTCTGATAAAGCCTTCCAGAAAGACTTCAGCAGCGTTATTTGTCTGTCTCCAAGTATCTGACCGAGTGACTGAGGAGTTGCCTCCTCTGTGCCATTTCAGTGTCTGCCATGCCCTGGTTGAAAGGCATGAACGCTCATTTGGATTGTCTGCAGTTGGTGTGATTGGGAGCAGGTTGTCTCCAGCTTGCTTTGAGTGCTCGGACACGTTTTGTCCCTTGTATTTTGCAGCTACAAGTTGGCTGAGAACATTGATGCTCAGCTGAAGCGAATGGCACAAGATCTCAAGGACATCATTGAGCACCTGAACTCATCGGGACGCCCGGCAGACACCAGCGACCCGGTAAATCCAAACTGATTTTGTGTGTTGTAAAAGAGACCCAGGCTATAAAACAGTGCTGACACTCCATTTGTCTGCCGCTGGGTGCTCTGCTTTTAGTCTCAACCTAGGAAAAGCTTTTTGTTTTCATCGTTCATTGATTCTCTGGTAACCCAATGCAAGCCAACCTGGCCGTGTAGTTACTCTGAGATGAACTCTGCTTCTGGTGTAATTCTTGAGTAGATAACTTGATTCAGAGCTGCTGCTTAACTTTGATCCTGCGTTCTGTTTGGGCATTTAGTGCTGTCAGTACTTTTTCTGTACTACTTTTGTGTCCTTGTGGAAGCAAGATCTAAATTATGAGCTTTTGGATCCGTATTGCATTGATCTCAGTGCTCCTTGTACCTCTTCACTCTTTACTGAGAGGCTTTTTCCAGTCGAAATGGCACTTTGGTGTTTCAGGCTGAGGTTTTTACCTTGTTCCTTTTTCCTTTTCTCACCTCAAGGCTCAGATTCACGTTGTGGTGCATCTTAGGCCCGAGTCTGATTAAAACTGAGCCACGGGCAAACTCTGAATCAATTTCTTTCCTTGATGGCAAAGAGAAGCAAAGCAACGCAGCTGCTTTGCTTCTCTAGAGCTGTACATGTGAGAAGTCTGACTGCTTTGCATTCCAGAGTCCTGCACCGTCCTGTACTGCTGGTGGTTGTAACGTGCTGTTACAGTAACTCACACCCTGTATTTCTGTTCAGCTTCAGCAGATCTGTAAGATTTTGAACGCACACATGGACTCATTGCAATGGATTGACCAGAACTCAGGTGAGAGTCATCCTGCAGCTTTTAGGTTATACAGATATAAAGCGTGTACCTGCTTAGAAACGAGTTCCTCACGGTCACTGAGGGATCTTCTCCTTGGATTTCCCTGATGGTGGTTTTTTGTCTGGCTGAGGTCAGTATTAAATTTGCCTTTTCTCTAGAAGATAAATGCAGACGCCCACGTTCCAGACGTGCCTTCATTGTGAGGCCTGGCATAGCTCCTCTAGAATGCTGACTGTACAGAACCTTAGAGAATATCAAGCAGTTTCTTTCAGTTTCATTTCCATGAGGCGCCCTCAGGGGTGTCCTACAGCAGCGGGTTGATAACGATCTGTTCTAGGAACAGGCAAAGTGGTGCTTAACTTGTCTGACTTGTTCAAGCATTACCTGGAACTGGGGGGACTTCAGTTAAACGAATGCTGCTTGTTCAGCTTTGCTTACACTGACACGAATAGGCTTGCTGAGCACACGCTGCTGATATTCCATCCCCACGGTGGCCTCCCTGGCAGGAGAGCCAGGATAACGCCTTGTTCCCAACGCCTTGTTCCCAGCTGCTTTCTCCTCCTGAGTGAAGCAGGAGTGAGTTTCTTTGTTCCAGCAGAGCTCTGAGTTGAGCTGTGGGAGGCAGCAGAAGCAGGCTGTTGTTTTATGTCACTTCTGCACGGTGGCTCTTTGCAAGCTGACAAACTGAAACGTGCTGCTGAATGTGTTACTGGAAGGTTCTGGGTTTGGCGCGCTTTGCAGGATTGAAACTTCAGCTGGAGTATCTCCAAACCACGGCGTGACATCACGCATCTATCATGTGACTGGGAGTCATCTGTAGCTCCTCCGTCTCGTTGCACTTTTTACTGTACTTGCGGTTAAAAGCTTGTTGTGGCTGTTATCCTGCAGGAAAACACTCCCAACAGATGGGCGAACCTGTAAGCTGCCTAATTCCCAACTGCTGTAGTGCGAGGCGGGCAGGGAAACGCCTCTAGAAGGCGGCTGCTTTCTGTCGGGCTGCAACTCCGGTGCAGGGAGGCTTCGCTCTGCTCTCTGCTGTCGTGCCTGGGAACTGCACTGAGTGCCTGCAGAGCTGCGCTGTGCTGCCTGCCCGTCCCTGGGAGCCACGAGCTGCTGCTGCTATGCACGGTGCCGCCTGTGAGGCCGGCAGGGCTCTCTGCCTTGGATTCTATCTGTGTTGGAACGGGGGAGGTGTTTGCCCGCAGGCTGGGGCTGAGTGTGACCGCTGTTCTCCATCCCTCAGCCTTGCTGCAGAGGAAGGTGGAGGAGGTGACGAAGGTTTGCGAGAGCCGCCGCAAGGAGCAGGAGCGCAGCTTTCGGATCACCTTTGATTGAAGGACTCCGAGTTCACAACGCCCACATCCCCATAGAGGAGAGGTTGGTGGGGACCTGCTCAGCATCTGCCTTGTTTGTGTGTGTCAAGTTCCTTCTTTAATTGCAATAAATGTCTTTTTGTTTTAAGTTCTGAATTACTCTTTGCAGTGGCGGAGGGTCCTCCTGCTGCACACACACAACTGCTGCCTTCACAGCCGGGCCCCCAGGCTCAGCACTTTGATGCAAGCTGGATATTGGCAATCACAGCTCCATGTTAGTTGGGTCCTTACAGAAAAGGGTTGGCAGAGCTGTTGTGAGGAGTCTGATAGCCTGGGCTTCCCACCATGACCACGTGGACTTCAATGAGGGGTTAATGAGGTGTGCCTTTGCTGAATGGGACCTCGTTACCTTTTGGCTTAGACTGCTTTTGTGTTTGTACCTTGGAGTGTTCCCAGAGCACCTGGAGGTGGGATCTGTGTCTGATTAAAAACAGCAGCTGTGTTAGTGAAAAAGGGGGAGGGTCCTTCTGCTGTGATTCTGGGCGTGTTGCGCAGCGAGGGCAGAAGAAAACGTGGAGCAAACGTGCTGCGAAGCGGTGAGACGCGGCGTTGTACTGCTCCAACAACCCGCTATAGCGCCGCCCGAGTACTGCGGCACTTCGTCCTCCCCGCCGCCAGGGGGCGCTCGCTCCGGCCCGCCGCCATTCCCGCGGGTGCTGCTGAGAGTTGGAGTCCCGGGCGGAGGCAGCGGCCATGCGGAGGTGAGCGGGGGGCGGCGGGGGGCTGCGCGGCCGCGTGCTGAGCCGTGTGCTGAGCCGTGCTTTGTCCTGAGCAGGGTGAGCAGCAGCGTGTGCAGCGATGAGGTGCTGCTGGAGGAGCTGGAGACGGAGGGGGAGAGGCAGCTGAAGAGCCTCCTGCAGCAGCAGCTCGACACTTCCGCCTCCATCGAGCGGTGGGTCCCGGCCGGGGGGATGCAGGGGGGGCGGTGACGGTGCGGCTCGTCCCGGCCGGCCCCGCTCAGCTCCCGGCCGTTGTTCCGCTCTCGGTCCCAGGTGTAAGTCGAAGCGGAGGTGCTTCGCTCCGGCGGCGTTCTATAGGCCCTTCGGGGAGGCGGCGGCGGGGGCTCTGAGCCTGTCCCAGTTCCGAGAGCTGCAGGAAAGCGACAAAGAGACCGCAGCGCTGCGGGAGTTGGGGCTGTCGGACCCCGAGATCGAGCTATGGAGGAACCGCGCTGCGGGGAAGGTGAGCCCGCTCCGCTTTGTAACAGCCCTGTGAACACCGGCCGGCTGCAGAGCCGCCTCCTCCCCGCGCCGAACTCCTCCGGCTGCCGGCTGCCCCGCGCGGCGGTGCTCCAGGCTGAGCGCGGTGCTGCCCGTGTGACAGCGGCCCCTTTCCTGCAGCACTCCGGGCTGGGAGCGGCCCCCGAAGCCATGCAGGAGCGTCTCAATGCCATCCAGCAGAAGATGGACGAGCGGCAGCGCATCCTGGAGCTGCCCCAGCGGTTTGCGGGCAGCAAGCAGCTGAGCAGGAGGGAGATGGAGATCGAGAACGCTCTCTTCCAGGGGACGGACCGGCACTCCTTCCTGCGGGCGCTGTACCACCAAGGTGCGCCCCCGTCCCTCCCGCCCTCGTGGCCGTTTAGCAGAGCAGAGATGGCCTCACTGGGAATTGCGTGGGATGGAGTTGAGCCCTGAGGTGCAGAGCGGCCCCTCTGCTCCTTACTGCAGGGGTAGGGAGCCCAGGTGAGGCTGGATCTGCTCGCGGCCCCAGGCTCCGTCAGTGGTTTATGCCCAAGAAGAAATGAAGGGATGAAGTGCTGGTGGGGGAGAAGTGCACCCACACACCGTGTTTCTCCGTTGTGGATTAGGTGACGCTCCGAGGATAACAGACGAGAAGGACCCCATGGGTCACCTGGAGAGCGTTTACCAAGAGGTGCTGGGCAAGCAGCCGCCTGGAGGGGACCGACCAACCACGAGTGCTGCGTGCTCCCTGCCTGCCACAACCCTGCAGGGCTCCGACACTGAGGAGTCATCACCTCCTGACCAGGCAGGAAGCCCCAGCCCTCCTCCAGCAAAGCCCCAGCAGTCCCCTCCAGGGCCTGTGACTATAAAGGAGCCTGTAGAGTTCATCCCAGAGGAGGAGATCTGCAAGAACCGGCTCTCTGAGGAGGAACTCCGCAATATACCTCGGTTTTCTTCCTACCATCCTGGGGAGCCCAACAAGGTACGTGGAAATGAACCACGCTTTATCCATCTTCCTAGCCAGGAAAGGCTCTTTGCTCCTGCCTGGCTGCTGCTTGGAGGTGCCAATTCCTGCACGCGTGGGGGCCTCTGTGCTGGCAGCAGAGCTGAACTGGCTCCTATCTGCGAGGTGTAAGGGCTGGCAGTGGGTTTAATTACGCCCTTTAGCACAGCATGGGCCAGCTGACCCCACTACTTCCACAACAGGTGCTGTATGTGAAGAACTTGGGCCCTCGTGTGACCATGAAGGACCTGGTGTCGCTGTTTGCCCGCTTCCAGCAGGACAGCACGCCCATCCAGTTCCGCCTGCTGAGCGGCCGCATGCAGGGTCAGGCCTTCATCACCTTCCCTGGTGAGCTCAGCCTCCTGCCTGTCCCTTCCTCCTGTCTCCCCCAGGGTGCTGCTGAGCCCCCTCCATGCTGCAGGAGCCCATTTTGCTCCCTCTCCCCTTCATCTCCAGTCACGTTCTTTTCGTTGTGCTGGGAGAGGACTCATCCAAATGGGCTGCTGGGGCTGCTGCATGCTGGGTTTCTTGGGCTGGGGACTGCAGCGCTGCGCTGGGTCATGGTGTGGGTTGAGAACCGTTCTGCTCTCTCCTTGCAGACGTTCAGTCGGCCCAGGATGCGATGCTGTTGGTGAATGGGTACAAACTGCAGGGAAAGCCAATGGTGATTGAATTTGGGAAAAGCAAGGCGCCGTCAACAGAGGCTGAGGCTGCTGCTCCCTCCTGCTCTGCTGCAGCACTGCCCGCTGCCACATAAGGGCTGGAGGACCTCGTGGACTTGAACAGGCCCTGAGCTGGCCTTGCTCAGGACTGGTGGGAGCTGAGTGCAGCTCTGTGCACCTGCAGGGGCAGGGTGAGGGCTGACTTCAAGGCTGGTGCTGAGGAAGCACGGCTCTCCTCTGCCCTGCTGGCACACGTGGGTCTTCAGGGGGGCTGGTGGTGCTGTGTGCTCCTCCTGCACTGTTCTGACACTGCTGTTGGGGTGGCTCCACCTGTCTGTGTTCTCAGCCCTTTGTGGTGAGGAAGAGGAGGGGAAGGTGTGTAAACAGACGTGTTGATATTGTGTATTTCTGGATCTTTATTTGCACGTCAGCGTGCTCCTTGGAGAGAAAAGGGACTCGTGTGCAAGAGGGCACCATTTTTCACACTTGATGTTTGATAGGAACAGCACTGTGTGCCTGAAGGTGGTGCTTTGGGTGCAGAAGTTACTGAGGTTGTCAGCTCTCACTGGCTGACACTGTTCAGCACAGGAGCTCCGTGTCCAGCCAAAATAACCCAAGATTCTATTGATGTATAAGATTCTATTTATGTATATCATCAGTTATTTCTTGCATGCTTCCTTCCCTCCCATTTTACGTTTTCCCCCAGAACAACTTGCAGGACTAAAATCCCTTCCCCCTGCCCCAACCCACTGCAGAGATGCAGATAAAGCAGAGAAGAGACGGGGGGGGAGGAGAAGGGGTTAGAGAGGTCAAGCAGAAACCTCTCCCCTTTACCCAGTCCCACCTTGTCCAGCAGTGCTGAGGCTTGGAAAGAGCTTATAATGTTCTGCAATAAGCAGCCCAGCCAGGGTCTGCGTGGATGTGAGAGCCCTGAGGTGTCACAGTGGGGTGCAGGTTCTCCTGGTCCCCCAGCTCCCCAGCACTGCCACCCCCATCCTGGCAGTGTGCTCTGCCCCCATACCTTGTGTCTGGACCACACTGTGAGCCACTAATTTGGTAATAAAATTTAATTGGACATACTTTCAGGACCACAGCTGGCCCAAGCTGCAGTTTACCCGCTGCTCTGTTTAGCTGCCAGTCTCTTATCTCTCTCTTCAGCAATGGTCAGGCGGATGCCCTTTCCACGGGGCAGGGAGATCCATGGCTTGTTGCCCTGAAGTGAGGAAGGAGAAACCAAGTCACACCGAGGAACTCAGAGGGAAATAAAGTCCTTCCTTTCAGTAAGGAAAAGCAGCAAGGCCAGCCCTTGCCTAAGCAGGGCAACAAGCAGTTTGGTGTCCTTCACTCAGCAGCAGGCCCTGAGGAAGCTGTGGTACATAGGCCTCCTATTGGCCTTTGTTCATGTCCTTGGGGAAGGCATTCAGCCAAAGCCATCAGGTCCTTTTCCAACCTGGACTAAAGAATCCAGAGATGGCAATACTTGAGGCTTCTGGGAGAGGACACTCCTATGGAGCACCTGCACAGATCATTTTGTGACCTCAACTGCTCAGCTCCAAACTGCCCAAGGAGGCTGTGGATGCCCCATCCCTGCAGGCATTCAAGGCCAGGCTGGATGTGGCTCTGAACAGCCTGGTCTGCTGGTTGGTGACCCTGCACATAGCAGGGGGTTGGAACTGGATGAGCATTGTGGGCCTTTTCTACCCAGGCCATTCTACAATTTGATTTAAGAAAAAAAACAAACATCATGGGGTTTTCTCTTCTAAACATCCCATCTTTCTGGGAAGGTGGCTATGAATTCAGGGCAGTCAGCTTCACTCAGTGGGCATACAGGGGAGCAGAAGCTGCTCACAGAAGACACCCATAACTCCTGGCTTCAACAGGAGGGGACACGCTCTCCTTCACTTACACCAGCTTACCTTGCCAATAACGAAGATGTTGGAGAGCCTGGTGGCAAAGCTGTTGCCATTTGCATCCTTCACATGAACCACGTCAAAGGAGCCAGGGTGTCTCTCCCGGTTGGTGATCACCCCAATCCGGCCCAAGTTGGCACCACCAGTCACCATGCACAGGTTCCCTAAGGCAAAGGAGAGAGGGCTGTAACAAGAGCTTGCGGTGCTCCTCAAAGAGCCTGGCAGAAGGGCAGGGAGAGGCAAAGCAGTGGAGCATCCAGACACGTGAAGAACACCAAAATCCCACAGGAACCATGCGACACAGCTCTCTGGTCCCAACATCCACACAATGCGTTCCCCATCACCTTCTTGCTATACCGCTCAGTGGCAGCTGAAAGCTTCTTCCACAGTTTGCCCCTAAAGCAAAGAGCAGGGAATCTTCCTCCTGCTGCCCAGACACAGGAGGAATCTGTGCTCCACATGCACCAGGGAAATGCCACTCCCTGCACGAGGGTGCTGCTTCTCTATTTACATCAGTGGTGCATGGTAGTTGTTCTCAGCTTCTGCACTGCTCACCAGTCTCCCAAGAGAGCAGCACGCTGCAGGGGATGCTTGACCTACCTGTGTCAAACTTGATGAAGTCTGTGATCTTGCCGGTCTCCAGGTCAATCTGGATCGTATCGTTCACCTTGATGAGGGGATCCGGATAGCGGATGGTGCGAGCATCGTGGGTGACCAGGTGAGGGATTCCTTTGGTGGCCACGAAGATCTTCCTCACCTTGCACAGCTTGTACTGCAAGCAAAGCACAGCCCTGCTCAAACAAGGCTCCCCAGCCTCTGCACAACCACCCCCTACATCCTCCTACTGAAGCACCCACACCACACTGTTTCTCTCACTCTGCCCTGAAGCCTGTGGCCATGCAGTAGAGGCTGCCATCCTCCAGGCACACCACAGCCCTGCAGCCCTCCCCAGTGCACTCCAACTTCCAGCTAGCTTGGGACTCACAGCTCAACACAAAGCAGCAGCAAGAAACGAGAGCACTGCTGGGGATGGAAAGGCCCTGAATGCACAGCAGCTCTCCCCTCAGCATCACCACACAGCAGAGGTGCCAAGGTGCCTGGCTTAAGGCAGGGTGCACAGGAGCCCTTCCTTGACATTCCATTTGGTGAGCAACTCTCTTCTGGGAAGGGCCCAAAAGTGCTGCACACTGCAGCTCTGGCTGGGACCTGCACAGCAGCCTTGCTTGTGGTGGCTCAGAGTCTGCAACATTCTGACCATTCAACCACCACAAGCAAAGCTCCACGTAAAGGCAACCCAGCCACACCAAGAACAAAGGCCACACACCTGTAGGTACATCTGGGAGCTGCCCTCACATCATCAACACGTTTTCCTCCACAAAAGGCTCCATGCCCCAACCCAGAAGGCCCCAGACCAGTCCTCTCAAGGGTGGCATGGTCTCTGCATTCAGAGCCACCAGTTCAGGATATGTCAAGGGGCAAACGCTGCCCTAGGAACACCTGCCATCTGGCAACAAGCTGCAGCTCCTCACCTTGGCTTCTTCACCTGTGATGCGGTGAACAGCAAACCGGCCCTTGGTGTCGTACACCAAGCGGAAATGCTCGCCTGTCTTCTCGATGCTGATGACATCTGAATTCAGAGAGAAATAAAACAGCAGCAGTTAATGACTACGCTACCCAATGCTAACTCAGCGCAGAGCTCATCTTTAAATGGGACACAAAGGCTGCTGAATGATGCTTTCACCCTCATCATCACTAAAGCAACATCCCCCCCACAGCCTCACAACGCTACCCCCCCAGCAGCACGACATACCCTTCCTCACTCCCCCCGGCCCTCACCCATGAAGCCCGCAGGGTAGGTGATGTCGGTGCGAACTTTGCCGTCGATCTTGATGAATCTCTGCATACAAATCTTCTTCACCTCATCTCCGGTCAGGGCGTACTTCAGCCTGTTCCGCAGGAAGATGATCAGCGGGAGGCATTCCCTCAGCTTGTGAGGGCCTGTGGAGGGACGGGGCGCCTGCGGGAGGACAGAAGCCTTCGGATGGGCGCACAAAGCAACGCGGGGCCCGCAGCAGCGCCCGGGGATGGCTGCGTGGAGCCCGAGCGCCCAGCTGGCACTTCTATGCTGTGGAAGGCACTGCTCCGCCCGCAAAACAGCAATTCCGCCTTAAGAAGCATTGGGAGTTTACAAACCCACCCCCGAAGAGCGCAGCTGAGCTCCCAGCCCCACACGGCCCCGACCGCCCCCGGCCCGCACTCACGAAGACGCCCGTCAGCTTGTCCAGCATCCAGTGCTTCGGCGCCGCCACGCGCTTCAGGTGCTTCTTCGGGCCGCGGGCCTGCGAGGACGGGACGCGTTAGGGTGCGGGGCCGCCGCTAGGCCCGCCGCCCCCATCGCCGGTTCCCCGGCCACCCCCGGGCTCCCGCCCCTCCCACAGCCTCTCGGTGGGTTCCCTCGTGCCCGGCGCCGCGGCGGAGGCGGCGTCGGCCCACAGGGGGCGGCGGATGGCGGTGGATGGCGGAGGGGAGCGGCGGCGCCGCGCACTCACCATGGCTGCGCTCCTGCGGGAAAGGGAGGCCGCTTCCGGTACGAGGCTGATATGGGCGGGATAGGCCGCGGCGGCACCACCTCCCTGCAGCGCGCCCCCTGGCGGCCGGAGGTCCTGAGAGCGCTGCGAGCGGCGCCCCCTCCCACACCACACCTCCCACACGGGCCGCGTTCAGTGCTGCCTACGGGGGATCCCGGGCAGCCTCGGGCACTCCTTTCCCTTGTCCTCCACGTGCCTCCCAACCAGGCTAGGGCCACCCCAAGTCACCCTCTATCCAGGCTGGGACCCCTCCGTGACCCCTCCATCCAGACTGGGACCCTTCCACTGTTCCCTCCTCCACCCCCAATGGTTCCTCATCCAAGTTGGGGTCCCTTCATCAAAGCCGGGACATCCCCATCTCCCCGCTATGCCCCAAGCTGGGATCTCTCCACATGCACCCCTACCCAAAATGGGGCCAGCCCACATTCCCCCCACTAACCATATCGGGTACACCTCCCATCTCCTCCCTGCACAGGGCAGGGGGCAAGAAGGGGTCAGCTGCAGTGGGTGACATTGCTAAGGTGGGCTGGAGGGAGAACGCATGTATGGGGACACCTTGGGAAGGACAACCCAGCTGCTCCTGACCTAAACCCCACTGAGCCCCAGGGGCTCTTCCCCTGAAGGGATGGTTACCAACACAGCTGAGTGCAGGCAAGGCAGGGCAGATGCAGGGTGAAAGAAAAAGGGCTGGAGTATTTCAAATAGTTTATGTGTGTGGGGGGGGGGGGGTGAAAAAAAACCACCCATCAGTTTAAAACACAGCGTGCAGCCTCTCTCTTCAAAACCATTTAAAACCAGTGGTGAGAATAAACTTTAACCATGTTAAAAAAGTGAAACGAACAAGAGAGGCTCTGCTGGCACAGGAAAGCTGTGGCTGGAGGGCTCACTCTCCCACCCATGGAGCTCCGTGGCACACAGCAGGCTTTGCTTTTTTAAAGAGAAACAGATTCACCAACGAACCAACAGTAACCTCTTCATATTCCTCCTGCAGCCACAAATGTCATCAGCTGCTCTGGAAACGTCTCTCCAACAGGGAAACGCTGTTGCAGGAACCTGAGCCTTCCCTTCTCCACTAAACCACGTGCTTCAGATTGCCTGTAATAGAAGAGGAAAAAGAGTTGAGCCCAACCTCAGCCCCATGCCACAGCCCAGCCTAGGACATCCCAGAGCACTCAGAGCTGTTTAGCAGACTCCTCCTCTGCCCAGCAGGAGGAAAGGCAACAGCACCCTTTGCTAACAGAGACCACAGCTCTGAACTAAACGTGCTCCTGACACTGAGAATCCCAAGAGAAGAGAGAAATGTGTAAGATGAGCAAACAAAGAAATGGGGTTCATCTTTCCAGCTAGCAAGGAAGACTCCAGTGAGCCAGAAGTCCTCCCTCAAAAGGCCAAAATAAGGCCAAAGCAGGAGTGCCAGCTCGACCTGACTGCTCACCTTTGATCAAGTTGAGAATTTCTTGAATCCTCTGTGGCTCATTGCGGTCTGGTCTGCAGCTGGGTGTGATCTCCAGCACGTAGTCAGGACCATACTCTGTGAAGAACTACATGGAGGGGAGAGGAGTAAGCGACACAACAAGGCCAACGAGACTCCACAATCCCTCTATGGTCTCATCCAGCATCCCCACCAAGATGGAGCATGGCCATACACAAACACCACAGATATGCTCCACCTAACTCAGCAGATTTTCAGACTCCTTCTCCCTGGCACATCCCAAGGAGCAATCTGAGCAAGCAGGTGACTCCATCTCCTCATCCTCTGTAATGAATTACCTGAGGCTGGAGCTTACTGGTTTCTTAGAACCTTTCAAAAAAGGATGAGGACAGCCTCAGTTACTGGGAACAAGCACCCACTATCCTGCTAGGGAAGCGCATTATTGCTATAGGAGAGTCTCAACAAAACAGCTCTGAGCTGAGGGTGCCTCCTGGATTAGGTGGGACGACTGTTCTTGCACAAGAAGGGAGGGCATGGAAAACTTTACCTCGTGATCAGGGATCTCAGAGGACAGCGTTCTGCCAAGGATGACCCCAGTCAAGTACGTCCAGCAGCGGGCTGTGTTGGCAAGGTTGTAGCCTCCTGTCTCCAGCAAGAATTGTGATTTTGGATGGGAAAAGATTGGGGAAAAGGGAAGAGAGAGATTTTACTGAAGGGAACAAGCTGCAGAAGCTCCTGCAGACACCTCTGTAGACCCAGAATGATCTCTCTTGTCAACAAGGACATGCTGTCATCAGTAATAGGGATAGAAGTGCAAGGGTAGCAGTGGAGACAAAGAATTGCTGCTTTTTAATGCTAGCCTTGGTTCCATAAAGTAAGATGCACATGTCCAGCCATTTGTTAGTGAGCACTGTCATGTCTGAGAGGTACTCATCAGCTTCAGATCTGACACCTGGTGACCACTTCACAAGTACAGGAGGTCTCATGGGCAGCATGGCAGTGGTCATGTCCATTGTGGTTGCACATGACCTCACAGAGGGAGACCCTGGCTGAAAGAAACCCTATGACAGACTTGGAAAGTGTTTTTCTCCAATAGACTAAAATAATGAGGAAATAAACACTTGGAAAAGAGAGAGAGATCATACATTCCGTTGTTCACTCTACCCCCTCCCAGATTTCCACTCCAAACACCTCTCCAAGCTGCAATGGTGGGACATTCCTTTAGTATTTTCACCATCATGATAGTTTACCCTCTTTTCATGAGGTAAGTTCTGGGGCTCTTCTTGCCTTCTCCAGCCTACCCAGAGACATGGCCTCTGCTGGAACCCACACGAGACCACTCACTGCCAGATGTCTGAGGCAGGATTGCAACACAGATTGAGCCTGACATCTGCTGGTACCACATATCGACTGCCTGAGGCCATCCAGTTGCTGAGGCTAAAGACTTGCTCTCCAGGAGGACAAAGCTGCTTCCTTGTGACCATCAGAATGTGCACACACTCACCTCCTCCCAGGATGAGAGTTGCCAGCTGCCACTGCAGGACGTACTTCAGGCACTTGCCCACTCCCTCGGGTGTCATGTTGAAGGAGCACATGGGATCTCCAGCAATGGTGTCAGCCCCCAGCTGTAGCACCACTGCCTCAGGGTTGAAGGCAGCATACACCTCCTTCAGCACGCTGCAAAGAGAAGCAGTGGGTTATTACAAGCTTAGCTCAGCAGGAGCATCAAACTACATGTGGCTGCCCTGAGAAGCCAAGCCCAGGGGTACTTCTTTCCTGTGACAGCCACAGAGAAGAGCAGGGTCTGCTCCTGCTGCCTCTCACAAACACAGGGCAGGAGGAACAGAGGTGGCTCCACATTATCACTCTGCCCTCTCCCATCATCCTGGGGCAAAAACACATCTCCCCTGGCTCTAACACACAGTGTACACAGGGGGTCAGTGTCCTTTTCATTCTTTATTACAAGTATTCCCTTGCAGAAGGCAACTGGGACTTTACTCAAGGAGACTCTTGGCCACAAAGGGAACAATTCCATTCCCAGCACTGCACTCTAAAGCCCAAAACATAAGGCTGATCATGAAGATAAATATGTTTCCTTCACAACAGTGTCTTCATTTCTCTAAAGGAAGAAACAGATGTGGTTCCTGGAATAAATGCTTCTGCCTTGGTTGAGAACCTAAGCAACTCCAGTACTTATTTGACATGCAATTATAAACCACTGTAGCATCAAGCCAAAGAGCTTGCACTAGCCAGATCTCACCCCAGGACCTTCATCAGCCCCTTGCCCCACCTCAAGAGGGATTAAAAACAAGTAAAATCCATGTAGTCTCTAAAACTCCATCCAAGTAAACCGTATCAAAGCTAGAGGACTTACGTTTCACAGATCTGGTAATATTTCTCATCTTGAATGCCATCTTGAATGGGCACGTTCACACTGTAATAGCGACCTTTCCCCAGGCCAACATCCGTCACATCCCCTGTGCCTGGAAAATGAAAACAGAGAGCGATCAGTGAAGAGGAAAACAGGCTCAGCACTAATCTCAGGCAAGAGCAGAGTGCCAGTGCCTGGTATGTCTACAGGGAAGCCCACTTAACACTACCACTGGAAGGTTTTAATGGACCTGGTTCTAGCCCTCTGTCCCATCTTGTAATTAGGCTTCCAAGGGCAGCCAGCAGTGCCTCTGCCCAGAACTGAGCCACAAGAAGAAAGGAGGAGATATAACAGATAAACAGTTTCCCCCTTTTTCTTTCTTCTGGGTCAAAAGAGAGGGAATATTTAGACACAGAGGCAGCAGGACAACTATGCTGATGAGGATGAGATGTGCCTGTGCTGAGACCTCACCACTGATGTGTGAATCAGATTAGCACAAACCTTGCAAGTTCAACTTGCCTGGGAAAAATCCTGGTGAAAACTTGTGCAGAGAAACAGTCATGACCTTGGAGGTGAAGCTAAAGGCATCTTCAACACCTATCAGAAGATGGGAAAGAAAAAAGCTTCCATGCATCACTCATGTAAAGGACAGAATCTAAAAAGATGACCAATAAACACTGTGAGCAAAGCAGGAATGTAATGAATGAAACAGGAAAACAAAAGTGGCTCAACTAAAGCCATCTTCTATCAACGGAGATCCGAATTCAAAGGCAGCAGTGGTCACAACTGAAATGAATCTGACAGGTCTCGTGCTAATCAGAACTGAAGGGGTCTCAATACCTCAAGTCAGTGCTCGTCCACAAGGCTGGAGAGGGAGCTGAGCACGGATGCTCTGCTCAGAGCATCAGAGCTACTGGGCTCTCTTGCTTTTCCCAGTGCTGCTGCAATTCCACACACCTCTTCTTTTTCCTTAAAGATGTATTAAAATAGCGAGGGTGGGAAAAGAGAAGTAATGGGGAACTCAACAGAAACCAAACGTAGGAAGAAAATGGAGCAAAATGAAACACACCATAAAAGTTAGGAGAGCAGAAACATTAAGTGGTGTTGAAATAATGTCCCTGAAGCAAAGACTGCTCCCAGCAAGGCCCTCTCTGCTTTCAGTTTCATAGCCTCGTGCCTTCTTTTAAAAGCAACATTTGTTACAGACTGCTTCCCCCTTGCAACGGTGACATGAAAGAATTAAATGCTGTCACCCAGGATAGGGACAAGGACCTAAGGAAGTTCTCAGAATGTACCATCATTCTTAGAACGGCCTGGGTTGCAAAGGGCCACAACATCTGGTTTCAACCCCCCGCTATGTGCAGGGTTGCCAGCCACCAGACCAGGCTGACCAGAGCCATATCCAGCCTGGCCCTGAATGCCTGCAGGGATGGGGCATCCACAGCCTCCTTGGGCAACCTGTCCCAATGCTCTCACCAGAGAAGCTAACTGCAACAGGATCAGCACTGTGTTGCTTTAGGTATGAGACTGCTGCCCACAACCTCCTGAGAGGGCAGAGTAACAGCCACAAAGCAGGACATGGCACAACCAGATTGAGGGAATTTGCACTGAAAAGGGACAAAGGCACTGCTGCTGCATCAGGTGAAGCCTCACTTGAGTCTATGCAGCTTGCAGCCTGTGCCAGGCCTTACCATCCCCGTGATGCAAATCCAAATCAATATAAAGGATGCGGTCAAATTTCTGGCGCAGTCGCAGGATCCCCAGGACAGCATCATTCAGGTAGCAAAAGCCAGAAGCTTCATCTCTGTGAGAAAAACAGCCACGAGGTTGAACGCCATCAGTGCAACCACCACTGCTCTCAGCTTTGCCACCTGTACATGCAAGCCTTCATCTTGCAGCAGTGGAGAAGAAAAAGAGGTGGGTTAGGAGTAGTTCCAGATCACTGAGAACACGACTGCTTACTTCTCCACCCTGTGCTTGCCAGCAGCAGCCCCAGCTGAAGCAAGGCAGGAGCTCTGCCCATTTCACCGCTGCGCAAATGAGGTACGTGCATGGAAACAGCTGCCCCTTCTGCACAGCGCAGGAAGCTTCCTATTGCTGGCACCAAAGGAGCAATGCTTTTTTAGTTAGGGTTAGAGATGTGACTTCAGCAAAATTCAAGGGAGCCCCTTGTCTGCAGGCTGGTGTGATGTTTTGGAAGATGGTGGACCTAAGTTAACAAAACATAGACCTCCATGGGAAACGGGGAAGCCACAGGAATTATTTTAGTGCTCCATAATCACAGAACCATCGAATGGCCTGGGTTGAAAAGGCCCACAGTGCTCATCCAGTTCCAAACCCCTGCTGTGTGCAAGGTCTCCAGCCACATGACCAGGCTGCCCAGAGCCACATCCAGCCTGGCCTTGAACGCCTGCAGGGAAGAATCACAGGATCCAGGGACAATGCTGATATTTCCTCTCCTGACAGAGGTGAGTTATTGACACCGCATCTCAGAGCACCAACAAAATCAGAGGTCAGCCCTGTGCGACTTCACTCCTCTAACCAACAAACCAAGAAAGGCACACAGAATAATCTGGGCAATGTTTTGCTGCACTCACCTGGGTTTGAAAGGACACTGATCCTTTGCGATTCTCTATGGGCCATAACATGCTTGGTAAAAATCTCTTCTCAATTGACTCCCCAGGGATAAGAAGCTGTCTCTGGATGTGGAGACACACCCCAGAGCCATATTGCAGCACCTGCTCTATGCCCTTCGTCCTTCCCTCACCCCTCTTGCACCGCACTACTGATTCTCCTCCCCCTGAGGGAAGTTGGGTCAGACACCAGGTGAGAAAACACAAGGGAAGAGACTGTTTCCTTACTTCTTTGCGTGATGCCACCCTCCAGGCCAGTTAATTGCTACCTTGCACTTGCCATCCAGCAGGCACTGGGCTGCGGTGATGGTGGCTCCCCCCACAGCTGCTGCGTAGTCAAAGATCCCTTCTGTAGCTGGACAGTCATAACCTGTGGGTGACAGCCAGCATCAGGCATTGCTGCAAGGAAAAGCACACTTTGGGCTACTGCTCCTTAAGCACTGCTCTGGCTTTTCATTTTGAGTGTGCTGAAATTACAAACAAACCACTGCGCAAAACCCTCGTGACAAGTATCGTACCTGGACTTGTGTGGCAAATACTGAAGGTGGTAAATGTGGAGGTGAAAAAAATAAGTCTTCTTGTATTCAGATCATTCAGATTCACAGAAGGAGTTTTGAGCTGATTTCTGATCTCTGTGCTTAACCCACTACCCCATAGCAAGCTTGCAAAATACACTCTCAGCTCTTTGGTGTTCCACCAGGAAAGCCCTGATGCAGCAGCAGATGTGTTTTCTCTCTAAAAACTGGGATATCCACACAGCAGACAGGTCCTGGCATCTCACGGGTCCATGCCTAGGACCTGATCTCCTCCACTTCCTATAGCAGCCTCCCTAGAGCTGATCCCCAGTGTAGCACAAGCCCAGGGCTGCCCCTCCAAGTCCAGACAGAGCAGCTTCAGAGATGGAAATAGCTACTGCATCATTCAAGCTTTTTTTAATCCAACAGGCAGAAGCCTGCTGCTCAAGATAGTAAGCAAAACCGTTGTGCAAATGGTGCAGGTCTGGCTCTTGGTGGCAGTTTCAGGCTGTCATTCCCATGACAGGCAGAACAACAGCATGGGGCTGACAGTACCCTCTGCCGGCAACACAGAAAGCATCAACCTGACTGGTAACTGCTGGCTGAAGGGGTTTGGCAGCAGCTCAGAGCTACACCAAGGCATCTGTGCAGCCCACTAGCAAACAGCACCCTGCACTGAATGGTTACCCTACTGCAAAAGGTTTGTGTCCTTACCCAGTCCATACTCCACAGACTCTGGGTGGTCATCGTCCCCCTCCTCGCTGACCTTCTGCAGGTGCTGCAGGTAAGCGTCTGTGTGGAAGCTTGCCATCTCCTCCATGGAAGCCACTTTGGGCTTGATTATCCTAGCAGAGAGGAGAGGGATCAGGTCAGGACACCATTGCAAAGCGCGGCTTTAACCTCCTTAGATAGTCTGGCAACTGCTGCTAGAAAATAACAAAATTATCCACCTCTCATACCCAACTGCCATTTTGAGTTAAAGATGGAACAGGCCGTCTCACAAGCTTAGCACTGCCTACTGGGCCCACTCCAACAGGGAGCAGTTACAGGTGCTGCCTGCAATTAACCTTTCATCCTCGCTTTGAGGGTTTTTTCCCCTTTCCTGTTTGCTGTCCCAGTCAGACTCCTGGCAGGCACAATGTTTCAGGACACTATTCTTCCAGAGCAGGAGCTGAGCATTTACACCTATGTGTTCTTAACTCCGCTGTGTTCAGAGACCATTTTTGTCCTCAGCAACTTTCTCACCTCTTCTTTGGGTTCGGGCACTTTGACACCTGCCCAATTCAAACCTGTGGCACATTAGAATACTCTGTATACAGCAATGTGGTACAAGTCAGGGCTACTGCAAGAATGCTCCAGGCTTGCCTGTAGGCTGACCGTTTCTCTCCCCAAGCACTTTCAGTTTGTGTCCATAACAGCTTGTGCAAACACTTTACCTAAACAACAACAACTAAACAAAATTCTTAGTACAAATAATAAAGAAAAACTCCTGCAGAGATTTCCTAGCCTTGCCAAACAGAAACGTGGGATTTCTCAAGGTGTTTTGAGACGCTGTGAAATAGAAGTCATAGAGCCATAGGATGGCCTGGGTTGAAAAGGATCACAATGGCCACCTGGTTCCAACCCCCTGCTATGTGCAGGGTCACCAACCAGCAGCCCAGGCTGCCCAGAGCCACATCCAGCCTGGCCTTGAATGCCTGCAGGGATGGGGCATCCACAGCCTCTTTGGGCAACCTATTCCAGTGCGTCACCACCATCTGGGTGAAAAACTTCTAAGTCTTTCCTTCCCCTTCATATCCAGAATCTGAAGAGCCAAAAGATGGGTTCTAACCCTTCTGCTCCAGACGTCAGTCTGTCTCCTCTCCTGAACAGCACCTACACTTCCCAGGAAGGCTCCCAAGCAGCAGCACAACAGCACAATCTCCCTGAGCCTCAATGCTGCCCATGGGCTCAAGCAGCACCAGTACAGCTTGAAGCTGAGAGAGGACCTCTATGGAGGCAGCATGAGGCGATGCACATGTTGTGTCAGGCCAGGAAGGGTAGCCACAGATTAAACCTGCCATAGTTACCATCCAGTCCACTTGACAAGGAGACTGTCATTAGCTCCTAGATATCTGCCAGGTGCCCTACAGCCATGCCGCGAGTGAGGGCAGCAAGAGGACAGAGCTCAGCATCACCGAACCTCAGCAGTGGAAAAGGCTTTCCTGGCAGCAAACGGAGTCACTTACATCATGTGGTCGAGCAAGGAATACGCCTCGATCAACGAGTGCACCATGCTGGCCTGAGGAGAAATAAAAGGAAGACAACCGTCAGCGTGAGGGCGGCCCGTGACGGCAGGAAGGAGCCCTTCACACCGCTGCCCCCCCAGCTCTCACTGAGCCGCCTGCTCCTCCCGCCGGGGCTCCCCTCACACAGCGGGACCCTCCTCACACAGAGCGCCCCCCAAAGCGGGGCCCTCACACAGAGTGCCTTCGCACCGCCCCCATCTGGAGAATCCCTCCTCCGTCTCTCCCGTCCCGCTCCCCCGGCAGCCCACCCGTTTGGGGACTTTGCAGAGGGAGTCGCAGAGGGCCGCGTACTCCGGGCTGTACACGTAGACCACGGGCGGCCCCGCCGCCATCAGGGCCGCCACACCGGGCCGGGCCGCCCGGCCTCACCGCCGCGAGGCACGCCGGGAGCTGTAGTCCGCGCGCGGGGCACGCTGGGGAATGTAGTGCTCCGTCTCTTCGCGTTAACATGGCGCCCCCCGGCCCCGAGGTCTCCCAATGAGCAACGCACCGCGCACACGAGTGCTGGAGACGTTTTATTGCGGGTTCCCACACAGCACGAATGGGCTATTCTCGTTCGTTTGTTTGTTTGTTTGTAGAATGTGACTTTTGTTACAAAAGGCCCGAGGCCTGCAGGCTGCCCCGAACCAGCTCACAGCAAAGGGGGCCAAAACAGGCCCAAGAGCAGCATTAAGGCAACACGGACACAGAGGTCAGAAAACACACGTGAAACCGCCTCCCCCGTCAACATGGGGGCTAAAAGGCGTGGGGGTGGCACGGCGTGCTCCCCTCAGTCCAGCAGCACTACCCCTAGCAGAGCTCTAGCTCACGCTAGCCTAAACCCTGCACGTTTGGAGGGAAAAGCAGCACAGAACAGGTTAAAACCCTCCAAATCCATAAGGAGAACAGCATCGGGGGTCCCTCCTGACCCCCATCCCTAAGGCGAGCTTGGAGCAGGAGGCAGAGCTGTGAGCTCAGCCCTTGCCTGACAGTTCTCAGCGCAAGGCCAGGCGACCACGCCATCAAACACAGCCTGAAGGCCTTGGGGCTGAAAGCAGTGTGCAATAATGCCTCTGGAGGAGTCCACAGCGTGGGGACAAGAGCAGCAAGATCTACTGCATGGCACAGCCATCTCCGGGCAGGAGGTCGTACAGGTGCAGGGCCACTGACTTGGACAGGTAGGTCATGGTGCCGAAGCGGCCGCTCGGTGCGCTGTCGTACAGCAGGTCACAAATGCCCGTGGAGGGATCCTTCTCCAGCATCTGGTCATCAGCACCCAGGGCTTTCTGCATTTTGGATGGGGAAGGAGAACGGAAGCATTAGGAATAAGTGTGATGCGGGGGGAGGAAGATGCTGCATTGTTGCTGTGCCCTGTGAGGACAACAGGCAGCTCCTCAGCGTGGCTGATTGGCCCCTAGGTAGTCTGGGCACAGCCCGCAGCCCCTACCTGCTCCTCATAGAAGAGGTCATTGGCTGCGTGCAGGATCTTTTCCACAGGTATGATGCCACCCATGGTGTGCACATCCACATCCACCAGCATGGTCAGCACCAAGATTGTCTCTACCAGCAGCTGCCGGTACTCCGGCTGGGGCACGCGGTTGAGGACCGACTCCACGTGCACAGCAAACTTCATTTCCCCTGGGGTCATCTGTATGGAGGCAGGAAGAAATGCACATAGAGCGCTGCTATCACCAGCACAGATCCTGGGCCGGGCATTCACCCAGAGTGGCCTCGCACCCATCCTGTTCCCCACCGGGTAAACCTACCTCTCTGGTTGTTGAAGAAGGGAGAACAAAGCCCTCCACAGAAAGACCATGGCACTGCAGAGCAAGAAGCAGAGACCAGAGTTACAGCCTGGAGCAGCACTGTGCCCTCGTTCCCAGCTGAACATCACTGCATGCAGCCCACACACCCCAGCTCCACCTCCTGCCTCCAATCTATCACTCCTTAAACACCGGTTTGGCATCACCCGGAGCACTCCCACACACAGCACAAGGCTCTGCTGCCTGGCTTACTAAGCCAAGGATGAGCAGTGCCCAGGGCTGCCTCAAATGTGACCCCAACAACAGGTTCCTAGAGCTCACAGCTCTGCCCAACACATAAGGCTCCTCAGCAGACCAAGCCCCTTTCTGTAAGGGTAAGCACTGAGTAAAATAGGTGCTGCATGCCTACAAGGCAGCTCCAGCTCTTCCCCAGCTTTCCAGGGCCAGCTGAAAGCCTTGTTCATAATGCATGTACCAACACAGCCTCAAGGATGAGCAATTGGTGCCTGGTTCCCCCTAGGAAGGCAAGTGTCTGGGGACCACAGGCTCATGTGTGTGGACATGCTGCTCACCTTCTGCAGGACCTTCCAGACCTTCTGGTAGAATCCTAAGGGGACACGGTTGAGGGCCCCATCCAGCCTCCGTCTCCGCTTCCACTGGCCCTGGCGGCTGTCCTTACTGCCCTGGTCTCTCAGTAAGCTTGAAAAGGAGCCTTTGTCCAGCAGCACCGATTGTCCAGCAGTCTGGACAGACAAACAAGGAGAAAAGAAGCTGCTGCAGGGTTAAATCCCCAACGAGGGCGCAGTACATTGCTGCCTGAGGGCTTGTGACCACCCAGCCTGGTTCCCAGGGCAGAGCTGCCACCAACAGAGCTGTCCCCAACAGTCCCCTCCCTGCAGCCCCAGCTCCCCACAGCCTGGAGGGCAGCACCCCTGGCTGGAGCTCCTTTCTGCAGCCACAAAACATGACAAACCCCACGCACAAGGCCAACAAACGCAGGTTACCAGAGAGGCCAGCAGGTCACCGTCCCCAGGCTGCAAGAGAAAGGGAGAGACATAAATCAAACAGTGCTGGCACAAGGCAGCAATCACAACGAGCAGAGCAGCAGCAGCACGGACCAAGCTCAGGTCACAGAGCAGTTACCCCAGGGGCTGTGGTTAGCTGGACATTGAAAAGTTTTCAGAGGCAAAAAGGCAGAAAGTCTCATGTTAGCATCAGGGGAAGGACTGCACTGGAGGAGAAGCAGGGCTGCGATTGCTCTGCTGGCATGGGCATGAATTTAGTCTCAGGAAGGCCAGCAGCAGGTGGGAGACTGTCCTTGCCATGAGTGTGGTCCCTCTGTGACACCAGGCCTCACATTGCAGCTGCTGCATCAACCTGGTCCCCACAGGCCAGGCCAGGACCAGAGCTAAACACAAGCCAAGCCCCAGAGGAGGCACTTCTATGGTGTGAGATTGAGAGGAAGCAGCAGAAGAGTACAGGTGGGATCCAGTATCACGAGTCAATGTCCTGGCATGGCCATCACTGGGTAGTGGCAGTAGAGACACAGTGCTACCCTGTTCAGCATTTTTTGTCAGTACCATAGGATCTATTTGACTGTGGCAGCTATGCAGCACAGCTCCCAGCTGGCTGCAATGCCAGGGCACCCATGGTTTTGAGAAACCTTTCTCTTCCATGGTCACAACATAGCAGATCCCACTTTAAGTGAAGCTCTCTGAATGCCAAGGAGCCACATTTAGCCTTGCTGACCTCTCCCCAGGCCCAATGCCTCCCCAGTGTCCTAAACAGAGCAACCCTAAGCCTGACAAGAAGGGAAGCCAGCTCGTTGCTGCAGCAGTTCACTCGGTGGGTTCATTTAGGAAAGCTCATTAACTCATGCACGCTCAGAAGCTGCCCTGGTACGCAGCATGACAGATAAAAGCTGAGGCTGTAGGAGGACCAAGGTGGCTTCACCTTACTCCCGGGCAGAGACTGCCTACGTTTATCCAGTTGCTGCAAGAGAAGAAGGTAATGAAGTTTCTGTTGCTGGATGAGGCCCACCAGGACACCATCCCCACCAGGGATGCTGCATGGCTCACCCCTCCCCTTCCCTGCATCTTCTCAAGCATACCTGTACTTCCCCTGGTACTGCACTGCTAGAGCAACTCCTGCACTAAAGGATTTACCCTTTCCCCTTCCTCCCCCCCCTCAAAGACAGGAGTGAGCCAAAAGGGGATTCTGGAGGTAGCTGTTGGCTTTCTATAGTCTAGGAGCAAACTCTTTTCTGCTCTCCCATCAACTTTGCTTGTTCTATATTTGTTTGCCCCTACAAACCTTTGGGGAAGCAGTCTGCACTGCCTGTCCTCACCTGTTTGAGCTCACTTTTCAGCTTGACGATGCCAGTGCGCTCAGTCTTGGTGGCTCCAGAAGCCTCCACATCGTAGATGGAGATAGCAGGGGTGACCAACGAGTCCACCGAACGCACTGGAGGAGAGGAGGGAGGTCTGGAGTGGGTACTAATCCTCAGGACACAGATGTCCCTCATCGCTGCACGGCACTGGCACTTATGCACAGCCTTGCCTCGTATCCCAAGCTAGCTCTAAAGCACAGAGCTGCTTCAATTCAGGCTGGATCATACCAAAAGCTGAGCTAAGGAAAGCCCCAATCGCCAGAGGACCCAAGTTCAACCCCCAGTGACCACCTTGCTGAAGATTACAGATAATGGCAGTGCAGAAGCTATGCTGTTAAGGCAGGAGAAGGGGGACGTTCAGCACAGCAGGGGATACCCAGAACTGGCCACACTCTGCACTGGGACCCAGCTCTGCCCAGAAATGCTCTCAGCCCCACTAAGAGACTCACTCACCACTCTTCTCCACTCCAAATTCCTTGCCGGAGAGGATGTGGTAGAGGAGGTTCTTCACGTTATATGGGCTGAGATTCATCAGGTTCTCAGTGGCTTCTCCAGCTAGAGAGAAGAGTTGGAATGCTGTTCACCCTTCACTCTCCCAGCCCATATCCCAGTCTGTTAGCAGGGAGTACCCAAGAGCAGTCCCAATCACATACCCTGCCACTTCCACGCAGTCTCATCCTGGCACTGAGAGCTGCCCATTTTTAATGGCATTTCTCCTTCCTGGCTGACAGGACCCCATAGCCCTCATCCCACCAAGCTCACTGCACATACCTGAGCAGCGCAGGGAGTGTGCCAGCTCTGTTGCCATCACCTGGATGATGAGCCCAATGCGGATTCGAAACATATCGGTGAAGAGCGCTGGCTGGGTGCGGATGTACATGGCCAAGTACACCATGATCTCCTGGAGAGACAAAGAGCAGGTCATCCCACTGCTTCTTGCCAGAGCTCATACCCAGCTGTGGTGTACCCTCTCACCTGGGTAAGGATGGACACGCTTAGGTTCTTCTCACTGGCTTCATCAATGAGATGAACGAGCTCCTCATAGGGGATTGGGCTGAGAAGGGAATGGTGGAATAGCTAAGAGACAGCCCTGTGTCCCTCCTAGTCCAGGGAGGAGATACAGACTCTCTCGCATCCAGCCCCAGCCCCGAATGCATGGGAAGAAAGAGGTACACACTCACGCTGAGATGGTCTTCTCACGTGGCTCTGGGGGCAGCCCCACTGTCAAGTGCTTCTGGTGAGACAAGAGGGCTGTGCAGGCCTGTGGACAGAAAAGATCAGGCTGGGCATCACCATCAGCTTTGGCTTTGGGACTTCAGCACAAGGAAGAGGGAGATGGAGCCAACAATGCCCTCAGCCCACCAGGGCTTAGCAGCACGGCTCTTACCTCATCCAAAGCTTCCACCTTTTTCTTGAGGATGCCAGAGATGTAGCGGATCAGAGCCCACTGGCGTGTTGCCCCCACCCGCACGTACAGCTCAGTGAGGAGCTCCTTGACAGTGGGGCCAGGCTCACTCTCAAGCCCCGTGTGCCAATCAGGCCCCCTGCAGTGAAGGAGATGCCAGGTTACTGCCATCAAATCGTTCCACAGCAGCGCTCAGGCTCAGCAGGTTGAGACACATGCGTAGCCATGCCAGCCCTCTCCACCCAGTGAGCAGGCAGGTCTCAGAGCTTGCCATACTTGAGGATGTGGAGCATGTAGAGGATGTCTGCTTGCTCCTGCAGCGTGGGGCACATGCGCAGCTGGTCCACCAGTGCCTTGCAGTCCACATTGCCAGCCTCATCGTGGGGCAGGTTCATCTCTGCATAGAGTGAAGGGCTCTGGGGGAAGAGAAAGCCACGCTCCCCGTCAGCACTGCAGCACCCTGCTCTGAGGGCAGGGAGGCATGGAGCTAAAGCTGCTCACCCATGGGCACCCCCCACCACAAAGGACCAAGCATGCAGCCCCATAAAGATCCTCTGGCTCCAGATGAGAAGCCAGCAGTGTTCAACCAGCCCAGCGAAGGAGGAAAAGGGCTCACCTTGACTTCCTGGTCTTGTTGTTGGGGTGAGCTCAACAACTTTACTGACTGCTGGGATGCCTGGAAGATCTTGCTGGGGATGTACATCCCAACATCTGAAAGACAGATGGGGTCAGTTTGTGCAGGTATTTCTCAGCCACCATCACTCCGCTCAAACCAGCTCATGAACCACCCTCTGCTCCCCCAAGGAGCAACCGCAGAGGAGCTGACTGTCAGGAGAAACCCATGTGTTTGAGAGTTTACAAGTGGGACCAGCTCTACTATACTCCATAGCCAAGACTAACACAATGAACTGCAGATGTAGATGCCTGGGCAAAGGCTAGGTTATCCTGCAGGTTGCCCTGGGTCACACTGTATCCCACATGAACAGGAAAGGCACTTCAGCCTCATCATGAAGAGAAGCTGTGAAGGGTGCTAGAGTTACTCACTCTGGACCTGAAGGTCCTTGGCCTTGGATGCCAGGGACATGAGGTCACGGGTGGTGTGGACGGCAGCACGGAAGCGCTTCAGCCCTCCTTGCTGGGCAGTGGGAGGGAGGATCGAATGGGGAACCGTGCGCTGCAGCAGGTGGTCCAGGTACTGCGCAACCTCATCGTATGTGTCTGCTGGAACAGGAAGAAAAAGGAAGGGCCTCAGCCACTGAGCACCGTGCCACTCCGAGGCAGAAGTGCCCAGCTGAGTCCCCATAGGGACAAAGCTTTGCTGGCTGCAAAGAGCAACAGTGTGGGGCTAGCACCAGCAGTCAACCAACCAGAGGCAGCAGCAGCAGTGCTGTCTGTCCAAGCAGAGACCACTTGGATTGCTCCAGCACAGCAAAAGCCTCACCCCAACAAGGTTCCAGCATGGGAGCAAGACACAGGAGGTTTTGCGATAGTTATTTCTGATTAGTAATGGAGTTATTTCTAATTAGGAGTTAAAAGAAGGCAGTATGCTGTCCTTTACAAACCACCAGCTCCTGTCTGGCTCTTTGCCCAGCCTCCAGCTCCATGCTTGGAGCGCCAGGGCCACAACTCACTATCTACAGCACAGAGAGGGGACTCAGAGACCACGTCTCTGCTCGGCCAAGACATAACAGCAATGTCCAGCAGCGAGAGCGATGCCCTACATGAGGTGATGCTATGCCACAGAGAGCTGTTACTGTATTTCCAGCCAGTGGGCCAGCAGCATTTCTGCTCCAGAAGGAGAACTACAGACAGCATCCAAGGCTGACAGCACAGCATCTCCTTCCTAAATCCTGGTAGGGATGCCCAGCACTCACTGCAAGGGGGTTAAGCTGGACAAATACCTCAGGATACACACTGGGCTTGAGAACATCATCCTGTCTACCTGCAGCATCTGACCACAGAAAAACTTAAAAGTGAGCATCTTTAAGAGAGGCCAAAGTAGACACGGTGACCAGGCAGACCCCACCTCCTGCTGGGGCTAGGGGGAAGGAGACACTTTGGAGGAGCTTGGCTGCAGCCTGCGAAGCTGCAATATGAGGCAGTGCAACTGCAGAGGGCGAATGAGGCAGCCATGCAAGAGAAATAAACACTCAGAGCTGCAGCAGTGGAGATGCTGGCTCCAGGAGCAGCAGAGGCAGAGCAGATCGATGGGAAGGCTGGGAAGACAACCACCACTGGGTCTCACAGGAGGAGAACATGTCCAGGGCTGCTTGCAAGGGGAGCAGCAAAACCTGCAACCCTCCGTGGTCTCAGAGCAGGGGGGTACATCATGTTGTGATGAACCACAGCCCCCATGGGCACCTGGCCCACAGCAGCAAGGCCTCAATTTGGCAAGCACTGGAGCTGCCCTGTCTAGGGAGGCCCACAGATTTTGTGAAAATACCACCCAGAAACTGCCTGGGGACCCAGAGGCATCTGGGGCACCATACAATCACCTTCTGCACCATCACATGAGCTGACCACACCAAACATCTTCAGCCAAATCTCCAGGGCAGAGGCAGGTTGCCGAGCCTTCGTCTCTTCCCCACGCAACAGCCTATGGAGGTTGGGGTGGCTTGTTCAGGAACATCCTCTGTGCTTGCCACAGCCACATCCCCCAACCTCAGCCCCATATGGCTGGGAAACCCCTCAGCTGAGGGGCTGTGACAGCCACCTCTGCTCACCCAGCCCTGCCACCCCACGAGCATCACCAGGAACATCACTCAGATGGGGTTAATTGGCAGAGGGTCAGATGGGTGCAGAAATGTGGTGGAAACCCAAGTGGATAAGGAACAGGGTGGCAGCTGCCCACAGGGAGGTGGGACACTAATGGTTTATGGGAGAGTTCAGTGTTTTCCACACCACAGTAGAGACTGGCCTGTTCCCCCTTACCATCCTCTGCAAACTGCAAGCCATGCAGCCACTCCTCAGGGTCTAGCTCCTCAAAGCTGTCAAGGCCGAGCTTGTAACTGTTGGCAAAGACCTTACCCTCCGGCCCAGAGTCCATGAAGCTGAGATGTGTTCGGCATGACGTTGTCAGGAACTCCGACAACTTACCCGTCTGGATCCTGGGCAAAAGGAGGGGAGGTCACACAGAGAGAAAGGGGGAGGCAGTGCCCTTGGCTCTCCTCCTGGATGCAGGGCAGCCCCTCAGCAGGGATAGAAAGGCTTGTCTGGGAGCACGCACATCTCTCAAAGCCTGCTTTAGCTGTTTGCAGTTCCTCCAGTCACATGGATACAGAAAGGCTGCCCAAAAGCTATCAGGGGGGTCCTACAGCCACAGATTCAATGGCACAAGGAGATATGTCCTCTCTTGTACCTCCTCAGTCAGGACTGTAGCCCCAGGGTGCACTCACAGCCCAGCACATCCCAACATATCCTCCACAGCTTATTCCCTAACAGCCAGTGCTCAGGCAGAGCTTGTTCCCATACAGCCACGCTCGGGTAGGACACCAGTCCTGTTCCCTTCTGCACCCCAAGAAGATTCACTCACCTTGCACCACCGAAATACCCGTCCTGCAGCTTCCGTAGTGTTGCCAGCACCGTGGGGTGTAGGCTGCTGCCTGTATCATCTGTCGGGGACACAGACACAGGCAGTCAGGCTCTCCTACACAAACAGGCTTCCAGTAACACAGGACCAGGTGGGCATTCAGACATGCAAAGCACCACGACAGCAGCCAGACCTTTGCTCTGGGGTGCGCAGCCAGGCAGTGGCACCAACAGCACCACCCAAAAAGGGAAATTCATGACTGCCTAGGCTGGATAACCGGCAATGTCAGGCTGGGATGCACTGCAGGCCCCTGGGGTTTCACCCTGAAGCTGGTTGCACCAGACAGCAGCAATCCAAACAGCCCCCTTCTCCCTCCCTGGCTTTCAGGGAGCTGTTGAAGTGTCGGAGTGCTGCTGTCAGGGCAGAAAACACCACAGCAAACACAATCAACACCCAAGGCTTCAAGTACACGAGGAAAATCAGAAAGGCCTGAAGGCTGCATGGATTCTCTTCCCTGTGCTGGCTCACAGGGAAGAGAAGGCTGCTCCTGAGAAGCCAGTTTTTCTATGAGCCAATGCGCAGCTTTCTGCTCCTTTTGGCTTTCCATTTTCCACTCCTTGAGATTTAAGAAAGCCTTTGAGGAGTGGTTAGCCTTGGTGAAGAGTCACGATGCAGGAAGAGCCCCAAGAACATTTTTACACGGGAATTATTTCTTGTCTTGCTCCCAGAAGGCTTCTCAAACAGGCCTAGCTGCCTGGAGACGACATACTTCCATGCCAACAAGCCTGCCTTGAGCTTCAGGCAATGGTGCTTGGCAGGTAGCCCTGCTGGCTACCGGATGGCTGCCAACTCAATGTGACTCCTTTGAGCAGCAAGCTCTTTGCGGGATGCTGTTGGCTGATCCAGTCCCGTTGTGTCCCCATTACCCGGGCTGCCCCCATCCACCCACCAACAGAGGAGGTCAGAGGATCTGTACCGAGCATGGTCTGAGAGACGGGGAAGGTGATGGTGGGCCGCCCAGTCATCCTCCAACGGCTGCAGAGGTATGAGAGGTCTGTCCTCAGCATCTCCACAATCATCTTGTTATCATGTGCCAGGTAGAACTGCTGCTGGTCTACGAACTGCAGGGAGAGCAGGAGACATGAACGCCCTCCCTACGGCCACCAGATTGCTCTGGAGCCACTCACGTCTTCCCATCAGCCACCCCTGAGACCAACTTGAGTGCTCAGCTCAGACAGTGGACAAACTTTCCATCCATTTACACAGTGTGGCAGCTGCTAAGAAGGACATACAATGTCACTCACCTGTGGGGTGAAAACAAAGATGTTCTTCCTAATGTTGTAGAGCTTGGAGGTCCCAATCACTCCCATGTGCCGGTAGGGCCGTCCTGTCAAGCTCATTTGCTTGTTGCGACCTGGGGGAGGTGAGGTCTTATAACATTTTCCCCACATCCTCTCAAAAAAGGGAAAGTGGTAGCAAAATGCAGAAGGCTTCTGTGCTACCAGCCAGGAGGAAAAGGGTTGCTTGTATTGAGCACCCCACAGCTTTGCATCCAGCTGGCACAGCCCAAAGCAACAGCAATATTCTGGCCCATGGCCCTGCCCAGGAACTCTTGTTGGAACCAGAGCCACACAAACAACCCTGACCTCAGCAACTTGCTGTACCTCCAGGTCTTTGAGAATGTCAGAAGCTGGTGCAGGGACACCCCCACTGCACAGGGCTAGACCCCAAAGGTGACAGCTCTTTCAGTGTCCCCGTTGCTCCTAGATGACTTCCAGAGAAGATGTATCACCACTCAGGAGAAGTCCCAGCAGTTGCTAGGTGGCTCCCTGCCTCTTTTGCCCATGTCATACTTGGCCTTTAGGTGGCTTAAATTAGCCAACACCCACAGCTTGGAGCAGGTCAGGTTTCTCCCTTGGTCAAGGCTGGGTCTCCAGCCCCTGCACAACACACCCCATGCCTGAGGGTATGCAGTATCAGGGAATGAGCATACTGATTTCAACACACTCTCCCTTCACAGCCTGTCTTCCCTCCAGCAAGAGCCACCCCTTCTGGCCTAAAGACTCAGACAGGAGACCCTTCCCTGGGATCTAGCTGGCCTCCCTCACTGAGATTTGGGTGATCTTGCTCATACCACATCCACTCCACATAGCACCGCTCAGAGTGAGCCGTCTGTGAAACTGTAATGTCAAAGCCTCCCCTGCTCCCCTTGTACAGAAGCAGCACTGGAGGCCCAGGAACAGAAAAGCCCTAAAGAACCAGGCAGAAAGGAGCAGGGCAGGACATCAGCATCTACACACAAGATGGGACAGCAACTTCTGCACCCTTTTTTTCTACAGGAACTTTCAGCTCACCCAGGCGAGCGTAGATGTGGCTGAGGATGCGAGCAGGCTGCACTCGGATGGGGTAAACATCGGCCACAGTCTCCACATGGATGCCCTCCTTCCTCAGAACAGCCTTGATCCCCTCTGACTCCGCTAGGATGCACACTGAGAAGAGAAGACAGCAGGCTCAGAGCTCACTTTCAGAGGCAGATGGGTGAGACACCACTGGCCTTCCTGGACACAAGCAAGGTGCAAGTTCATGCAGAGGCAGCTGTCTGAGGTCCCTCTGGGGACCAGAGCTCTGCCTTGCTCCCATAACATTCTTCACAACCAAATGAGCAGTGGGAGGATGTACCCAGTTTTCACCTTCTGCAATGGAGACCATAGCAGGTGACATTTCTCTGGGGCAATGCCAGGTCCAGCAGAAAGACCAGCAGTGCATCTTAAATCCTGCTGCCAGGGCTGGTGTGTGGCTGTGCCAGCGAGCAGAAACACCCCACAGCCAAACACTGAGCAGGCACTGTCCCATGGAAAAAATGGCAACTGGTCCCTTTCCCTCACCTTGCACCACCACGTCAGGCTTGGGGACAGTTGCAAAGCGGCGGTTGAGGGGATCAATTTCACCAGGAGCTAGAAATCCCTGAGGGAAAAAGAAAAGGCATGAGGAGATAAACATCTCATGGGCTGGGCAGAGTGGATAAAGCTCACCAGCAACCTATCTTTAAGGGGTCTTGGGGGATGGAGGTGACAGATTCCCTGTGGCAGGTGGCACAGAGTGGCAGCATTTGTCCTTTGAGCTCAAAGTCCAGCCCACCCAGCCCTCCCTAGCACCACGAGTGACCGTACCTCAGCCATCAGGCAGCCCAGGATGTAGAGGGACTGGCCCCACATGAGTGGCAGCTTGCCCATGGGTATCCTGTCCACAGTGTGGGGGTTGTTGTATTCCTCATCCACCTGGAAGAGAAACCAGGTCAGCAAAGGACGTACAGACATGGGATGCTGAAGAAAGTATCACTGCTGCACTTAAAAATCTGCCATTGCACAAGCAGACTGTCGGCACAGCACCCTTATGTATAGGGGCAAGATAAACTCTGAGGAAAATAAGCAGTTTGTTTATCCAATATGTTGGGTGTTTTGGTTGTGTTTTGTTTGTTTTTTAACAGCTCCAAGTCATACCTTTTCTAAGTAAGTTTCCATGCAGAAACTATTTGATTTTGGATAATAGTGGTTAAAACCAAATCCCATAGCATTCTCTGCTCACTAACCCTGTTAGAGCAGATCCCCACCACAGCTCAGGTAGCTCACCTTGTCTGGCGGTACACTGTACAGCTCTGGCACCAGACGCACCCCGTTCTTCCCCTTGATGAGAATCCCCTCAAGGGCCTCCCGATACTCTTGCACCTGGGGAGGGAGCAGAGAATATCAGGGCAGGGCTCCCTCTGCCCTTCTCCACACGCCCCCCATTGCCCAAGCTTCATTTCCCCTGGCCTGCTGGGTCCTGCCTTCCTTACCTGCTCCATGTTTCCACTGAAAATCCCATCAATGATCAGGTATGTCCAGAACAAAGGCCACTCACACTCGATGTTCTCAAAGAGCTTCAGCTCTGCAGGTTCATAGTAGGAGCGGTTGGGATCCTGCAGAAAGGCCACATCAGCAAGGAGGGTGGTTGCAGGGTTCCCTCAGAATCAAGAGGTTCTTGCTTCCCACCCCCAAGACCCCCACCTCAAATGCCTGTGGATGCAGGTTAACCAAACAGTGGCAAAGCTCATGAGCACTGGGGAAGGGTGGACTAGAGAGCCACAGCCACACCTGCTGCCAGTGATGCTCAGAGTTGGAGAGTCACAGCTAAGGAATATCAAAGCACATACAGGAATATTCAAGCCGATGCAACAGCCAAAGGAGCTCACCAGGTTATGGGCTGGATAATATCCAGCTGGATATTTAACATTCCAAGTGCCATTTCCTGGTTTTGTGGTTATCAAATGCCTGTCACTTATATCACTGTCCTTGTTTTCCCTCCTCAAGCTTACAGTCAAGCATAGCAGTACGCGAGCTGTTTGCTGGCCCACGAGAAACACAGCTCTGTGTTCCCACAGGGCTTTTTGAGACCCACAGGTTGACTTCTGCAGGACTCCCACATTGGGTGGCAGTCCCATTTTCCCCACCCTGAGAGATATGCCAGACTACTTATCTGCTGCGGGCATAGGTGGGACGTGCCACACCTCTGCAATGAGTTGTGGCATCTTGGGCAGCCCTGATCAGATCCATGATATTGCCTGGAGCTAAGAGCTCTCGTCATTGCAGTGCTCCCCAGAACAGCCTTTACACTGCACCCTGGGTGATAAAAATGCAACCCAGGACAGTCTCTCCTCAGCAACACAGTCATGGCAGGTGGCAGACTGGGAACACTCACCTCTCTGGGGGTCCTGTATCCGTCACGGAGGAAGCGACAGCAGCCGTAGCGCCCCTAGGAGGAAAGGAATAAGGAGCTGAGCAGGAGAAACAGTGTCAGGTACCTTCTACCTTCACTGTAGAAGCAAGGGGGAATCCTCTGCTCAAGAACCCCCTTCACACAGTCACACAGTACTCAGGCACCACAATCACAGCCCAGGATGACAGCACGCAGCACTGCTTCTTTGCACACCTCCAACACAGGTTATAGAGACTGGGAGAGAACAGGTCCCAGCACCCCTTCCCCAAGCACATTCTGAAGGAGAAAAGGATTGCAGGCTTTGAACTGTCTCCCAGGAAGGGTGAAGAGGGCAGAGCTGCTCACCTGCAGCTTTGTGATGATCTCTTGCTTGGTAATTTCCACCAGCTCGCTGTCTTCCACAGCAAAGGCTGGGTAGGAGATGACAGAGAGCACACTGGCATCCACCTCCTTGGATGAGGAGGCCCTTGGCAGCATCGAGTGCAGGATGGACTGAGGAAAGGGAAGGAAAGAGGTTTGGTTGCTACTGTTTACACTGCAACCCCATCAGATTGCACACACAGCCCTCACCTGGCAGTGCTGCACCTCATCTGACAGCACTCGAATCACAGACTGTGGGCCTCCCTTTGCTCCAAAGAGATCCAGCTCATCTAAGGCCTCCAGGGCAGCCTGCAAGCAGGGCGAGGCTCAGAGCAGTGTGTCCTCTACTGTAATGCCAGTCTGTAAGAGCTCTTGCCCCACAGACCAGTTTTAAACAAGGAAGAGATGCAAGCACACCCCTGCATCCTGCAAAGGCTGCAGAGCACCCATAGCCAAAGAGTGACCACATCTCATCTCTACAGCTCACCTTAGCCATGCCGACAGAGCTGGCATTCAACTCAGTGATCCCCTGGTTCGTCTTGTCCCCACGTTCCCATATCCCAAAGTCCTGCAAGGAGGCAGCAGTTTGTGTCATGCCCAAAAGCTCTTAAATCTCACCCTTAGGCAGTGCTCCTAGTAAGCTTCTGAGGGGCTCTGCCCACCACCTCCACCCTCTGGGCATGATTCCCTTCCCTGGTAATGGCCTCCAGCTACCCACCGCTGTCTTATAGGCTGCTTCGATATAGAAGACAAGGTTCTGGATGAAGTTGACCTCATCTAGGCTGTGAATTATGTGGAGGCCTGAAGCAGCAGAGGAGAATTCATGTTAGTCCTCAGGCATTCCTAGGAAGGGGCTGTAGAAAGCAGCCCCCCTCCTCCTCACCCACCCTGTGGTGGACACATCCTCACTCCCATCCCACCTAGCAGGTTGCGTCCTTGCAACAGAGGATACCCAGGAGCACAGCCACCGATCTGCACAGAGAGCCTCAAAACATCTCAACCTCCCCCATGTCACACGTCTCATTTCCTCAAGATAAGGGTTTCCAAATGGCATCCCACCTGAGGCAGTCATCTGAGCCAGCATCAGCAGGTAGAGGGAGGTGGCATCCAACTGCAGGTGCCCCCACTCGTTGTCTCCCACCACAGTGGCACAGGTGTGGGTGTTGTACTTGGCATGCAGGCAATCCCGGGTGCTCTGGCTGTACTTGAAGGCCTCCACCTTGTCTACCTGAAGAAGCGGAAAGGGATGCAGGGTCTTGACAAACCCCAAACCCAGGCAAGTTCCATGCCACCAGTCCAGCATGCAGAGACGCAGCTGGGAGCAGGACACATCTCACAGTCTCTGCATGCACTGAGGCCACAGGCCCAGGCTCTTGTGTCTCCATAGTGAATGGTTGGGAGGCACACAGCCATGTTTGCACCACAGGGAGAGAAAAGGGTCACCCCAAATGCACTCAAGGAGAATAGCCACCCGGCCAGCCAGGCCAGAGGACAGGGAGCAATTGGCACAAGACTTCACTGGCCTCCAGCCCATAGCACTCGAACACTCTCTGGAGGACTGACATCCAGTCAGGGCTTATTTTAAGTCTTTCTGAAAGGAGATCACCCCCCTCGTTGAGGAAAGCCAGGGCTGACGGTCTTAGTGGGCTCTGAGGTGACCACTCAGCTCTCCCCTGGCTCCTACCTGTCTCATCATGCACTGGAGCAGCCCCCTCATCAGCTTCACCACGCTCTGCAAGGAAAGGAAAGCAGCCTCGTTAATCTCTGGATAGCAAAGAGAAACCCTGACTCAGGACCAGCTGGCCGCTGACCTTTGCAGAACACCGGTGCCTGTAACCAGAGCCTCTGCTAACGTTTCCACGGTCCTTGCTATCTAGGCAAGCAATGGAGGAAAGAAAGCACTTATGGCCATCAACAGAGTCAAGCTGCTGTGCTGGGAGAGGAAGGAGAAGGAGCTCCCAGCCTGGGTGTGAGGCTGCATCCCCAAATCACCCCAGGAACAGCAAGAGAAGCGGACACCCCTCACCGCCCCTCATCCCCACAGCAGCCCCGTCCTCACCGCAAACCCCGCCGCGTTTGTCACCCCCAAAGGCCTGCTCGGCACCCCGCCCCACCTGCTCCAGCTCGTAGGCCTTCGCCTTGTCCTCGTCGCGGTCGGCGTTCTTGCGGTAGGCCAGGCCCAGGCCCCAGACGGCCAGGATGCTGTAGACGTTATCCCGGACCCAGGCATCGCGGTGGTCGGCGCTGGCGGGCAGCAGCCCGGTCACGGCGTCCTGAGGAGGGCGAGAAGCGGGGGTAGGGACGGCGGGAGCGTCAGGAGACGGCCCAGGGCCCGACCCCGGCGTAGCGCCCAGGCCTCAGGCCCGCCTCTCTCACCTGGTGCCGGAGGATGGTCTGCTGCACCAGCCGGCCGTAGCCGTCCAGCCGCACGCCCGAGTTGCTGCGGCCGCGCATGGTGACGGCGGCGGCGACAACAGCGCAGCGCGGGGCGGGCGGCCCGGCTCGATGAGGGCGGAGGAGCGGCTGACTGAGCCGCCCAGCCCCGGTCCTGGCAGATAGGCCGCCGCTTCAAAAGGCTCCGAGCTGCCTCAAAGCTCAACCTCCTCTAGGATCCGATGCTTGGGGGATATTTCGAGTAGCTTATTTACTCGCTCTGCTCCGCTGCTTTCGGGAGGCGGTGGTAGCGGAGCGCCGCGCCACGCTCACTACACAGCGGTCAGGACCTGTCACATCCACGGCGGGTGGGATGGGGTGGCGGGCAGCGCCCCCTGGCGGGCGGAGGCCGCGAAGGGCGGGCGGGGACAGGGGCCACATGGGGACAGCGAGGTGCGGAGGAAGGCAGCTCCGCATGCGGACAGCGGGGGACGCTGAGCGTGCAGGAGCACGGTGCCGTCCTTCGGGCTGCCCATGCGACGGGGGAGCACATCTCCATAACCCTCATTGAAGGAGCACTGCAGCCCCCAGGGGACCCACCCAGCTCCACCACCTGGAACTGAACTGGAGACTCCCTCCTCCTCCACGCCACCACCTGAACTGCAGCGCCCAGGGCATGGGGACGGGAGGGGAACCCAGGGCTCCTTAAGGCACAGCAGAAGGAGAAGGGCGAGGGACACAAAAGGAGGTGGTCGGGCCTTGGTGTGCACCCACAGAGCAGCAATGGAACAAAGGAGCCACCGAGGTGGACTTTAGCAAAATTCAGTAGTTTATTTATTAACACAGTCAGCAATAAATAGAGGAAAGCCAGGCTGTGAGCCTGGGGGACACCTCTGGGAACAAGGACAGGTTCAGAGCAGAGCCCAGCCCACAAGGGACAGCAGAGGGAGAGGCAATGGGGTAACACTGCCATCCCCACGTCCCACCAGTTTCCATAGCCATCCCAAGGAAAAAAACAAGAGGAGTGGGGGGGGGGGGGGAGGGCTGCAACAGGGGAAGCCCCCAAAATACCTAGGGACAAGATGGCTTGGGGTGCATGGGACTGAGTCCTATGGGTGCAGGTGACAGCATGGAGACACGCTCTCCACCAGTTTCGTGCTCCAGCCCCCCACAACAGCCAGCAGTGCAGGACAGAGGGATGCTAAGGGCGGGCTCCCACCTTTAAAATCCTACATACATCTTATTTTTTAATAAGCTTTCCATAAAACTGTAAAACTTTCCCTCAGAGCATCGCACCGCAGTGGAGACAAACCCCTCTCTATCAAAAACCAAAACAACCCCACCCACCAAGCATCAAAATACAGCCAAAAAGGAAAATCCAGCTCCAGGCACAGGTTGTTACCGGCAGGTGCAGGACTCTGCAATCATGTTCTCATACTCCTTGTAGAGGATGCTGCCATCATGCTGGATCATCAGCACGCTGATGGGGCTGTAGCGATAAGGGACGCAGGAGGGCCGGGGGATGCTGGCATCTACCAGCTGGTGGACCAAGTTCTGCACCACGGCGTGGTTGGGTGCGTGGTAGCCATCACGGAGGAGCCGTGGGCACACTCCCTTACAATAGCGTGGGTTGTAGCGATGGGGAGCGATGATCCAATGGTCCCAACCCAACTGGGCAAAGCTGACGGGGAAGGAGCGCAGGGAACAGTCACTTTTGTCCCCTCCAGCATCCCGCAGGTAAGTGGGCAGGTCGTGGAGAAGTGTCCCTGCCTCACGCCGGCTGCGCCGAGGCTCTGGTAGCATCCCGCTGCGGGTGTCATTGAGGAAGAGGAGGAGGAAGGGGTCCGCAGGGGACGGCGTGGTGGCCGCAGCAGCTCGGCCAGCTCGCACGCAAATGTGCCGCAGGGTCAGCGTCCCTCCTGAGCTGCTGTTTGCTGGGGATAAATAGGGGGTGATGTCTGCTTCGGTCCAGCCGTGGCGGGATGGGGCGGTGGGGCTGAGCAGGACCGCCGGGGCTTTGGCAGCAGGCAGCAGCTCCACGGCACACAGGAGGCGGCCACGGGGCAGTGGCAGGCTCTGAGGGTAGGCCACGGTGACACGGAAAAGGTGCTCAGCTTCAGGCTGGGTGCCCAGGCGGTAGGTGAGGGGCTGCACGTACCAGCGACCTGAAGGAGGAAAGCAGCTGTCAGCTCCTGCCTGGAGCATCACCTCATCCCACCCCACCGTGCCCAGCATGCGTGCTGGAGCCCTTGGCAAACAGCTCCTAGGAGGGGTTCTACTTCCTGTGCCAGGACTGCAATGGGAGCAGAGAGCCAGCAGTGCTTGCAGCTTGAGCACCAAGTGATGCCCTTGTCCTTGCTGTCCCCGAGCCAGTGTCTCCGATTAAGGAGATATCCCATGTCCAGAAGCTCCAACAGGCATGAGGAGGACCTGAGCAGAAACAGCATCCCCAAAACAAGGTGGGGGGGTGGGCCTCATTGCCAAGTGCTCCACAGAGCACAGGGAGAACCACACTAAACATCTCCAAAACAAAGTGGGGACCTGCTTCACAAGGGCAGAGTGAGGACATGAGCAGAGACAGCAACACTAGGCCAAGGGGAAACTATTTACAGGGCACCAGGAGGACCCAATGAATGACTGACCAATGGCCCCAAGCCAAGGGGGAACCTCACAACCAAGTGCTGCTCCACCAGGGCACAGCATGGATCCAAGCAGCGACTCCAGGACTCACAACAACCCCACGCACCACATCACCCATTGCCACCACCTTACCTGCCCAGGGCTGTCCCCCATGGGAAGCTGCCTGCACCAGGCGCACGGTATTGGTGCTCAGACTTCGGCCGCGCCGGGGCCGCCCCTCGTGATCAGCAGCACGCCGGTACAGCTCCAGCATGTAGCGCAGGGGCTGCCCACTGGCCGCCCCTCCCCTCCAGCCTTGGCTACCCGGCGCTTGTGCCTGCAGCGCTTGCAAGAGGGGCAGCGGGGGGGTCTGGCTTGCAACCCAGGAGGGCAGCACGGTGAGGAGGAGGAGGGCGGTGAAGGGCCGGAGCAAAGCCATGGTGGGTGACAAGGGGTGAGGTGACAGCAGGATTAGGGGAGCGCTGCGATCATGCTTCATGTGTTCCCCCCAAAGAGGTAAAGCAGAAAGAGGTCTCAGGGTGCTGTCACGCTACAGCACCCATGCCAAAGGATTCAGCTCAGCACAAAGAGAAAAGGGGTGAAGGGGGGGCTCTGCAAAAGGAGTGCAAGATCAGGGCTAAAACCCAAATCCCCCAAAGCAGGGGGCAAAGCCAGCTGGACAAAAGCCTGGCAATGGGAGGGGGGCTAAAAAGTGCCGGGGTAGGGAAGGGGTGCAGTGGGGTGGTGGGGGGACCAGCTTGCTCAGCCCACCTGCTCCTCACCGGCTTGGTCCAGCAGGGTGAGAGGGCTGGGGCCCATGGGATTTTTTAAAGGCATGTTCCTAATTAGGGCTTAAAGGGGCAGGAGCCCCTGAGACCCACATCTAAGTTCTCCCTTCTCAGTGCCAGCTCTCTGCAGCCCACTGAAGGGTCAGGATGGAGGAGAGCATTGAGGTGGGCTCACCACAGTTGTGCTCAGCCTGGAGGGCTCATTGGGGCCAGGTGCCTCAGTTTCCCTTGCGGGGAGGTGGGGTGGTGTCCCTGAACCCGGGGCTGGTGGCACATGGATATAGGGACCCAGAAACCAGTGGCACAGAGCACAGCCAGGTGGTATCTGAGCTGTCACCAGGCTCAGCCGTGTCACCTGCGTGGTCACCTGAAGCACAGCCTTATGGGGGACAGCGTCCCCAAGCCCAGTGACACTCATGTCATCCCGGCAGGACATCTTGCCCAAAGTGGACTCCAAGGGCTGGGACGGAGAGGGCAAGGAGGGATACAGGACAGGGACCGTCAGCAGGGGCACAGGGACGGCGGGGACACCTGGGAGGGTGGGGTGTCCCCAATCCCAATGGCGTAGGGACAGCGTGGGGCTGCCGGCGCAGCCGTTTTGGCAAAGAGGCAATGAGTCAGAGCTGCCGGGGGGACGTGGGGTGACGTCCCGGGGGACAGGGCGGGGGCCAGACGGCGTTGAGTCACCCGTCCCCTCCCAGGCGCGGTAACGGGTGACACTGGGTGGGACGCGGCGGGGTGCGCCCCTCCATGTCCAGCACAGGCTGCGAGCTGAGCCGTGCCGAGCCAAACTGTGCTGAGCTGTGCCAAGTCCCAGCGCGCCAAGTTTGCTTGTGTGCTGTGCCAAACTGTGCCACACGGGGCTGAACCGTGCCACGAAGGGCTAAACTGTGCCACGCTGTGCCAAATCGAACTGTGCCAAGCGCTATGTCCCATGTGTGTATCTGAGCCGTGCGGTGCCGTGCCAGCCCTCCTTGTTCTACCGGGACGCTCCGAGCCGCACCGCTCCTACCCCAGCGCAGCCGACGGCTTCGAGCCGTGCCGAGCCGTGCCGGGCGGGGCTGGCTGCGCTCCGCCCCAGCCAGGCGGGCGGGGGGGGGGTGTCATTTCCTCCGCCGTGCCGAGCCGTGCCGAGCCGTGCCGGGATGGGGCGGTAGCGGCCATGGAGCGGGCCGAGGGCCGGCCCGGGGCCGTGCAGTTGGTGCATGTGCAGCTTCAGGGCGGCGCGCCCTGGGGCTTCACGCTGCGGGGGGGGCTGGAGCACGGCGAGCCCCTCATCGTCTCCAAGGTAAGATCGGGGGTCCCGTGCCCCCTCCCCCCCCCAACGACTCCCTTTCCCCGCTTCCCAGGACTCCCCCCCGGGGGCAGGGAGGGCGGAGCGCAGGGAGCGGGAGGAAATTCCTCCGGCACATCCGTTGGGCTAGCGGGGGGGCGGCCGCCCCCGCGCCCCTCCACCCCAGAGGAAGGCGATGCCGGGACGGGGGGGTACCCGTGTCTCCGTTATGCTGCCTCCATATCCTCGAGATGGGACTTCGGGGGAAGTTGGGGTCCTTCCGACCCCGCTCTTGGCCCATCCGAAGGGTCCGTGCTGGGGGACTGGGTTTGTCGCGGGGGCGGTGGCAGCTGCGCTCCCCTTCCTCTGACCCCCCCCTCCCTGCGGGTGTCCCCCACCCCACAGTTGTCCCTCACTCTGTTACTGTCCATTCCTTTTTGGGATCGGGGGGCATTACCCCAGCGGGACTTGTGCAGAACCCATGGGACACCCCAAATGCATGGCAGGGGGTCAGCCCCGTCCCCTTCGCTCGTGCCCCCCCAGTTTGTCCGTCCTAGTATACCCAGGGCCATCCCACCCCGCTGCAGCGTGGTCTGGCCGGGGGAGCTGGAAAAGTGGCTGCTGTCCCTGCCCTGTGCCCCAGGGGTGTCACCGCGGGGCTGGGAGCCACTGTGCGCCGAGCCTGGGATGGGGACCCCGGGGACGGGTCCTGCCGCTGCGGGAATCGAGAGGGGGGGGTCCTCGCCGTGCCGGCCCCCGCCACCGCCGCGTGTGCAGTGCAGACAAAGGGGGCTTGTTCCAGCGCTCTGTGCATTCAGCGAGGGTCCCCCGGGGCGCCCGCAGCCGGCCGAGGGGCGTGCGTGCCGGCGGAATGGGGGGCCCCCATGCTGGAGGAAGGATGGAGGGGGTCCCGCTGTGTGGGTCCTGCCCTGCGGTGGGCTCGGCGTGGGTTCCAGCAGGTATTCCTACCAGCCGACTTGGTGCCACCATTAGGGACCGGGGTGAACGCTGCGGTTCGGCTGCCCAGCTCGGCGAGCGCTGCTCTGCCTGTTGGTCCCCAGCTCTGCCCCTGGGGGTGCTGGGGAGCGGCGGGGGGCCCCGGGCAGTGGGGCTGGCAGCCACCCAGGCGGGTGCTGAGGGCGCTGTGCGCAGAGCCCGTTCCTCTGCCGGGCAGGGTGGGGAGCCCGCGGGCAGGGTGGGCTCCTGATGGTGGCGTGTCACCCCATAGGTGGCTTTGGGGTTCCCGTGGAGCCCGCCGGGAATGGGTGCAGAGCCCTTTGCTGGCTGTTTTCCCCTTAAACCTGCGGGCGGGCAGCAGAGCAGCATCCTTACGGGGCTGAGAATGAAGCCCCTATGGGTGATGGGCACAAAGAGCCCTTGTGCTGCCCGCGCCCGCAGGGGAATCTGCTGGGACGGGACATTTTTCTTCCCCCTCCTCCTTTCCCTATGCCCTTTCTTAGCTCAGAATTTCATGTGACTGGGGCGGACACCACAGATCCCTTGCATTCACAGCGGGGTGCTCAGGCTGAAGGCACCGTGGGGCTGTGTGGGGCAGCTTTTGGGTTGGTGCTGCCCTGCTGCCTGTCTCTCACCCAGGTGGAGGACGGGGGAAAGGCAGCACTGTCCCGGAGGCTGCAGCCCGGCGATGAGCTGGTGAACATCAGCGGGACCCCCCTGTACGGCTCCCGCCAGGAAGCCCTCATCCTCATCAAGGGCTCCTACCGCACCCTCAAGATGATCGTCCGCAGGTTGGCACGGGGATGGGGAGGGGGTCTGGGTGTGGGGTCACCCCTAGCATCACTTCTGGTCCCTGAAGTGGGGTGGGCAGGTCCCAGCCTGGTGCCCTCTGCTCACCGCCCCCTTTCTGGGAGGTATCTCCAAGCTCTCCCTTCCTGCTTGCCTGGGGAAGGAAGGAGAGGCAGTGCCGGTCCCCCCCAGAAGCCCCCCCCACCCTGCAGCCACTCTGCCGGCTGCTCCCAGCCAGGCTACAGCACTGGGGGGCACAGAGGGTCGTGGGTCGTGCCGCCGCTGGGGTGCAGCCTCATCCATGGTGAGTCTGAGGGTGCCAGGGGGTGGGGTAAGGGACCCCCGTGCCCTCCCCTCATACCCCATTCCCTTCATGCCAAGCCCCAGGGAGTGGGGCAGCCCCATGAATGCTGTAGCTGACGGATGGCATTTGTGGGGTGCAGGGGTTGGCATCATCCCTTCTATCCATATGGAAACACTTAGGAGGGGCTGGGATGGGGGGGCACAGGGTTGTCCCCATTGTCCCTTCACCAGAGTCCAGCAGCTGAAGCCAGGAGGGTTGAGCTTGTGCTGGACTTGGGAGGAGAATGCTCAGCTGTGCCCTGTGCCAGGACCCTGTGCACCATACCTGGGACCCTGCGGTCCCCCCCCCTCACTGCTGCCCCCCTTAGATGGGCTCTGGCCTGGGGGTGGGGGGGGTGGGCAGGAAACCCCATAGGAAGTGACTTCAGCCCCGGTTCCTCGGCCCGGCTTCCTCCCCATTCTTGTCCTCTCCCGCTGTTGCTCTTGGCAAGGAGGAGCGTGCCCGTCCTCCGGCCCCATTCCTGGCACATGGCCAAGCTTGCCGAAATCCGCCCCGACGCCCCGGCCATGCACTGCCCCCCCGACGCCTTCAGCCTCTCCTGGCCCTCGGGTTGTGATGTCAGGTAAGAAAACATGGAGGGGTCCCGGCTAGGGGGAGAACGGGGGGGGGGTCCCCAGGCTGCCCCACACCGCGGGTTCGCCACTGCCCTGTTTACTGCTGGCAGGAAGGGGTGGTGGCTGTGCCGGAGGCAGCCAGGAGGTGACGAGTCCCGGTGCCACGCATTCCCCATGTCCCCTGGGCAGCCGTTGTGCTGACCTGAACCTGGGGGTTGTATGCTCCCCTTCGGGGACACTGACGGCACCGTGACGCTGCTGGCAGCGAGCTGTCCCTGCAGTGGAACCCGCTGTCCCGGCACTGCAGCACGGACCGGAGCAGCTCCATTGGGAGCATGGAGAGCCTGGATCAGCCTGGCCACGCTTACTACGAGGGCACCCCGTCACCTGTTGAGCACCACAGCAAGCGGGACTCGGCCTACAGCTCCTTCTCAGCCAGCTCCAACACCTCAGACTGCGCCTTATCCCTGCGCCCTGAGGACACCGCCGGCCCTGAAGGACCCTGCAAGCCCCCAGACCCCCGCTACCTGCAGACAGGTGCTGAAGGACCAGAAGCACGGCACACCACCCGGCACCCCGTGCCCCCGCAGCCCCCAGTGCGCAGAGACAGCCTGCGAGCATCCCCAGCCGGCGGCACGGACCGCCGCCGTGTGTCAGTGCCAGCCACCCCGCTGCACGCCCAGGGGAGGTGGATCTCCGACACCTTCCTGTGTCAGCGGGACAAGGACGGCGAGGGGAGCAGCGGGAGGATGCCAGCAGCGTGTCCCCCCAAGGAGCACCTCTCTGCCGATCAGTACTACATGCTGAGCTCCCACCCTGACCGCTGTGCTGGGGACAGCGGAGACCGGTCCTACCCGGAGAGCAGCGTTCACCGTGCGCCGGATGCAGGGATGGAGACAGCGGGGGACACCGTGCTGCTGTCCCCTCTGCAAGGCCATCGTCACAGCGCACCCGAGCAGCTGCTGGCCTCCCAACTCCGCGCCCTCCACGTGAGCACCGGCAGCGGGCGCGCATCCCCTGCATCCCCAGCGCCTGATAACCACCGCTGGACCACGTCCCCGCTGCACGCCGAGCCCCGCGGGACAGGCGGGCTCAGCCCTGCACCCAGCACCGAGGGCCTGGCAGAGGAGCACCGGGCAGGGGGTCGGCGTGGTGGAGGCCCCCCGAACCGCTCAGCTCACTTTCGACGCCGCAGCGAGCGCTTCGCCACCAACCTGCGCAATGAGATCCAGTGGCGCAAAGCACAGCTGCAAAAGAGCCGGGGACCTGGAGCGCAACCCCGGGGCGAGGAGCCGGTGGAGGAGGCGGAGGAACCCACGGAGGGCTCACCCAGCCCTGCACCCAGTGAGGACGGCAGGAGCTGCGTGGGGGACACACTGCCAGGCCCTGAAGTTGAACGGGCAGCACCCAGCCGGGGCCGCTGGCGTTGGTCACCGGAGCGCAAGCTGCAGCCGCAGCGTTCTCCCAGCCCCCGTGAGCACAAGGGTGCCGAGGAAGCCGTCCTCCTGCCCTTTGCTGACCGACGCAGATTCTTTGAGGAGAGCAGCCGCCCCGTGCCCGCCTGGCATGGAAAACCCCAAAAAGCGGCTGAGCCTGACCCTTTCCCATCAGCTGAGCACCGCGATGCTCGCCGCGTATCTGGACCCTACAGCGAGTGCTGCCGGGAGCAGCCGCCCTACTACAAGGTGCTGCCGAGGCACGGCGAGCTGGAGTATCTGCGGGGCTGCCCCTATCCCTATGGGGCTCCCCCTGGGATGCACGAACCTTGCCGCTACTGCACTGGGGAGATGTGCCCGGCGCTGCTGCCCCGCGGACATGCCTACCGCTGCCACCCCTGGGCACGCTGCCCTGACTGCTGCTGCATGCCACGGGATGAGAGCAGCGCCTGGGCACCCCGAAAGGCCTTTATGCCGGTGAGTGAGCCGTGCTGTGGGGATTTGGGGTTGAGCGTGGGTTCCTGGCTTGTTGGATCCTACTTGATTCCTGCCGTCTCTCCATCCCCATGCAGGAATTTCCCCTGGAGGAGTGGGAGCCACCAGCGATAAGCAGGAAAACCAGCCAGTCCATTGGGTGAGGTGTGGGGTTTGGGGCCTGCATGCACCATCGTGCATGCAATGGGGTGGGCACGATCAAGGGGTGACTTCTTGGTGCTTTTCTCCCCAGTGAGCTCACCCACTACAAACCGGGCTTCCAGCGGCTCGGACCCTTCCGTCCCTGCTTTGAGAGCTCTGAGCCTGAGTGGCCACCTTGCTACCGCACCACATCCACACACGACCTGTCCTGGGATGGCGAGCGGCCGCCCCGCTCCCCCGAGCCTCCCCCAGAGCCTCTGCATCGCCCGCTGCGTAGCCGAGCCTTCTCTGAGAGCCACCTCAACCTGGAGCCCTCTAGCCCCCGTGCCCGCAGGGACTTCCTCCGGGTGCAGTCAGAGGCTCCGGGTTTACCCAAAAAAAAGGGTCCCCCCCCTCCCCGCCCTCCTCCACCCAACTGGGAGCAGTACAGGTTGCGCCGAGCATCGCAGCATCCCAAAGATGGCTCTGGATCCGGCACGGCCCCGCCACCATCCCGTAGCATTGCTGAAGCCGTGCGGCAGCGAACGCGCAGCCTCGCTGCTGAGACCCCCCCTGGCCACCCCCGTGGGACGCCGGAACCTGAAGCTGAGCTCTGCAGGTGGGTGCAGTGGGGCCACCTCCTCACTTTAGGGTATTGGGGACCACACTGTCCTTCGGAGGATGGTGTCGGCATCTCTGTCACTTGGCCTGGGTGGGACGCACGGGGACCCCTTCTCGGTGGAGTTTGCAGATGGGGAGGGGGGTAGTCCCTGAGCTTTCCATCCCCTCCCTGCATGTTCCCAAGCGGTGATGTTCCCATCACTGTGTCCACAGGGTCAAGGAGGAGTGCTCAATGTCAAAGGACCCCTGGGAGCAGGAGGGTCCCCCCCAAAGGCTCAGCCGGGGCCGGGAGCGGGGCTGGTCCAGCGAGTGTCCCCTGCCTGCCCCCAGCCCCATGGGCACCCCAGGGGGACCCCATTCCCGCAGCCCTGAGGAGCCCAACACCCGGGGGGGACGGCCCCAACCCCGACGCATGAATTCAGAGGAGCTGCTGTGGGATGTGGCGGGCCGGGACCGCTCCTTGGCCAGCATCTTGGTGTCCCCTCCGGTCACCACCACCACTGTTATGGGTGAGCTGCTGGCAGCAGGGGACCGCCAGGCATGGAGGGAACGGATCCAGCAGGATTGGCACCAGGAGCCACAGGACAGGTAGGGATGGCACCCTGCATCTCTGGGTGCAGGGAGATGGTGGTGTCCTTGTCACTGAGTCCCTGTGCCCGCAGGCAGGGCTTCGAGCCCATCTCGCCTCCACCCGGGGCCACCGGCAGCCCCCCCTCCTACGCAGCATATTATGGCAAACCTGAGCTGCTGGGCAAGGTGAAGGAGCTGCCGGAGGTGGCGGAGGGGAGCTCAGAGGAGGAGGAGGAGTTGGAGCGGGAGCTGGTGGAGAAAAAGGTAACAGGGGCTGGGGTTTCTGGGTGGAGGATGCTGGCTGCACCGCTCCATCTGTGCAGGAGTGCTGGCTTCAGGGTGCAAAGATCTGTGCAAGGATGCTCCATCCACGCAAGGCTGCTTGCTGCATTGCCCTGCCGGCATCCCTACTCCCCAACTTTGGTCCCCAACCCCTTCTGTCCCCGTCCCCCTGACAGCTGCAGCTGGTGGAGAGCCTGAGCCGCAAGCTGGCGGTGCTGCGGGAGGCGCAGCGGGGACTGCAGGAGGACATCAGCGCCAACGGGGTGCTGGGTGAGGAGGTGGCAGCCCGCCTGCAGGCACTCTGCACGCCCGGCGAGTTCGACAAGTACCGCCTCTTCGTGGGGGACCTGGACAAGGTGGTCAACCTGCTGCTGTCCCTGTCGGGCCGCCTGGCACGGGTGGAGAATGCGCTGAACGCTCTGGGGCCGCACGCTGCCTCCGAGGATAAGGTGTGCAGTGGGAATGGAGGTGGTGAATGTGGTCGGGCTGCAGCGGGGCCTTGGGACCCACGTCCTGGGTGTCATCCATAGGTGGCCCTGAGGGAGAAGCAGCGGCTGCTGGCGGCGCAGCTGGAGGATGCCAAGGAGCTGCGGGAGCACGTGGGGCGGCGGGAGGAGGCGGTGGGTGCCATGGTGGCCCGCTATCTGCCCCCCGAGCAGCTGCAAGACTACCGGCACTTCATCAAGATGAAGTCGGCGCTGACGGCCGAGCAGCGTGAGCTGGATGAGAAGATCAAGCTGGGGCAGGAGCAGCTGCGCTGCCTGCGGGAGAGCCTCGGCCAAGCGCCCACCAGCTGCTAGTCCTGCCCATCCATCCGTCCATCCATCCATCCACCCACCCATCCATCCATCTCGTTTACTTTTTCACATATTTATTCTCCAGGCTGACCATTTGACCCATGGGATGGGCATCACTGTGTCCCCCATCCCTCCACGTGCCTTCAACCCCGTGCCTCAAAGGGTTAAGCCCTCTTGTCCCCCCGTCCATCCGTTCTGTCCGGTTCTGTGTGTCCATCTGGTCTGTCCGGAGGCAGAGGAATGCGGCCTCCTCTTCCTCCCCATTGTGTTGGGAACAATGGCCTGCTCCCTCAGTTCTGTGTCCCCATTGCCTTTGGGGATACTGAGCGGCGGTGTCACCCGCACCGGAAGGGAAGAACATGGGGGCAAAATCCCCCCAAGGACAAAACGGGGCTCCCGTCCCCAAATCTGCCCGTGCCGCGGTGTCCCCAAACAGCACTTAGTCCCTCAGCCACCATCTGTCCCTACTGTACATCTGTCCGCTCCATGCTCGTTTTGCACAGGGTTTCCGCAGGAGGGGGGACATGGGGACATTGTGGGGAGCCGTGTGTGGGGTCACTGCTAGGACCAAAGAGTGCTGTCCTCCTGGGGAGGGGACACGGCACCCTGGTGCCGTCACACACTAAAGGAGCAGCAGCTGCTGCACAACTGTCCCACCGTGTCCTGCGTGCTTTGTTACCGCGTCCCCAGATGTCCCCAGTGCCGCCGGGCTGAGCTGGGGACAGCGGACCCGAGGGGGTCGGGGTTGGCAAGTGGGGTCGCGGTGTCCCCACGCTGCGAGGGCAGCGCCGGCCGCTGGGTGGCACCCGCGGGGAGATGTCACGCGTGGGGCGGTGCGTGGGGCGGAAACACGGAGCAGGGGACGGCTGTGCAAGTGTGGGCACGCGTGGGTGAGCGCAGGTGAACCGGGGCTCAGAGCGCACGCGTGTGAGCACACACATACACAGTGCACACCCATACGTGTGAGTGAACACACACGGGTGGGTTCGTGGACACGCGTGTGAACATCCGCATGGACGTACAGCTGATCGCGTGCACGCACGTGGGAGCGCACACGCGGGGGGAAAGGTGAACGCGTGCACACGCGTGCGCACACGCGCAGGTGAACGGATGCACATATGTGTGCGTGCTCACACACGAATGGTGCACGCGCACACACGCAGGTGAATGGATGCACACGCATGTGCCCCGCACCTTTCGTGCTCCCCACGCCCGAGCACGCGTGGGTGGATGCAGACACCCTCGCGGCGCGGTGCACGCTCTCACCTGCTCCCCTGGCGCACGCGTGGGCTGGGTTCCCACGCGCGTCCCCCTCCGCCTCCCCACTCCACGCGCACCGCTCCACGTGGGCGGTGCACACGCATGTGCGCGGCGCTGCGTGTGCGCGCGTGCTCGGGGCCGCGCGTGGGCCGCCCGCGCGCGGCGCAGCGCAGCGCAGCAGAGCAGCAGAGCGGCAGAGCGGCAGCCGGTGCAGGCTGAGGCTTGCAGCGCAGGGGCAGGGCCGGGGCTGCCGTGCAGAGGCGTCGTGCTGGGGGGGGCCGGGGGGTGCACCGCGTCCTTGCACCGGCATCGGCATCGGCGGCGGCTCCGGGCTGCAAAGGTGCGTGCCGTGGGTTTTTAAATGGGGGGGGAAGGTGGGTGGGGGGAGTCGGGTGCGCGGATCTGCGGTTGGATTTAGAGGGGAGAGAGCGGTGGGGGGGCTGCACTGCGGTGCTGCTGCTTTGCTCCCCCCTCCCCCTCCCCATCCCATCATAAATCGGCAGCCCACGCTTGGTGCTTGAGAGGGGAGGAGGCAGAGCATGTAGGGGAGGTGGGGGGGCTGCAGTGGGTGCCCTGCCGTGCAGCCAGGTGGGTGCCCCCCGCTTCCCCCCCCCACTCCATTTAGGGAGCCCCCATCCCATCTTGGAAGCCCCTCATCCCTTCCTGAGGTGGGAGAGCCCCCCCTTCCCTGCAGCACACCCCAGGGACAGGCACCCACAGGTGGGGGCTGCGGGGTGGGGGGTAGCACCCCAACGGCACCGGGTGGCAGCAGGAGGACCAAGCGATGGGGCACCTAAACAAGGAGAAACGTTACAGGGAACGGGATAAGTAGTGCACCCCAATGGCTCCGACCCCATGGATTCCCACCTCGCGGGGGCTCTGTGCCCCACCTCAGGGCCCCATCTCCCCACCTCAGGGCCGTCCCCCCCCCCGAAGATGGCCGAGAAGCTGGTGGCCGGCGACCTGTTCCTGCGGCAGGCACGGGAATCCGTGTCATCCCTGGACTCGGACAAGCTGTCCCCTGTGTCCCCCGAGGCGGGCGGTGAGGAGTCGTCAGACAGCGAAGGAGAGCAGGAGGGCAGCACCCACAAACTCATCCGGAAGGTGTCCACCTCAGGGCAGATGCGGAGCAAGGTGAGGGGACCCCCACCTCCTGTCAGCCCCAACCCCAAATCTGCCTTTTATTTCCTCCCAGCCGTGGTTACGGGTTGGCAGCTTGTATGTGGCGTGATGTTTTGGTAGGTCCTATAAAAATATGGGGTGCTGCTATGGATACAGGAGGCCGATGTGGGTCTGGGGGTGGCAGAGCCCCTGGTGCTGCTTGGTTTTGCCAGCTCTGTGCTGTGCTATGCATGGTGGTGTCGCGGGGTCCTTCTGTCTCCCAGGCCGGGTGGCAGCTTCCAGCACTTCACCATGCAGGAGGCAGTGCTGGAAAGAGAGCATGTATGGCATCCAACGTGACCCCTGTGCAGCCATATGGGGGGGCAGCACCCCACAGCCCTAATTAGCACAGTTAATGAGGGAGAGCCCACTGTTTCCCGAGAGATGCCTGGCTTAGCAGCGAGGAGGGGAGACCTATTTTTGGGTGTCCCCAGCCATCCCTGCTGCTGATAACAGGGGTTATCAGGTTTTGGGGTCCCCACCTCTTGGAGTTCAGCATGCCCCCACGTGGCAGTGGTATCTCCCCTGGGGACAGGACAGGGCAGACATCCCATCCCCATCCATGCTGCATTCATCCCCATCAGCGCGTACCCCAAATACCAGCCCCATCCCCACCCCCGTCCATGCCAGCCCCCCGTCCCCCACACCCCAACTCGTGGGCTGTAATTGCGGGGCACCCCGTGGGGCGCTTTGTGCCGGCCCTGGCGCGGAGGCGTTGAGGCCATTGTGCTCTGTGACAACGACAGCTGCCAGGCGCAGGTGCCCCTGCAGGGCTAAATGGCCCCGGTGCAGGAGGGGGGTTGCTGCCACCCCCTCCTCCTCCTCCTCACTGTGGCTGAGGGCTGCCGGTTCCCTGGAGGGATGTGGGCATCAATGGGGAACTGGGGATGGGAACGTCCCCCACCACTGGCAGAGCAGTCCTGGGGTGTCACCCTGGGGTGTCACCTGCTGGAGTAACCCAGGGGACAACGCTGGTGGTGCTGCGCTGAGAAGTGTCACCGCAGAGATGCTGGGCTACAATTCATCTCTGGGAGCTGATGGCAGCTGCCTGTGTGCTTTGGGGTCCCCCCCGTGCTTGAGGTGTTTCCATGTGCTTCTACTCAATTTGGGGGTCCCTCTTTGTACTTTAAGGTCCCCTGTGTTCTTTAGGGGATCCCTTGCAGGCTCTTAGGTCCCCTGTGCACTTGGGGGTCCTCTGCTTGTTCTTAAATCACCTGCATGCTTTGGGGACCCTCTATATGATTTTCAGTCCCTCTCATGCCTTGGGGTCTTCTGCATGCTTTGGAGTCTCCCTGCATGCTCCAAGGTCAACCAGATACTTTGGGGTCCCCTTGTGAGCTTCGGGATCCCCCTATATGCTTTGGGGTGCCCCAATGTGCTTTGGGGTCCTCCTGCATGCCATGAGGTCCCCTGTGATCTTTGGGGCTCTCCTACATGCTTTGGGGTTACCTGTGACCTTTGGGATGATGACAACCCCCGTATGCTTTGCAGTCCCCTTGTATACTTTGGGGTCCCTTGCGTGCTGTGAGTTCCCCGTTTGGAGACATCCTGATCCCATTGGCCTCCACTTGGGACCCCATTGGTCAGCCAACAGCGATACCACCAGCACCAGAGCCTGTCTTTGCCCCAGTGCCCCACATTGCTCTCAGCCAGCAGGGATGTGGCAGGGGACGGGGTGGCAGTGCCTGGGCCACTGAGATAGCCATGGTGCCAGCAGCCGGATGTCTGTGTGTGCCTCACCCCAACACATGTTCCGTTCTGCACACACCGCATCGCCATCCCCCATTAATTCTGCAGCCCCTTTTCAGGCATCAGCACTGAAACCTTGCAGGGGTCCCCACAGCACCAAGGTTTGGGGGCTGCAGTGCTGCAGGGCATATCCTCGGGGTGCACGGTTGGGGCCGAGCCCGGAAGGGCCCCTTGTGTTGCACAGCTGATAAGGTTTGCAGCCACCCACAGCCTGTTGCGTGTGCCCCAACCCTGCTGGCATTCTGGGGGTGCGGGGTCGGACCCGCCGGATCCCTCTGCGTGCTCATGGGGTGATGCTGGTGAGATGCAGGTTGGTGCGGTGATGCGTGCTGAGCCGCCTCTCCTCCTCTTTCTTTTGGGGATTTTTGCTCCGATTTGGGCTGTTTTGATGTGGAGTGGGGGTGGAGAGGGATCTGCTTTTTGGGTTGAGCAGCCAGGTCACATCCTACCCAAGCCCTGCATTGCCCGGAGCTGCTCCCGCTGCGGTGCTGGCACCCGCCCTGCAGGATCGTGCTGCCCGCCTGGCCCCCGGCCACGCAGAGCTGGGCTGCAGTGCTGGCTCTGACCCTGCTATGCCTGCACCGTGCTGCAACCCCTGCTTCCGGGCATCAGGATCCCCCCCTTGCCCCCCCTGCTTCTTCCCACCTGCAGCCCCCTGCCGCCCCCTGCGCATCACCACCAGCAGGTCCCCGTGTGCCGTACTCCTCACTGTTAGGAGCTCACTGTGTTCCCTCACTTCTCCCCCCCACCAGGAGCTCCCCACCATCTCCCTGCATCCCCCATTCCTCACCATTACAACTTCCCACACCCCCACGTTCCTTCCTATCATAAAGCCACCCGTGTCTCCCTGCTCCTCCCCCTGTGCCCCTCTCCTCACATCACTGTGACCCCTCATCTCCCTCTGTCACCACTCCAAGCCCCCTGCACCCCCATACCCGTCACCTTCAGGGTTCCTCAATGTTCCCTCATCATCACCGTGCATCCCCCTGTCCCTATGATCATTATTGCCATCCTCTATCGCTGGGTGGGGGCTCCTGGGAGCTGATGTCCCAACGTCCCTGCAGAAGAGTGTGAAGGAGGGGCTGCTGCTGAAACAGACGAGCTCCTTCCAGAGGTGGAAGCGGAGATACTTCAAACTGCGGGGCCGGACTCTCTATTATGCCAAAGATGCTAAGGTGGGTCGGGGGGATTCTGAGCCCCTGCTGAGCTGGGTTTGGGCTTGTGGCACTATTGAGCCCTGCTTTGTTCCCACAGTCCCTGATCTTTGACGAGGTGGATCTGTCTGATGCCAGCGTGGCTGAGACCAGCACCAAGAACATTAACAACAGCTTCACAGTGAGGCGGAGACTTTCTGTGGGGTTTGGGTGGGCTGCCGTGGGGTTTGAGTGGGCTGCTGTGGGGTTTGGCTCTCCGTGGGGTGGCCTTGCAATGGGCTGTGGCACTGCGACTCTTTGCAGGTGATCACACCATTCCGCAAGCTCATCCTGTGTGCTGAGAACCGCAAGGAGATGGAGGACTGGATCGGGGCCCTGAAGTCAGTGCAGAAGTGGGAGATCCACGAGGTGTGACAGCTGTGGGGTCAGGGTGTGGGTCCCCAGGGCTGGCAGTGCCGGGATGATGGGATACTGGGACTGTTGGGATATCGGGATGCTGGGATGGACCAAAGGGACTGTGAGATGCTGGGATGCTGGAAGGGACCTCTGGGATGCCAGGATAGCAGGATACTGGGAAGGACTGCAGGGATGTTGTATTGTTGGGAAGGACCGCTGGGATAGCAGGATGCTGGGAAGGGCCACTGGGATGAGTGGGGGCCCCGTGGGGTCACAGGGCTGTGGCTGCAGCCGGGCTGTGCCCCGCAGGCCACGCAGTTCAACATGGAACACTTCTCGGGCATGCACAACTGGTACGCCTGCTCCCACGCCAGACCCACCTTCTGCAACGTGTGCCGTGAGGCGCTCTCGGGGGTCACCTCTCACGGCCTCTCCTGTGAAGGTGAGCACCCAGGGGTCCCCTGGGTCACGGGGGTGGGGGGAGGGTGGTATCAGGGGCCGTCCTCACCCCTCACCTGCTCTTCCAAACCCCACAAGTGTGCAAGTTCAAAGCTCACAAGCGCTGCGCCGTCAGAGCTACCAACAACTGCAAGTGGACCACGCTGGCATCCATCGGCAGCGACATCATTGAGGATGAGGATGGGGTGAGCAACCCCACTGCGGGGCCACCATCAGCGGGAGGGCGTGGGTGTGAGGTGACCCCGAGTGGGACATCCCCTGTCCTCACCCGTGGCTCCTGGGTGCACAGAGTGGTGGCCGAGGGGTGACAGCTGTCCCTGCCTGCAGGTGGCCATGCCCCACCAGTGGCTGGAGGGGAACCTTCCTGTGAGCGCACGCTGTGCCGTCTGCGACCGGACCTGCGGCAGCGTGCGGAGGCTGCAGGACTGGCGGTGCCTCTGGTGCAAAGCCATCGTAAGGACGTGTCCCCCCACGTGTCCCCTGGGGACAGTGAGGCTGCGGCATGTCCCACAGCTCACACAAATGCCCCCAGGTACACAGTGCCTGCAAGGAGCAGTTCGGCAAGAGGTGCCCCCTGGGGCAGTACAAAGTGTCCATCATCCCACCCACCGCCCTGAACAGCATCGACTCGGATGGTGAGTCGGGAGGGGACGCGCCGTGGCTGTGGCATCATTAGGTTTCAGAGTGAACGCCACCCAGGGATGTTCCCACACCGCTTCCCTTTCCCTATCTGCTTCCCTTATCCGGAGGGGTCCAGCTGGCCTCCGCCAAGCAAAATCTGTTCCTCTCCTCCGGATATTTCTTCTGGTGTTCTTTAATGATTTCCACCGCTCCGCTCAGCCGGTGGCTCATCTGCTGCTCGTTACTCATCGGGATGCTGTCAGGGCAACCATCACGCGGTTCTCCTCCCTCCTCAGAGCCGTGTCTGCTCCATCCAACCCAGGGACTGGGAATGAGGCGGCAGAGGTGTCCCTGAGCCGGCTGTGGGTCAGCCCCATCCATCCTCTGCTGTGGGCACGTCGCATTCCACATCTCATTTCTTTAAAAGCGTGCTGCTGGCTGCCAACCTCCCTGAGTCATCTGCAGAGCTGGGGGGGCATGGCAGCCTCTGGTAGTGGCTGTTCCACAGGAGCCACCAAATGCCACTAAATTCGGGTGGGGATTCCCACCTGGTTCTGCTAGGCCAGTCCCTGCAGTGAGAGACAGACCCCTCTGTGCCCGTTGCTGTGGTTGCAGCTTGGGGACAGGAGCCAGCCCGCTGACTCACTGAGCCTGCAGGAGCAGTGCTGGAGGAACCAAACTTGGCCTGTGTGCTGCCCTGGCACAGCTTTGCCTGTCCCTGGCCCCATTCCCATTCCCATCCCATCCCATCTCATCTCCTTCCCCATCTCCATTTCATCCTCATTCCCATCTTCCTCCCATCTCCACTCCCATCCTCATTCCTATCCCTGTCTCTATCCCATACCATCTCCATTCCATCCCCAACCCCATCTCCATGTCCATGCTGTTCCCCATCCCCATCAGATCCCATCCCATCTGTATGTCTTCTCCTATCCTTCTCCTATCCTCTTCTCCTATCTCCTTCTCCATTCCCATTCCCATCCCCTTCCCATCTCATTCCCTGTCTCCATCCCATCCCACCTTCATTCCATCTCCAACCCCATTTCTGCCTTTCCCCGTTCCATCCCATCTACCCCTATCCCATCCTATCAACATCCCATCCCCTTCTCCTTCCCCATTCCTGTCACCATATCCTTCCTTACCAATGTCCCATCCCCATCTCCATCCCATCTCTCCTCCTCTTCCAACCCCTCTCCATTCCTGCAGCCCCCTGCTTACTCTCCCTCCTGCCTATAGGGCTGGATGCAGTCAGGGCATCTTTTGATCTCCGGAGGTGCCTCCTTCGATGCCTTCAGGGCTGGGGACAGTGCTCATGTCCATGTGTCCCCACAGGGTTCTGGAAGGCCACCTGTCCCTCCTCTTGCTCCAGCCCCCTGCTGGCCTTCGTCAACTCCAAGAGTGGGGACAACCAGGGCGTCAAGTTCCTGCGCAAGTTCAAGCAGTTCCTCAACCCGGCCCAGGTCTTCGACCTCATGAATGGAGGCCCACACCTGGGGTGAGTGCTGACACGGGGGTGTCACTTGCAGGAGCCCAATGGGACCCCATAGCCCCCTCTGCCCCCTTTTCCAGGTTACGCCTCTTCCAGAAGTTCTCCACTTTCCGCATCCTGGTGTGCGGTGGCGATGGCAGCGTGGGGTGGGTGCTGTCTGAGATCGATGCACTGGGGCTGCACAAGCAAGTGAGTGAAGCCAGGGGACAAGGGGGACAATGGGAATGATGGGGACAACGGGCTACTACCTTCCATCTCCATCCCATGGGGGCAACTGGGCTGCGTGACTTCCACCTCCCCATCCTCACCCCACGGGGACAACGGGGCTGTGCCCACAATGATGTCTCCTGCAGCACTGAGGTGTGGGGTACCCGCAGGGTGGGTGCAGGGCTGAACCCCATCCCTGTCCTGCAGTGCCAGCTGGGTGTCCTGCCCCTGGGCACCGGTAACGACCTGGCACGAGTGCTGGGCTGGGGCAGCCTCTGTGATGATGACACGCAGCTGCTGCAGATCCTGGAGAAGCTGGAGAGGGCCACCACCAAGATGCTGGACCGGTGAGCTCTGGGGGGACCCAGACACCCCTGTGTGATGGATGGGGTCAGGGCACTGTGGCATCCCTTCTCTCTGCTTGGCAGGTGGAGCGTGCTGACCTACGAAGCCCCCAAGCAGTCTCCACCGGCCCTGAAGGAGGAGGAGGATGGAGACTCCAACATCCAGGTGGGAACTTCTGGGGATGAGTTCCTGCCACCCTGAAACCGATATTGGATGGGGGATGTTATGGGGAGGGAGCAACATGGCATGGGATGGGCATGGTGAGGCTCAGACTGGCCTGTGTCCCTGTGCTGAGGGGATGGATGCGGTGCCTTGTCCCCATCCTGATTTGTGACACCCATCCAGCTGTCTTCTCCCCAGGCCCACATCTCCCACTACGCCGACTCCGTTGCCTTCCACCTGGCCAAGATCCTGGAGTCAGATAAGCACTCGGTGGTGATTTCATCTGCCAAGTACGGGGGTGTTGGGAATGGTCTGCTGGGGACAGGTCCCCCCAGGACACCACTGGTCCCATCACTCCCTGCTGCTTCCCTTGTCAGGTTCCTCTGCGGCACCGTCAATGACTTTGTGGCTGAAGTTGGCCGTGCCTACAAGAGGGCGACTGAGAACAAGCAGGAGGCAGAGCTGATGGCCAGAAAGGTGGGCCTGCGGAGGCTGAAGCAGGGGCCTGGGGGTGGTGGAGGGCTGCTGGGGGTGAGCGTGCCAGTGCCCAGTTCTTGGGGTGCCTAGGAAGGTATGGAATGCTGAGGCACCTGGGGAACCCAGAGTACCCAGGAAGCTGGGTGCTCAAGCTCTTGGGGTCCCAGGCACTTGGAGTGCCTTGGCAAACCCAAATACACAGGATTTACAGTTAAGCATATGGTGCCCAGAGTGTTCAAGGCTGTCCAAGTGCTTGGGGTACCCAGGGAAACACGGGATGCACAAATATTCAGGATTTCCTGGCACTGGGTTGCACAGGTAGCCATGAGATGCCCAGGCACTTGGGATACCTGAGTAAGCGTGTGGCATCCAGGCATTTGGGGTACTCAGGCAAGCATGAGATGCTCAAACAGTTGGGTACCCAAGCAAACATAGGGTATCCAGAACAGCATGGGATGCACAGGCATTTGGGGTGCCATGCCTTGGGGTGCCAGGCACTGAGCTGAGCACGTGGCCACCCCACAGTGTGCCATGCTGAATGAGAAGCTGGACTCGCTGGTGAGGGAGCTGACAGAGGAGGCTCAGGCCATCGTGGTCCCCGAGGGGACCCCACAGGGCACCCCGACCGATGCCAAGGAGCTGGAGAAAGGCGGCTTCGCCCCCAGCCCTGTGCCCCGCATCTTCAAATCCAAGGAGCAGCTGATGCTGAGGGCCAACAGCCTGAAGAAAGCCCTGCGGCAGATCATCGAGCAGGCTGAGAGAGGTGAGCAGGTGGCACAGGGAGGGGCCGTGCCTCAGTTTCCCCTCTGAATGCTCATCACTGTGCAATCCCAAAGAAGCATCACCACATCTTCTGGGTGATTCAAAGGCTGGGGTGGGGCTGGTGCAATGCTCTGGGGCTGGGGGCATCTGTTGGGGTGCGGGGGTCGGGTGCTCTGGCCCCACTGCTATCCTGTGTTTGCCCCCAGCTGTGGATGAGCAGAACAAGCAGACCCAAGCATATCAGGCCACCACAGTCCCCAGCAAGAAGGACAGCTCGGAGGAACTCAACAAGGAGGAGGAGCGGCTCTGTAAGGCACTCATGTGGCACACAGCATCTTTTAGGGTGGGCTTCGAGGGGAGCAATGGAGTGGGCTCACTCAGCAGCCGCCTCCAACCCACCCCGCAGGCTCTCGGCGGGAGACAGTGACCTCGGCCACCTCCTCCATCCTCCTGGAGCGGCCAGACACCTTTGGCAGCTTGCAGTTCCCCGAGGACCCCGGTGTGCTGTGAGTTTGGGGTCACCCCAAGGCTCTGTTGGGTTTTTGCTTCGTATCCTGGTGCCAATCCTGCTGCTTTCAGGCACTTCTCAGAGAAATGCGTCATGAACAACTACTTTGGCATTGGCCTGGATGCCAAGATCTCGTTGGAGTTCAACAACAAGCGGGACGAGCACCCCAAGAAGTGCAGGTTAGCTGAGACCTCCCTGGGAAAAATATGGGATGCCCCTGTCTGGGTATCCCCCTCCCCAGTTCCATGGTGCTCATGCTGGGAGGGATTGCTGGGATGGATCACTGGGATGCTGGAAGGGACTACTGGGTCTCCAGGATACTGGGAGAGACTGCTGGGATGCTGGAAGGGACTACTGGGATGCTGGGAAGGAATATGGGGATGTCAGGGAAGACCACTGGGATGTCAGGATGGATCAAAGGGTTGCTGAAAGGGATCATTAGGATGCCAGGAGGGGCCACTGGTTTGCTGGAAGAGACTATTGGGATGCCAGGATAGTGGGATGATGGGAAGGACCACTGGGATACTGAGACAGACTGCTGGCATGTTGGGTGGGATCACTGGGATACTGTGTGGCCGGTGGCCATTCAGCTCCCCCACTGCACCCCGTAGCAGCCGCACCAAGAACATGATGTGGTATGGGGTGCTGGGCACCAAGGAGCTGCTGCAGCGCACCTACAAGAACCTGGAACAGCGGGTGCAGCTGGAGGTACGGGGCCAGGGCTGGGAGCAGGTTTGGGGTGGGGGGCAATGGGGTGGCCCCCGGGCTCAGCCCTCTCTTGCAGTGCGACGGGGTACCCATCTCGCTGCCCAGCCTACAGGGCATCGCCGTGCTCAACATCCCCAGTTATGCAGGGGGCATCAACTTTTGGGGTGGCACCAAGGAGGACAACGTGAGTGCGAGCTTGGGGTGGGGGCAGAACCCCTCTCTGTCACTGGGGAGGGGGCACTGAGCCCAACGTGGTGGGGCCACTCTCGTGCAGAACTTCGGCGCGCCGTCCTTCGATGACAAGAAGCTGGAGGTGGTGGCTGTGTTTGGCAGCATCCAGATGGCCGTGTCACGGGTCATCAACCTGCAGCACCACCGCATCGCCCAGGTAGGGCCAGGGGGAGCCCCGCAGGGTGCCACCCTCTGCCAGCCATGGTGCCAGCCCTGCCTGCCCCGCAGTGCCGTGTAGTGAAGATCACCATCCGTGGGGATGAGGGCGTCCCGGTGCAGGTGGATGGGGAAGCGTGGATCCAACCGCCCGGCGTCATCCGGATCCAGCACAAGAACCGGGCGCAGATGCTGACCAGGGACCGGGTGAGCCCTGCAGGATGGGCTGTGGGGCTATGGGGTGAGCAGGGTGGGACCTCTGTGCCCCCGCAGGCGTTTGAAAGCACCCTGAAGTCATGGGAGGACAAGCAGAAGGGGGAGAGCTACCGGACAGCCACACGGCCACGGCTCAGCTCGCAGCAGTCCATGGAGTACCTGACCGAGGAGGAAAGCAGCCTGCTGCAGCAGCTATCACGTGTGGCTGAGACCCTCATTGCCAGGTCAGGATGGGGGCAAGGGGCTGCAGGGGGCATGGGACACACTGGCTCCATCCCATCCCATCCCATCTGCAGGATCCGCGAGGCAGCCAAGGCGCACAAAGGTGTGGAGCAGGAGCTGGCACACGCCGTCAATACCAGCACCTCGGCATTGAGCGATGCGCTCTGCAACAAAGCTGCTGGCACCTCCGAGGTGAGCACAGTTTGGGGGCCAAACCCCCACCCTTGCAGACAGCTGGCTTTATGCTCACCCCCTGTGCCCCCACAGTTTCTCAGCAGGAACGCAGCCGTGGAGGTGGTGCTGAGCATCAAAGCTCTCTATACTGAAACCAGAGCGTTCCTGGAGGGGAAGGCGGTGAGTGTGGGGCTGGGGACCCCCCCGAGCCCTCCAGCCCAGCTGTCCCCCCCGCCAGCAGGTGGCAGTGGGGCTGGGGACGGTCCCTGTCCCCCGCAGCTGGACTCACCCCAGGAGGAGGAAGCGCTGCAGGGTCCCCTGAGTGCACTGGGCCAGGAGCTGCAGCGGCTGCTGGACATCCACTGGCTGGGACCCATCGCCCACCCCAGCGAGGAGGTGGGTGCAGAAGGATGTTGGGGGGCAGGCTGTGGGGCTGTAGGGGTAGGCTCAGCCCTGTTTCTTGCAGGAGAGCGCCAGCAGTGCCAATAAGGGCAGCTTCAAGCTTCGCCTCAACATCCCCAAGCCCAGGAAGGACAAGGCACAGAAGCAAAAGAGCAACAGTTCACTCCCAGGTAAAGGAGCTGCTCATACAATGGGCTGAGGGATGTACGATGCAATGAGATGAGAAGGGGCCGCAGTAGAGCTCAGCCCTATGGGAAGCTGATTGGGCAAAGGGAGATGGTTGGATATTCCATACAGAAGTGAAGGAGCCCCATAAAGAGGTGGGGGGAAAGAAGGGGCAGCATCTGCCACACTTGTGTGCTGGTGCCCTGCTCCACTTCTGGGCTTTTTCTCTCTTCTAGCGGACAAGTGGGGTGCTGAGGAGGTGGCTGCCTGGCTGGAAACACTTGGGTTAGGGGAGTACAGAGAGATTTTTGTCCGGCACGACATCCAGGGCTCAGAGCTGATCCTGCTGGAGAGGAGAGACCTGAAGGTACCGCAGCCCTTGTTTCCACCTCCTAGACCTCCAAACAAGAGAGCATTGTGCCCCCCTCCCTCCTTCAGCCTCATTGTTTCTTATCAGTGGGGACACGGTGAGGAGGGAGCTGGCTCCAGCCCCTGGTTCACCAGTATCATGCCTGTGCTCCTCCCATGGGAGCAAGGCTATGCAGCTCCTCCTCTCTCCCCATCACAGGATCTGGGCATCACCAAAGTTGGCCACATGAAGAGAATCCTGCAAGCCATTAAGGAGCTCAGCAACCCACCCTAGGCTGCCAGGAGCTGGGGGGCCTGGGTCCTTGCTGCCCCCTATGTGTGTGTGGAGCCCTCCTTCCCTCCCCCGCACCCTCCCCTCGCTTGCCTTGCTTTGTCTGTTTGTCCCCCAGCATCCCCGGAGCTGCTGCTTCTCCCTGAGCCTCGGGGGCTGGAGGCACCAATGGTGCAGGGTCACTACAGGAGCCAGGGAGCTGGGCTGCAGTATGGAGCCAAAGCAAAAAGATCTCCCCCTTTCCCTACGTCGGTATTTAAGCTGTGTAAATATTTGGAGAAAAGATATTTATTGCTGCTGCTGGTATCAAGTCACTGCCTGGGGACAGAAAGGGGATGGGACCCGGACCCTTCTAGTCCCTCCTTCATCCCTGCATCCCCTCCATGAACAGCCCCCACCACAACCACGTTAAGATATACACAATATTTTATTGACAGCTCAACATCACTTTTTTTTTCCTCCCCTCATATTCAGTAAAAACAATGTTCTGGTTTGTTTTTTTCCCCCCCCTTTTATGTACACAGTGCCCCCACCCCGCTATTTACAGGCTATGTACAGAGGCAGGGCTAGCTTTTCAACTTCTCCTCCAGCTTCATCATGTCCATGGGGGTTGTTTTGGCGACCTCAAAGAAGACCCTGCAAGGAGGTGTGTGTGGGGTTATAGAGCTCAGCAGCAGCCCCGGCACCCCCACAAGAGCCTTCCCCAAGGGCTGTTGGGACACTCACCTGTGTGAATACTTGGTACGCACAGCCTTCAGCTTGTCACAAGGCTGATAGGTGAGCAGAAAGTTCAGCCTTTTCACCAAGGGGTGCAGGTCCTGAGCGCAGTACCCGCTGTAATACTCCAGCGTGGGGGTCTGCAAAGCGACCAGGTGGGAGCCACGGTCATCCCTGCAATGTCACATCATCCCTCCATCCCTCCCCACGTCCCCATGCTCACCCAGCCACCCAGGTTCTTCATGGTGAGCGCCAACAGCAAGCTGCTGGCAGCCAGCTTGGAGGGACGCTCCCGTGCGTAGTCGTACTCCTGCAGGGTCATCTCGCAGAGGAAACGGGCCAGAGTCAGCGTCTCCATGGAGGCACGGGCACACTGCGGGCAGAAGGCTCAGGTTTAAGCAGCACCACACCTGCATCCTTCTTTCTGGGGCCTCGGGGTCACCACCATCCCCACTCTAACCCTCCCCTCCCTCGCTTTGTGTCGGCCCATGGGAGGTGGTAAAGCCCCCACACCTTGGCAAAGCGCCGCAGGAAGCGGTAGGGGATGGGGATGTTGATGTCGAAGTTGAGGGTGCGGAGGATGCTCGTCTCCATGGCAATGAGCTCTTCCCGCTTGTAGGCATCGTCACAGATGTACAGAAAGTCATCCACGCACGGAGGGCAGCGCTCCTGTGGGGAGGAACTGCTCAGCACTCATCCTGGCAACATTTGTGGGGAGACCATGCAATTCTCAGGCCCTTTAAGAGTACATCTCCTGCCAGGAGCATCATATTGTGACACCCTGGTATCCTGGCAGTCCCCAAACAGCAGAGAGGAGCAGGATAGGTAGGCAGGATTCAGCCCGCAGCATAGAAAGGGGCAGCACAAGGATGGGAGTCCCAGCATTCTCCAAAACCCACACCAAGAATCACCTCGAATTTGGAGGCGATGAGGACAGCAGTGGAGCCGATGAGCTGCAGCTTGTCCCTCATGCTCACCACCTCCACCAGGTAGTGGTCCACCAGCTTCACTGCCAGGTACAGCGTCTCGTGGTTCAGCTCAAAGTTTTCCTGCAGGGATATGAGGTGTCAGGTAAAAGCCTGAATTCCTGGGGCATTCATATCAGCATGGGGAGGGGGATGAGGAGGAGCTCTGATGAACTGGGGGCGTTCATAGGTCCAGAGTGACTCCCACCCTATATAAAGCATGGGACAAGTCCAAGCTCCCTCGCCATGCCTGCCTACCTGCACCTCCACCATCCAATCCACCAGGATGGCACGCATGTCCCTGCTGATGTCCGGCTGCTTCTCCATGTAATCAGGGAGCAGGAACTTCTCCTGTCGAGGCAGCAGAAGTCAGGGACTCCCCTCCCAAACTGGGCCCCTCCCAACCCACAGAGGACTCCCCAGGCAGACATCATTCATCACCCACCTCCCTCTCCCGCATGTATTCGAAGATCTCCTTGGCGTACTCAGCATTGGCATAGGGGTCTCCCAGCTGCTCCTTGTCTATGTCCTCCACCACCGGGACCTGCTGTGTGGAGAAGGCAGCAGTGAGGACAGGTGTGGGAAAGCTTGCAGAGCTCTATGGGGTAGCACACCCTCTCTCCAAGCTGACCCGCAGCCCTCACTCCACTCTTTCCCCATTGGAGACGCTCAGAGGAACAGGTTTAACCTCCAGCTCCCATCCCACCACACTGAGCAGCTTCCAGAGATGCCCCAGTACCCCTAGAACAGGGCTGGGGGCCAGGCTGCGCCCTTGGCTCCATCACCTGGGTCAGCTTCATACCTGCACAAGCTCCTCAGACACAGAACCTTTCTCAGGCTCCACGGGAACATCTGTTGGGGGGGTTTTCCTCAATGACCTAGATAGGACAAGAACATCAGAATGGAGACTTCTCCTGGGCTTCCAAAAAGCCGCATCTATCTCCTGCCCGTCCCCATCCTACTCCTGCACTCCAGCACCCCAGAGAAGCCCCAACACCACAGGGATGGCTGTGAGCGGGTGCTGACCCCCAGCACCCTGTGCCCATCTCACCTGAGTACTCACTTTTTCAGGTTGATCTCATTGTTCTTGGCCACTGTCGGGGCTGGGGGGGCCCTCGTTGCTTTGTGGGTGGGAGCTTTCACCCCTTCCTTCTTCCCTGTCACCGTCTGGTTCTTGTGAGCCTGGAGTTTTTTTTTGGGGGGGGGGGGGGGGGGGAAGCAAAGAGGTAAGTGAGGCTCATTGGTGCCCCTGTGGGAGGGGGGAGCTGGGAGCACAGCCATGCACTCACATTGGTGATGTCCCCAAACGCTGATCTCTTTTTGGGCCCTCCCTGGGGTGAGGATGGGGAACGTTTGGCCTGGCAGCCCTCCTCCTGCAACAGAGCCGGTGAGGTGGGGCTGGGGGCACCCCATAGGGAGCTCCCCCCACCCCATAGCCTACAGCCATACCTTCTCAGGGGGGACATTCTCGGTCACAGAGGGCGCCTTGCTGGCTCGGGGCTGCTTGCTGCTCTGTGCTTTGCTGCTGCGTGCCACCGGCATCCTCCTCCTCTGCGAGCAAAGAGGGGGGTGAGCACAGATATGGGGGAGGGGGTCCAAAACTCACCTCACACCTGCAGAAAAGGGGTGCGGAGCCCAACGCAACCAACAGCACCGCTCAGAGGCTCGGAAGTGCCCACCCAGCCCCAAACATAGCCACGGAGATAGGGGAGCACGGCGGAGGGGGGGGGGAAAAGCAAAGGGATACGGGGAGAGGGGGTGCAGTGGGACCTCCCCATCCCTCCATCAGCCCTCGGGGCCTATAGGGTAGGGGCCCGCTCGGCACCCAGTGACACAGGACGGAGCCCCACACGTAGGTAGGAATAAAAGCAGGGGGCTACAAACGGGAACTGCAGGCCAAGGAAGCCCACCGCCGCTCACCTGCACGCAGCCGCCGCCGGCCCCGGCTCTTTTGAAAGTAGCAGCGCGGCGACGGCTGCCGGCACTGGTCGAGCCGCGTGGCCAATCAGCGAGCGGGCCGCGCAGCACGAGAGCCAATGGGAGAGCCGGGACGGATGCGGTTGCTAAGGGGAGGGGAGAAGAGTTTAAAATTCGGCACCTCCGGCCAATGAGGAGCGGCGGATGGGAGGGGGGCGGGGTCATGTCGGTTGGGGGCGGGGCCGGGGCTGTTGGGGGCGGTGTCATGGCGGTGTCATGGCGGCCCGGAGGTGTCATGGCGGCGGCGTGGTTTGTTGCTCGCAGCGTGAGGGGGAACGTAGCGATCTGCGTGACCTCCGCGGCCTCCACGGATCTCTTCTGACGTGCAGCCCGAGGTCCTTCGAGCTCTGGGGGTCGTGTGCCCATCGGGGGGCTGCAGGGCTGTGTTTGGGCCTAGCGAGGCCTAGCGAGGCCCTGAGTCTGTGGTGAACACCAGCCTGAGACTGCAGCTTCCCTACCACTGAAACCCGAGTACAAACCTCCCCCTTGTCCTATCACTCTTATGGCTATGTGAAAAGTCACTCTCTATCTTGTTCACAAGGTTCCTTTATTGACCAAGCAGCTTTCCCCACCATCATTACCTCTGGCCCTGAGGCTCTGAGGCCTGAGCGAAGGTGAGCTCAGCTCTGCTCTGTGGAGAACCCCCCTGAGGGCTGCGTTCCCCCCACAGAAAGCCTCTGGGCCACCCCACACCCACACCTGGGAAAGGGGTGCAGCCGCCTGCGGGGTGCCATTCCCAGCCAACAACCTGTGGCTGTGCAGCAGTGAGCTGCCCGGGCCGGGTCGGTGTCTGCCCGGCTCAATGGGGGGAAGCAGGAATTTCTAGTCCCTGCAGCACCGCCCTCGGGAGGCTCTGGGGTGCTCTGGAGGTGATGGGGGGATGAGAAGCATCTGCTGGTGTGGTGTTTGCTTTGGAATGGCTGCCCGGGCGCAGCCTCAGGGTTGAGAGGAGGAGCGAGAAGTACGTCTGTGGGATGGCCATGGATGGGTTTTCCTTCCTTTCCCAAGCTAAATCCTTTCTCTTTCCCAGGCTCAAACAGGCCTGACTTGTTGTTCCCTGTGGCCCAATGCCAGCAGCAGGGAGCTGTGCAGCACGAGCAGGACTGGAGCTCAACATTTTGTTCCTCCTCCCCTTTCCACTGCTAATGGCAGAGGGGAGACTGAAGGGAAATAAGAGCTGATGGTGAACAGTGTGGGTTGCTGCAGGCCATGTGTCCCCCACTATCCTTTCAGGGTCATGGGAACCCCCCCGGGACCTGGAGCCTGTTGGGGATGGGGTGGCTGGAGCTTGGGTGTGACAGCTTCATTTCCTGAACTCTGAGCTTCTGCTTTTATTTGCTAAAAAAAAAACAAACAAACCCATTCTCCAGAAAGCAGGGCTCACCATCCAGCATGCCAAGCACAGAGGGAGGTGCAGAGCCAACACTGCCCGGCACAGCACCTCGTCCTTCACCTCCTCACTTGGTGGCCGATTTGATCTTCTGGATGGTGTAGGGACTGGATTCCTTGGGCATCCAGATCTCCTCCCCACCACGGCCCTGCTGCTCGGCCGCTCCCTCCATGGCCGCTGTCAGCTCCGGGCCGAAGATGCTCTCAGTGGCACGGTAGGCACGGGTGAGGCGGCGGAAGGAGGAGTCGGAGGAGCTGTCATCAGGCAGATCTTCATCCTGCTCATCCCTCAGTTTGGTCCTGCTTGCCTCTGAGCGGCCACCTGGGCCCAGCAGAGCCTCCCTGACCTCTTTCAGAAAGGCAGCCTTGGGGCTGATGATGCACAGCAGCAGAACGAGGCCTGCCGACACCCCGCAGAGAAAGTAGAGGGCGACTTTTTCAGGGACATCTGGTGGGGAAGAAGAGCAAAGAGAGGCATCGGGGTGCACACCCCGCTGCAACACACAGGGTGCCTGGGCCTGGAGACTCCCCACCAACCCAGCACTTTGGGGCCACGTACCCCAGAGGTGGGCAAAAGCTGCCAGGGAGCTAGTAAAAATCATCCGGTCTTCCCGGAGCCTGGAGAACCTGGGCCCTTTGTACCAGCCACCTGCAGTGAACAAGGGGACGTGAAGGGCCGCCTCCCCTTGGGGTGTCCCTCTGCCAGACCCCCTCTTTTCTCCAGCAGAAAACACCTCCCTAACCCTCGTTTGCTCAGAGGTAGATTGCTATGGGGTTCTTCATCACTATGGGGCACGAGATGGTGTCTGCCCTGCTCCCCAAATTACCATGCATGTAGTTTGAGAGCAGGAAGGGGTCCGAGGTGTCTGGGCCCACCTCCTCCAGCAGCTGCTTGGGCACTGCAATGAGATACGCCGTCCCGAGTGTCACCACCCCAGCTGTCCCCAGGGGTGGGGGACATGCAGCCTCCCCAGCCCTGCAGTCCCACTCTCACCACAGGTGTAGGACACCCGCAGCTGCTTCCTCGTGCCAGGCAGGCACGGGTCCCCAAAGGTGGCCAGGTCGGCGGTCACTGTGCAGTTCCCTTTGCGGTGGCACTTCTTGGAGACCCTCCGCAGTGCATCCGGAGCCAGGCACTCTGCAGGGACACGAGACCTCTGACCATCAGCATGGTGCTAAGCACAGCTCCCAGCCACAATCCAAGCTGCAACCCTGTCCTCATACCAATATGGGGTCCCTCGGCGTTGGGGGCATCGCACTCAGGTTTGCCCCGCAGGAATCGTCCATAGTGTGCAGAGTAAATGGCCAGGACGGATTTGGGCCGGCAGTGCAGCCTCAGCTCATTGTTCTCACACACTGTCTTCACCCGATGGTTATCTGGGGTGGGGATGGGGTGGGAAGAGGGTGACACCGCAGGGTGACCCAGTGTGACACTCCAAGCCCCCAAACCCTCTCCTCTCCCTCAGCCCTGGGTTCCCATGGGTGCTGCCCACCTGGCCGGCACTTGTAGGACGCGATGAGGTACTTGTGTGTGCCGGGGCACGGGTCCGGCCCGAACACTTGGCTGTGCACTGAGAACTGGCACCACTGCTGGTCCTGACACTCAGCCAGAAGCTTCTGCAGGGCAGAGCGGGGTGTACGTGAGGCTGCTGGAAGGACCCCGGGCTGTGGTCACTTCTATGCTGTCACCACTGTCCAGTGGCTGCTGTCATCCCCATGGTGGCCATATGGTCTTGTGGGCAACTTTGCTAGCCAAATCCCATACCAAGTGCTGCCCTGTGCCCATGCAGGCTGTGCATGGTACCTGGGCAGGTGTGCACGCCTGCACTGCAGCACAGAATGTGTGCACAGACACCGCTCCGTGCAGTGTGTATGCTGCAAGCATGCAGGCATGCACACTCAGCTTCCTGCAAGATCCATGCATGCAGGCACACTCACGCAGCTCCAAGCAGCACCCACAGAAGCATGCACAAAGATCCATGCAATGCCTGTGTAGGCATGCACGTTCACATGGCTTCATGTAATACTCATGCATGCGTGCACACTGACATAGCTCCATGCAACACCTTTGCAGGTAGCCGTGCGCATTTGCACAGCCCTTCTGCAAGTGGAGACATGCTCACAGGGCTCTGTACAAACACCCCTGCAAGCATGCGCAGTCGTGCAGCTCCGTGCAACGCCCTTGCAGCCCCAGTCTCCCTCTAGGACGGCCCCGTGTAATGCACGCTCACGGCCACAAGATGGGGACGAGGCTTCACGCCACACCTTGCTCTGGTACCGTCCCCGTTGAGGGGACACGGAGGGGACACCGGCTTTTGGTGGTGGCTGGGCTGCAGCAGTGCCACCCCCCAGGCTGCTCTTGCTCAAGCACGACTTGTGACCCCAAACGTGCCGGGACGCTGCTCTTACCAGGTGGGCTGTGGGTGACATGCACTCGGTGCTCTCCTGCGACACGTTGCCAGGGCTGGGACACAGGTTGGGGCTGGGCACACGGCGCCCATAGAAGGCACCCAGGATGCTGATGGTGGTCTTGCGAGGGCACAGGATGAGGAGCTGCTCCCCATCACACGTGTGCACCGTGTGGTTCCGCAGCACCTTGCGCAGGTACCCTGCAGGGGGACACAGCGATGAGCTGGAGGGGACCAGAGATGATGGCCAGAGATGGTCACCAAGTGATGGTCGGTCACTAAGAACCCAATGGATGAGCTATTCCCAGTCCACATCCTTTTGGGTGGGCAGAGGTCCTGGTTCTCATCCTGAATTCCCACCATGGGGTTTTTCTATTTCTCTCCTTTAATCCTGCATAGTTTGTGTCCCAAAGCACAATCTTAGTGCTTTCCCTCTGTTGTATGGAAGCTTGGGGGTGAGGAGAGGGCAATGAGCCTTCCCTGCCAGGCAGGATTCAGGGCACTGGGGGATGCAGGGTACTGGATGTAGGATGCTGAGGGATGAAGGACAGTGAAGGAAGTAGGATGCTGAGGGATGCAGGATGTAGGGTGCTGGGAAGGCAGGGGACAGCCAGCAGCCCTCTAGCCCCCAAATGAACACAAGCAGGTGGGAGGGCTGGCTCCCAGCCCCACACTTGTCCCTCTGTCCATCCATCCACAAACCAGTGCCAGGCTTGAATGCACAAAGAGCCCCTTTCAATTCCCCTATGGCCACCAACCCCTCGTCAGCCACAGCCAGCACCGCTCCCAGGGACCAGCAGCATGCAAGGGGACCGCAGAGATGTGGACGGGGTTTGTGCTTTAGAGCTGAGGTTCCTCCAAGTGACAGAGGCATCACAGTGCCTCCACCCAGCACTGACACACTCTTGCTCAGATGCTGCTTTCGTGGGGTGAAGCACCAGCAGGGAGGCTGGGCTGCCGTCAGACTGCAAGCGGTTCTCCTCGTGGTGTGGCTGACTCAGACCCAGAGCTGTGCCGTCAGATCTGCCCGGATGAAATCACATCCTCCCCACCTGCCTTAGAACAGCTCTTTGGGTGCTGGGGCAGAGCCAGCACATCTCCTATGGGATCCCCCAAACTCCACAAACCACCCAGCCAAGCCTGGCTTACAACCCCATCCCTCATGGTCCCCAAATCCCCCGTGCCCCACTCACCGCTGAGCTCCGGGCTGGCCTCTGTCCCTGCAGCCAAGCAGAGGAGCAGCAGGGCCACCACCAGTGTGGCCACCATGGTGCCACCACCGCTCTCTGCCACCACCCGCTCCCCGCAGCAGCTGGCGCCAGGGCGGGGGCTGGCACAGCAGTGACAATGAGTCCTTCTGTGCCCTGCAGAGCAACTGGGGCTGCTTTGGACAGCTGGGACAGCACGGGGGCAAGTGACACTGGGAGCAGAAGATGTGTTTTTGAGGGCTGTGCAGCAGATGGAGGAGGGCAGTGGGGTCCCCGGCCTTGCACCCCGCTTTCTGCTTATGGCTGGGCGGATACACGCGTGCTGCAGTCTGTGTCCCAGCACATGTCCGGTCATTGAGTGCCGGGGAGGAAGGGAAGGGCTGCCTTGTGCTTAGCAGCAGCAGGAAGCTCTTTTCATTCACAGATTGTTTGCAAGACCTTGTGAGCTTATCCAAGCTGGAGCTGGGGTGAATGGGGCAAACGGGGTGTAATAAAAACCCCGTTTTGTGCAAAGCTGGAGCAGACTGCACAGCACCATGGCACGTGGCTGGGCTCACCCCAGCAGCCAGCTCCACCCAAAGGCACACTGGGGAGGAAAGCAGGGGGGCATCTTTCCCATGAAACAGCCCAAATTCCGGGAACAGGGCTGTGGAATGGGTGTTTTGCAATGCCTTCCTGTGTAAGGCTCTCTGAGAGGAGGTGGTGGCAAGAGGCCAGGCTTGCCCTCCATGCTTCCCCAAATCCTCAGCCCCACGTCCCCATTCTGCAGGGTGGGCATCGTGGCATCGTGCTCATGTCCTGTATCTGTGGGATCCAGCAGGATGGCAGCAAGAAACTCAGGGAGAGGGAAAGAAGAGGGCTGGAGGCTGGTGAAGACGCTTCCTGTAACAACAAAATAACCCTATTCCCATTGGAGAGGTGATTGAGACGCCTGGGAGGGTGCGATAGCCTGGCCGGGGACCCGTCAGTGCCTCCCTGATAGATGCGTGCTGAGTCACAGCTGGGAGGCCCCGCAGCTTCCCCCTCCTTGCACCCCATCGCTCCTCCCTGCCTCGCACGGGAAGGAAAGGGCGAGCCCCAGTCCCAGCCCACCCCGAGGTGCAGCAGCCGCGCGCCGCAGAGCACGGGCGAAACTCAGCGCAGCAGTGAAGCAGCTCCCCCCACTGCAATCCCTGCGATGGAGAGCCGGCCGGTGAAGGAGCCTGAGATTGAGCTCTTTGTCAAGGTGGGCTTGGCCAGGTCTGCTGGCTTGTGTTTTGTGTGGGTGGTGGTGGTGGGGATTCGGGGTGTCTCTGAGGTTTGGCAGCCAGCTCGGTGCTGTGGGGAGCCCCAGAGGATGCTCTGCTCCAGAGGTGGTTGTGTGCCCCTTGGAAACTGCAATTGCAGCGAAGCAGAAGGGTGAGCAGCTCCAGCAGCACAACAACCAACCCAGCTGGGAAAGCAACAGGGGGGTGGAAGCGTAAGGCAGCGGGGCTGGGAAATGGAGCGAGTGCCGCTGTGTGTGCAGTATGGGGCAGCTCCTTCGGTCAGCACTGAGGATTATTCACTAGAAAATGGGCTGATTTTTTTTTCCCCTCTCATTGCTTTTCTTTCTTTTCCTTCCTTCTGTTGAGCAATTTTTCAAGTGTTTCCCCGGGAACATTCCAGCACTCTCGCTCCAAACAAACATCTGCAGCTGCACGCGCCCTGTCTCCGCTCCCCTCTTTGGATATCAGCACTGGGAAGTTGTTAAGCCCTGTTACCGTGGGCTTCACCCCATCCCCTCTCCCCAAAGCAATGCTCCCCAGGCACCCAGCCCGGGCTGAGCCCTGAGCATTGCGTCTGCTTGGGGATAAGGATCTCACATTCCCTCTTCTACACTTCTTTTTGCCCCAGAATGGCTTTGGGAAGAGGAAGATGTGTGCACGGCTGCAGTGATGGCAGCAGCACATTGAAGGGGGTTTTGAAGGGAAGGGAAACAGAAAACAAAGCGGTGGCTCAGGACTTCCCCTAAATCTTAATTTAGCACCAAAAACCCCCCTCTTGCTCATCCGTTAGCAAACTGATGTGCACATCACCCTCCTCGTGCTCTGCCCACGGCGTCACTGCGCAGCCCACCCTGAGGTGCCCACCAGCTCTTTTAGGGACGTATTTCGGGTGGGTCTGGGGGCCGTTGGGGTGATGCAGCTCACAGAGTTCTCCCTCCTCCTTGTGCTGCTTCGCTCTGCGTTAAACCACCGGAACTTGTGAGCAACTTTGGGGTTTTGATGCCTTGTGCAGGCGTGGGGCCTCGCCTGGGGGCCGAAAGCCTGCACCTCCCAGGCTGCCTTTGTCCATTGGCCAGGGGGCTTTTCCATCATCTACAGGGTTTCTCCAGCATCTGGAAGGGTTCTTTATCACCAGGAAGGGTTTTCCATCATCTGGAGGGTTTCTCCATCATCTGGAAGGGTTCTCTATCATCTGCAGGGGTTCTTCCATCATTGAGAAGAATTATTCCATCATCTGGAGGGTTTTCTTCATCATCTGGGTGGATTTCTTTATAAACTCAAGGGTTTCTTCCATCGTCTGGATGGCTTTCTCTACTACCCGGAAGGGTTTCTCCACCATCTGGATGGCTTCTGTCATCATCTGAAGGGGTTTTTGCATCATCTGAAGGGGAAAACAGTGGGCACAGTCACTGGGGAGCTGCACAAGCTCCTGCTGAGCAGAGGAAGAGGCTCTTGCTGGAGGGGGAAGCAAAGAGTGATGACTTCCCCTCCCTGCTGCTTGGTGCCACGAGTGCTAGTAGAGCTTCCTCCTGATAACATTTGGCTCCGAGCATCCTCAGATGGGCCTGGCTAAGGTTTATTTTCTGCTTCCTGCAGAGGCCATCCTGATTTTCCTTTCAGGACAGCCTCACTGAGCTGCCAGTGCTGGAGGTGCTCCAAGGGATGATATTGGTGTTGGATTGCTAGGGATTGTGAAGAGGGGAAAGGAAGCAGAGATGCTTGATGGCATAAGAGTGGGGTAGATTTGAAGCTTTCAATCTGCCAACCCTTCTCAGGACACCTGAAACCCAATGTTATCTCAAACACTCCTCCAGGTGGTGGTGGTGGCTGTGCTCCCCAACCCCTTCTCTTCCCTGGGGCCGGCTGATTCCCACTCCTCTTGCTTGGCTGCTTTGAGGCTGCACAGGGCAACAGACAAAAACAAGCTGTGCTTTTCCTGGCAAACATGAGCACATTTCCCCTCTGAGCCTGGCGTCCCAGCCAAGCTGACCCTCCCTTCCTCTCCCATGCGCTGTCCATCCTCCTCCACCTCCTCCTCCTCTCCTCCTGGCTTCATCTTGGAGCAGCCTTTGACCTCTCTGCTCTCCCTGCAGGCTGGGCTGGATGGAGAGAACATTGGGAACTGCCCCTTCTGCCAGCGCCTCTTCATGGTGCTGTGGCTCAAAGGGGTGAAGTTCAACGTCACCACAGTGGACATGACCAGGTGAGGTGCCAACACCGTGCTGGGGTCAGTCCCTGTCCTCCAGCCATATGCATCACTTACACGTGGGTTTGAGACACCAGAAAGTTGAGGGGCATCTCTCAGAGCCCAAACCCAGCCCAGCACGCAAGCAGGGCACTCCAGCGTACTCACCCCCAGCTTTTCCCCCTTCCTTTCTCTGCTCCAGGAAACCCGAAGAGCTGAAAGATTTAGCACCAGGCACCAACCCGCCCTTCCTGCTGTTCAACCGGGAGCTGAAAACTGACTTCATCAAGATCGAGGAGTTCCTGGAGCAGACCCTGTGCCCACCCACGTAATTGCAATCCCACGTTGCGCAGGGCTGGCTGGATGGGGAAACTGAGGCAGGAGAGCATCCGGGGTGGGGGACAGCATGGGACAGGGAACAACAGGAGGAAGAGCAGCAGAGGTGGGGTGAGGTTTCCCTGGGAGATGGTGGTTTTGCAGCTGGCGATAGCAGCTGCTGTTCCGGGAGGGGGGGAAGGACAGGAGGTGCCCCCACCTCTGCCTGCTCGTTGCCAAAGCAAACGCCCTACACAAAAGAGGAAGCGCTGAGTGCGCTCATCCTCATCCTCCTCGCACGTGTCAGCCTTATGCAGCACCCTGGGACGGCATCTCCCAGCCCCACAGTTTCTGCCCTATGGCTCACAGCCATGCTAATGAAGCAGCTGCAGTTACTTAAGGCGAAGCAGCTGCTCAGCCCCCTCCTGTGCCACGCGTGGGTACCACGAGCCATGAGATGTCCCCAGATATCCCCAGCTGACCCCGGCACCTCCTTCCAGGTACCCGCATCTGAGCCCCAAATATAAGGAGTCTTTCGACGTGGGCAGTGACATCTTTGCCAAGTTCTCGGCATACATCAAGAACTCACGCAAGGAAGCAAATAGCAGTAAGGAACAGGGGCTGGGGACACAGCTAGGGCTTCGCTCCCTTAGGCACAGCCCATGGGGGTGATGGGGACTGGGACCCTGCATGACGCCACGCTTTTCCCTGCCCACCCAGACCTGGAGAAGGCTCTGCTGAGGGAATTTCAGCGGCTGGATCAGTACCTCACCACCCCACTGCCTGAGGAGATCGATCAGGACAGCGTGGAGGACATCACCATCTCCAAGAGGAAATTCCTGGATGGGGACCACCTGACGCTGGCTGACTGCAACCTGCTGCCCAAGCTGCACATCATCAAGGTAAAGGCTCCCAGAGCCAAGCCTGGTGTCCGCTCTGCACCGGGTGGTGCTGGTGAGGCCTCAGCTTCATTCTTCCCTCCAGATTGCAGCCAAAAAGTACCGCGACTTCGAGATCCCAGCCGACATGACGGGTGTCTGGCGCTACCTCAACAACGCCTACGCCTGTGATGAGTTCAGCCACACGTGTCCTGCAGACGAGGAGATCGTGCACACCTATGCCAGCGTGGCCAGGAAGATGACCTAGCCCCCTGCAGGACATTGGTCCCTCACCTCCCACCAAACCCTGGCCAACAGAGGGGCTGGAGGGAGGGTGGTTATGGCATCCCTACACCCCAGTTATTGGAAAGAGCGCCTTGCTTTTCAGCCCCCACGTGCCACCAGCGTGGACCTTACCTATGGACTGGTCACCGTGTGGCTGTGGGGGCGACCATGTCCCCACCCCTACAATTCATCACACGGCACATGATGGGAAAAGCCAAGCACCAGCCTATTGTGGAAGAGCTGAGACCTCCCAGCGTGTCCCACCACTGCTGGAAGAGATGGCACTACAAGGTGCCACCACCACCTGTGCTTGGGCTGTCTCTTCCCTGCGGCATCCAGGCTCCAACAAGCTCTTCCCCTACAGTTTATCTGTGGCGATGATTGACATCGTGCATCCATCTCCTCACTTGAACATCAAGGCAGGGAGATGCTGGGGACAGCACCAGGGATCTTCTGGTGGCTGGGAAGAAGGGCTCTCCTAAGAGACCTGCAGCTCCAGGGTATAGGGATCTTGCATAGGCTCTGGCACCTGACGTGTGGGGCTGGCTTTGAGGTCCCACCTGAGTCTGAGACCTTGGTGGGCCCCATGGGAGATGCAGCCTCAAGGCCACCACCACCTTTCTGCTCCTCATCAGCCCCTCCCCACCTGACCTGGAGAGAGGCACAGGGCAGAGCATCCTCCTGCTTTCTGCAATGCAGCCTCAGGCAGAAGCTGCCTTGTTCACAGAACAGCTTTAGTCCTACCTACACTCCCTAGTTAGCATTGTCCCTCCCATTCCAGTGCCAGAGAAGTCAAACCCCCAACCTCCCATCCTCCTTCCCCATGCCTCCAGCTCCTCCCAGGGCTCCTACCAACACAGTCAGCCCCCTCCAGCCCTCATGGCCAGCAACAAATACTGTACAGTGAGCATGAGGGTACCATGCGGACCCCCGCTGGCAGAGCCACCCGCCAGCTCTCACTGCCACCTCCCTCTTTGCACTAAAAGTTGTGTCCTTGCAAGCCTGCTTCTGACAGCACCGGGTTTGGGGACTGTTGTTTTTTTATTGATGAGTTTGGGGTAATTTGGTATTGTTTGGTTTTTTTCTTTTTTGTTTATTTTTCTTCTCTTTTTGTAACTAAGGACAGCAATAAACTTTATTTTAATACGCCTTGCTTGTGAACTGGCAGCACACGGCATCTGGGCCCAGCTGGGCAGGGGGAAGGCCAACCCTGATTTCTGTGGCCCCTCAGCAGGTCATTGGTGTGTCCCAGAGCCCACTGGGACATAAACACACACTCCTTGTGTTGTGTTGCTGAGGGTCCTGCTTTTTCTCTCCTGCTCTCAAGAGCATCCTCAGCACTTCTCTGCCTTCATGACTGGCTCTACACCAGCCCCACCCTCGTGCCCAGCTGCCCCCAAGCCCTAGCACCCCTCATTGCCATGAGCTTGTTGCTCCTGGCTCTCTCCATTCGGCTCAGTCAGAGCCTGTTCCAAGTACTGTCAAGCATGAGAATGGCTGCCCCACCAGCTGGGTCACCTGTTGGCATGGGGTCTGGGTCCAGTGCTGCACAAAGGGGAGAGGAACCCTCCTGGGGTGCCCCAAGTGTGTCCAGCTGGGGGCTGTTCATCCACAGGGGCAGCATATTGCATTTCTCATTGATGAACCCCACAAAGTTCTTCAGACCCCACCTCCAGCCAACCCAGGTCCAGCATCACCCTGTGAGGCCACTCATCCCAGCTTGTTGCCACCTGCAAGCTGCCTGAGGACACGCTCTGTCCCACCATCTGGGTCACCAGCGGAGCTGCTGGACAACATTGATCCCCATGTGAGATGTGCATCCACAGCAGCTGGTCTCTGTCATCATTGCCCTCCGGATCCAACTCACCCACTGCTCACTAATTGACCTTAATGGGGAGAGTTCCCATTGGCCACCAAGCTTCTCTCTACCATAAAAGTCAGCTCTGTGTCCTGCCTGGCCGTGCTGGGACAGCTGCAAAGGGTTAAGTGCCGGCTGAGGCATCCAGTTGCTCCTGCCTCGGAATCCAGCTGGCTGTGGTGCTTTCCAGATCTCTTTCACCCATTGCTCCTCCAGTGCCTGTCTGTGAACTGCCCCAGCAAGCTCCCACCACGCTCTGCAGGCTCCAAAGACATTTCCAAGCACTCAGCTCGGGTATTTTCCCTGTGCTGGACATTTGATGGAGTTGCTAAAGCTCTGGAAGTCCCCATGAGTCAGCCAGGCAGCAAGAGGAGACGGGAGGCCGCTTGTTTCCCAGAAACAACAGCAGTGTGCTGTGATAGGGCTGCATGCTGCATGGGCAGAGCTTTCCCCATTGCTTTTGGGGTAGGTGGGAGCAGTGCTGCTGCTGCAGACTGTCAGCATCACAACCACAGCGACCACTGTCCTCAGGGGAAGCACTGTGTCACCCTCCCTAAACCAGGATCCTGCAAAGGGATGCATTCTCTTTTATGGCCTCCCCACTACCAGCAGGCTTGCATGGAGCTGGCCGTCCTTTCTCCATCCAGGAGATGGTTGTCACAGCTCTGTCCTCAGCACTGGATGAGGACACTTGAGAAATGCATGCCTGGATTTCCAGGAGCCCTTCTGTGTCCCAGGATGTGCTGTTCTTTGGGGGGTGTGAAAGCAGTAGGGGAGGCTGCAAAGGTGACCCCCACTTCTGATGGGGCTGGGACCAACGTTTGGACAGAGCTCATGAATCCACACATCCAGGCCTGTAAGTGATGCAAACGGAGCAACCTGAAGGTGCCTTGAGACATCGACACCGCTGTCTGCAGCAGGATGTGGACGGGATGGGGTGGCTGCCCATCCGGGCCGAGCACCGTCCTGCTGCCGGACCCACCCCGGCCCCGTTTCCACCCATCAGATGCCGGGTGCGGATCCCAAAGGCACGCTCACCCTTTCAGCTACCACATCCCCACTGCCGGCACTTGCCACGCGTCCCCAGAGGAGGGCACTGCCAGCTCAGCGCGTGTGATGGGGAACGCTCTGCCCTCCACTTCGGGGCCGCCTCCCAGCCGAAGACAGCGGGTCCTCCCCGCAGCACCCTCCCCCTCTCCGCTGTCTGGACGGTCAGGCAGCTCAGCTCTCCGAGAGCGAGCAATACGAGCACTCCCTCGCTATCCCCCGCCGGGCTGTTTCTCACACAGAGCCGTTGCCAGCTGCATTCTCCTCGTTGCTTTGAAGCGGCACCGTCAGAAGATCAAACCACCATCACCGCCACCCGAACACCGCCGCGCTCCGCGATGCCTCACACCTCCCGGCCGATGCAAAACCAAAACCTCGCAGAGCCGGGCTGCCAAAATGTCACAGCGCTTCGCCTTTTTCCACTCTCACCTTCTCTGTTTCGCACTCTTCTGCTGCTTCAACCCCCACCCCCCACCCCGGGGTGAGCGGGCACAGCGGGGCCACACAAAGCACCAGGCACCGACCCGGAGAACCGACTCGTTGCAGCAGGGCAGAGCTCGCCCTGTGGCACAGAGGCTCCAGGCACAGCAAAGAGCTTCCAGCAATAAATTAGTGTTATTGAAAAAGTCATAATGACTGCGCAGTCCTGACAAGTGAAAAAGGAGAAATCTCTAACAAAGAGACGCCTGTGTGTGCATATGTACAGATTTACATCAGCCCGTGCTCTATTCACACACCTATATACAGCCACAGGGGCATAAATAAAGATGTGGGGGGTTGGGTGGTGGCACTTACTCCTTGCTCTCTGCTTCAGGAGCACCCAGCACGGCAAAGAGATGCTCCCGGGGTGCTGCTGCCTCCTGCTCGTGGTTTGTGCCCATGTGCCAGATAGGCAGCGTGCAGGGACAGCCCCGCTGCTGGGTGCTGCTGTCATCCACCCCCAGCTCCATCCCTGGTAACCTCACAGAGCTGAGCGGTACCCAGGACCCAGCTGTGCCCTCCTGCAGCTCACCAGGGCTGAAGCTGACGGTGTGCAGGGCAGGAGGAAGGCTGCCGCCCACACCCAGAGCTGTGGAATAAAGCTGGAGGTGTGGGGAGAGACACGTCTCTGATGTCCCATAGTCCCCATCCGTCACACTACTGGCTGGAGACACCGCTGCAGCATCCCCATCGCTTTCATCCTCCTCATCCTCCTCCAGAGCTGGCACCCAGGAGCTTGGCTGGGAGCTGGGTGCAGCCCTGCCCTCGTGCCACTCCGTCCCAAACCCATTGGGGCAGTAACTGCTCCTCTCCTGCAAACACCACTCCTCCAGCAGCAGTGGGGTTGTGGGTGCTGGGTGCTCACTGGAGGCTGGCAGCAGCGGGGCTGGTGCATCCTCGTGCAGCTCCAGGGTGGGCACCACAGTGCTGCTGGGTAGCAGAGCCTGGAGGGAAGTGGACAGCAAAGCAATCAGTGCCAGCATGCTACAGTCACGGTGCTGCTGGGTGCTGGTGCTGGGTAACCCCTTGCACACACAGTGCAATTGCATGCACAAGCAAACCCAGTACAGAAGCCAACCCCTGGCACTGATATGAACAGGGTGGGCTGACCAGCTGGATACCTCCCCACGTGGCGCATGGAGAACTGCTTATCCTGGCAGGTCACCCTCAACACTGGGATATGGGGATGCAGGGGGCAGGGGGACATGGGGAACTGGGCTGCCCCTGCTGAGTGCCATAGGGGAACAGGAATGCACAGCTGAGAACACTTCAGGTCAGCTTTGCCCTGGTGCTGCTCCAAATGTAAAGCTCACATTCCCTGCTCCAGCACAACCCTGATGTGGCTGCACTCCTTGCAGTAAAGCTGGAGGCAGCAGGGCGTGTGGAGGGATGCAGACCCCAAAAGCCCTGCATGCACGGTGGTCACTTACCAGCATTTTGGGGAGGTGCATTTCTGAGGGCTTCGGGAAGGTGTACAAACAGGTCAGGCAGACAGCAGGCATGCTCAGCAGCAGGAGGGCAGCAACCAGGGTAGTCAGGAGCACCCAAGGGAATCCTGCAGGGACAGTCCCCATCAGCCCCTATAATGGCATCCCACTAGCTGGGTCCAGCCCCAACCAGAGGGGTCCACGTGGGCTGTACGACCCACATCCTGCCACGTGTCCTCAATGGCACTGAACTTTCACCTTCAGGACCTGCCGGTGTCAACAGGCACTGCTCAGCCTCCAGGCTCTGCTGTTGGGCTATGCCCACTGCCACCGTGCTGATGCAGTACTGTGTGCTGGGCATCAGGAACCTGAAGGTACATGATGCTCTCCTGGTGGTCCATCTGCAGGGCACCTGCAAGCAGAGGGCCAAGGCCCCAGTGCCTGTTACACTATGACAAAGGGATGCTTTCATCCCATAACCATTCATTTTTTATGACACACACTATCTGGAAGAAGGAAGGGGTCCCCAAACTACAAGGCCCATCTTTGGGATGCAAACAACCCCCATCTCCTACCTGCTTGTCCACATGTGGTACAACTTTATGGGCACCACCAATTTCAAGCCCTCATGCCTGGAATGGGATATGGGCTCCAGAGCCCCCTGGGCCCCCACCTGCCCCACCACACACCTCCTGCTGGAGCACATTCCCATGGTACAGGCGCAGGTGGTATCGCAGCTTTCGCAGCACTCTGCTGAGCGGTTTATAGGATCCATGCCTGCTCCGGTATGGGGTGAGCGGTGCACTGAGGTTGATGCTGAGGTTATGGCCTTGGAGCTGCCAGGACAAGGTAGGGGGGCCCACAATTGCTGTAAGGAGAGGGGAAAAATAAAGAGGAGGAAGTGCTAAGCCCTTCAAAGTGCCAGGTGGGTCTTATTTCTCCAGGAGCGGTCATTCTCTGGGAATGATGCTTTTCCCACCTCTTGTAGGATCACCCCAAGAGCAGCAGGAATGTGGATGAAAGCTCCTTACTGTCTCTATATGGCAGCAGCTCGCTGGAACTGACCCATGGGGACAGCTTGCCATCCTGCACTGCTCTCACCCTTGCCCAGTAGATACCATGGATGTCGTTGCAATGCAGCTCACACACCCAGGACGAGCCGGTGCTGTTGTTCCCACAGGTGTCTGCCCTGGTCCAGTGAGAGGTTCTGCCCATGGAAGCAATGACAGGAGAGGAAAATCCATCACCCATCTGCCGTGCCTGGTCAGGTGGGGTTGGGAAGCAAGGTGTGGGGCTGGGTGGCACCAAGCATGTCTTGCACAGCAGCAGTGGTTTATAGTGGTTTATAGAGTGCTGGAGAGCCCAGAGAAGGTGAAGAATGAGGAGAGCTTCTGATAGTTGGGGCATCTATGGGATGGGGCTGAGGGCTGGGAAGGCTCAGCTCCAAAAGGAGGCGTCTTGGAGCAGGGGAAGCCAATCCATCATGGAGAGGAGCAATGACCTCCTTGGCAGTGTGCAGTGAAAGAGCAGCAGGCACGATGTGAAATGAACCCCGGAGGAGGACAGAACGCAGGAGGACACCTCCTGAGCCGACCCCGCCACTGCATTATTATGCGAAGTTTGCTGCAGGGAAGCAATCCTTGGGCTCCACCTACCGCTTCCTCCACTCCACCTGGTACGCGGTCCCGTTCGGTGCGCGCGGGTCGGGCTCCCACCGCAGCTGCACGTGGAAGTTCTGAGCCCAAAGCCGCACCCCCCGGGGGGGCAGCGGTGTGCCTGGACGGAGCAGAGGGATGTGAGCACCCCATCAGCAGCGCGCCCCTTTCCTCCTTGGCCACATTGTGCCCATCTCAAGGCTTTACCCAACCACACGCCCTTACAGCACACGTTCTGGGGCTCACCCCACAGCAGGGCGCAGCTGGCCAGGGACAGCAGCAGGTGCAGCGCAGTGCTCATCCCGTCCCCATTTGCTCTACATGGTCACGCTGGGTCCCGCGGCGTGCCCGAGCGCCTGGGCCGCCCGCGGCCACCATTGGCAGCCAAAACCTGGGAGCAGGAAATAAAACCCAACGGCGTTATTTGTCCCCAGAGCTGCAGCGCTGTGCCTTCCCCACGGAGGCTGCACTGCAAGGAAGTGGGGGCAAATCCCCACGGGGCTGCTGTGACAAAGGGACACGCGGCCGCTCGGTCGTGCCCTCCGGTGCTCGGTGCCGCTGAGCAGGGCCACCCGGTGCGGGTGCGTCTCAGGAAGCGGCGGCACCGCGCTTCAGTGCCGCCCTGCTGTGACCGGACACCTGGGGACGAGCGTCCCGTCGGTGAAACGAGGTGTCCCAACCACCACCCCAAAGCCCCGCACCCCATCGAGCCCCGCAGCACCTGAACCCGACGGGATGGCTTCTCCCTAAAACCGCACTCTTACCCACCGCATACAACGGCAGCTCCGTTTCCCCCTTGTCCTCCAACCCCCTTTGCCACCCCATGCCGCCGCTTCACCCTACCCACAACCACTCGTATCCCCCCCCATACACACACACACACAACCGTGTGGGTCGAGCCGCAGCCCCTCCAGCCCTTCCAGCCCCACCGCCCCGCGCAGCCATTCCCCCACCTGCCGTGCCGGCCGCCCGCCGGTGGGACAGCCCACCGCCACCAGTGCGCTCCGTGCCCGCCTCAGCTGCGCCCGGATGCGTGATGTGACGGTGCTGAAGTGTTGTGCTTTTTTTTTTCCTCTCTCTCTCTCGTTTTTTTTTTCCCCCTCAATTAATTCCTCCCCCCGCCCTGGTCAGATTTCTTCTCTTCTCCTTCCTCATTGCCCGTCTCACCTCTCTACCAGCTCAGCAGTGCCCTCTGCTCCCCACACATCGCCTCTGAGCACCGCTGGGCGCACAGCTCTCCCTGCTGCCAGGGTGAGAGCAGCACCGGGGCTGATGCTCTCCCAGACCCCCCTGCAAGGGGGTCAAAAGTAAGGTAAGCAGCCCCGGGTGGGCTCCTTGGGGACAGCGCTGTCACGAAGACACACAGCCACTGGACGGACGGATTTTAATGGCATCCTCATTGAGAACATCTCACGTTTATTGCCACCCTGACCCCAGACATGGCCACCAGCCCAAATGGCCACGTGTGTCACTCATGGGGGAGGATGACAGTGAGGCAGGGGGTACCCAGGACACTGATCGGACCCGGTGACCCCACAGGGATGGGGCAGGGGATGCTTCAGCCATCCCAGCACGTGGAAAAGAGCATTCCAAGGGCTCTTCAGTGCTGTCAAAGGCTCACGGGAGCAAACGCTCATCCCTTCTGCACGTTGCCACTTCCGACCTCACCTCCAGCACCCCCTGCTTTGCTTGCAAGGCTGGGAACACCCGTGCGTGGATCTGGGCACCGCTGGGGCACCCAAACCAAAGGCAGGGAGAGACAAGAGAAGCTGGAGACACCCATCTCTGTAGAAGCCACGGTGCCGTCCAGCCTCCTCCTCCCCCTCATGTCTTCAAAGCAGCAGGAATCACAGAGCTGGGCACTTCCTTGGCTGTCGGGATGGATGTGGGCAGGACGCAGCATGACGATGCTACAGGACGTCAGCACCTGCCCTCGCCTTTCGCAACGCGGCCACCTCCGTCCCCGCCTCCCGGAGGCTGTGCTAAGCTTTGCCGGGCGGTACCCATCCTCCAAACGCCTCCTCCAGGTAGCGGGCCACGGCCAGAGTCAGGCGGTCGTTGTAGGAGGCTGCCACCAGCTGGATGCCCAGCGGCAAGCCCTCACTGCTCAGCCCCAGTGGGCACTGAGTGACAGGCAGCCCCAGGACGTTGAAGATGGCTGGAAGAAAGGAGATGGCATCAGAGATCCCCTCCGGAGCTGTGCTGCTGGCTTCCAAGCTTGGGTTGGAAGCTTGGAAGGGAGTTTTAAAGCCCAGGCAGCAGCTCAGGCTCCACCCCAGCTGGCACTGAGCACCTCCATGGATGGGGAAACCCAACTGTAGGAGCCATCCCCACATCGCCCCAAAGTCAGAGAGCATTATAGCACACAGTGCTGATAGGGAGGAGCTCCAGATGCAGCAGAAACAAACACGGAGCTCTGAACTTGCACCCCAAGGCATGGAGCAGCTGCCAGAGCACACTGCATCCCTCTAGATAAAGGCTGCACAGAAATAACTGCCCACCTCCACATGCTTTTATCAGAGGACCCCTCCACTAAGCCTGTCAGTAGGGGCAGAGACCCCCATGCAGAGCTGCTTACCTGTGTAGGCAAAGTTGAAGGGCATGAAGATGGGATAATTGTGCCGAGGGGCCACAGTGGGGTGGGGTGGGTAGAGCAGCACACCATCTGGCCCCAGCAACGTCTCCATCTCGGCCTGCAGGCTCTTCCCCATGCTCACCAGCTTGGCGTTGGCACTAGGGCTGAGTTTCATCACCTTCTCCGTCAGCCCCAGGGCTGCAGGGTGAGGGCAGAACAGGGCTGTGGGTTACACCAGGTGCAAGGCATGCAGCACAGTGCCCCACACCATTTATATGGGCTCTCAGCCCACCCACGGCTTGATGGATGGAGCAGAGCACTCTCAGCACTCATTAACCAGCAGCACAGCACTGCTAATGAGAGCTCCCCATTAATTGCAGGGCTCCCCATGCTTACCAATGGCTGGCAGCGTGTGCGAGGACATCCCCACCAGCCACTTCAGCAGCTCCCACAGTGGCCACACCGGCTTCCCGTGGTCCCCCAGCAGCTCCGTGAAGCACTGTGCCTCCTGCAACCACACGCACACCTCCTGCAGCAGCAGCCCTTTGCAGGCACTGCAACTTCTTCCAGCTGCAAAGCAGCAGGTGATGCTCGGGGAGGTGATGCAATGCTGCTAACCCAGCCGTGCTGGAATGCTATTGCACACAGATCCAACTTTGCAGCATGCTCAGGGATGCACAGCAGGGAGTTGACACCCATGTGGCTTTGCAAGGAAGTAAAACACTGCAATGTCCCCCTGTGCCCCCACGTGTCACCCACCGTCCCGTCACTGTCCTGCGAGGACATCATGGCTGACCAGATCTGGAAGGAGTACTTCATCTTGTGGATGGATACCCGCTGCACCTCCACTCCCAGATCCCTCTCGAGGTGCTCCACCACCTGGTGGGGACAGAGGGAGGGGTGTGCATCTATCAGGACACAACACACAGCTGAAAACCATGTGGACTGAGGGGGAAAAGGGGGTGTCAAAGTGCCAGAAAGCACCCTGCAGCTCCTCTCTGTTGCAACAGAAATTGCACCAATGCTTTGGACACAGTTACAAGTGCTGCTTGCAAGGGTGCTGTGCTCCTGCTGCAATGCAGAAAGTTATCCTTGCACATTTTCCTTCCTACCTTCTTTTGGGCTTGCAGGATCTCTTTTTCCACGGGGTACACAAACATGGAGCCGCCATCGTGGTCCATGCAGAAGAACTTGATTTTCTTCAGTGACACATCTTCATCCAACTTCAGCCTGCAAAGGGAAATGGGGCATGCTGCAACTCTATGCTCTGGAGCTGCTCACAGGCATGGAAAATGCCCTGTGGACACTGTGGTGCTGCCCATTCCCCATCCACCCGCTCACCCCACTGCTCCCACCATGGCTCTGCAAATGCAGCCTTGCTGCAATGCCTCATCCTTTGCAATGCACCCTGCAGGGATGCCATGTCTAAGGATAGCACTGCAGCTCTGTATTGCAAAGGGAGAAACGAAACACTGAGGCAGCAGTGCTGCAGCAAGCAGCAGGACCTGCCCTGCCCGCACTTTGCTGGTGCATGCATGCACACCAAGCATTGCTCAGCTGCATGGTGACCAAACGGACGTCGGAATGGAAAAACATTATGCAACAACAGGAAAAAAAACAAGCACAAAACAAAAGGACGGCCAGCTCCAAACGGGAAGTGCAGCTGGAAGCACTGCCAGCAACCTACTTGTGCACCTCAGGGCCAGCCATGACCCGCAGCATCGGCTCCAGGTCCTCAGCGTAGCGGCACATGGGCCCTGTGCACAGGAAGCTTCTCCGCACCCCCTGCGCCATGGGGAACTGCCCATCATTGGGGACCACTCCTGCAGGCAGTGGGAGAGGGGTCAGTCACTGTACGCCACGTCCCAGTGCTACAACTGCAAGATGAGGTGAGCAGTGCAGAACTGTGGTCTCTGCTGCCCTGCTGCAGCTCAGGGGTTGCAAGCAATAGGACTAAAGAGCTGCCCCGGGGTCTTGTAAAGGTGCTCTAGGGTTTGCAATGCTGCTCCAATTGTTTGTGGGGATGTCCCAGGGATTGCAATGCCACTTTAGGGATTTACAACAGTGCCCCAGGGTTTGCAACGGCACTGCAAGTGTTTGCAGTGGTGCTTCCCAGGGTGTTTGCAACGCTCCTCCAGCCTTTTGCAATGATGTTGCAGTGTTTTTTAATGGTGCCCTCAGGACAACAACGGTACCCTGGGTTTTGTAGTGCCACTCCAACTGCCTGCAGCGCTGCTCCCCAGGGTGTTTGCAACCCACGCCAACATGCACAAGGAGGGCAAGCAGCTGGCTGGCAGAGCCGAGCACCCCTAACCCCAGCTGAATGTGCATTGCATCCCTGCTGCCAGGAACAGCCCTGCCGTGGGAACACATCCCACGCTGCGGCACCTCCCACCTCCCCTGCATTTGAAGCTCTGCCATCAAGTGGTTTCCCATTATTGTGCTCACGCAGCAAGTCTGCCCTGTGCAAGAAGCTGCTTGTTCTCTCCCAGCTCTCCTCCTCCATGTGTCACCTGTGGTAGGTTTGTGGCCAAAGACACCATTGAAGAACGCCGGCATCCGGATGCTGCCGCCGATATCGGAGCCCACTCCTATCACAGAGCAGGCAGCTGCAAGAACGCTGCCCTCCCCACCTGTAGGGCAGAAAACAAGAGCAGTGACAGTGGCTTACAGTGCACAGCACCCCACAGCAGCCATTCCCTTTGCACCCAGATGTCTGTGGCAGCTGAGAAACAGAGCAAAGGGATTTTGTTTGCACCTGAGCTGCCTCCCGCGATGTGCTGCAGGTTGTAGGGGTTGCTGGTGCGCCCGTACACCCTGTTGCTGGATTCAAACCACATGCACAGCTCGCTGCAGTTGGTCACCCCCAGAGGGATGGCGCCCGCCTGCTTCATCCGCCCCACCACAATGGCATCCGTGGTAGAGATGACACAGCAGCGTTTCACCAGCCCAGATGTGTTGGGCATCCCTGTAAAGGGGATGGGGTCACCGCTCTGCCAGGCGCCTCACAACAGCCACAAGCTTGTTGCAAAAGGAGCAGCAGCAAACCCACCGTGCAAGGAAAAGGCCTCCTTAACGGTGAAGGGAACCCCCAGGAACGGGTACTTCTCCAGGCTGTCATCAGCGCGGCCCTCTGCCAGCAGCTGGTCCACCTGGCGTGCTTCCTGCAGGGCCTCCTCAAACCTGCGGGGAACCAGCGAGAGCTGCACAGGGAGAGGCTTCCCCACGAGTTCCCGGGGCTGTTTGCACGCCCGCTTGCACGCACAGCCCGGCACGGCGCGCGCAGAGCCCTCCCCACCCTACCTGTCCTTGACGACGGCATTGATCAGCGGATTCACCTCCCTGATCCTCTCGATGTACGCCTCCACCACCTCGATGCACTTCACCTGCGAGCAACCACGGGGTTCCAGGAGGTCAGCAGGGGGAAAAGGGGGGGGGATGTGAAGGGCTCGGACCACCGGCGTGACCCCAACGCTACGCATAACCCCACACAGACACACACTCACCTGCCGGAGCCTCAGGCGACGCGCCAGTTCCCGCGCGGGCAGCAGGAGCAGCTCGCTGCGCGGTGGCGGGACGGCGCGCGCTGTCGCGGGGCTGGCGGCACGCGGCGGCGCGGGCGCGGGTAGCAGCCCCAGCACGGCCAGGCAGGCGCGCGACAGGAGGCGCAGCAGCAGCACCACGCCGCGCTCCAGCACCGACAGCGCCATCGCCACAGACACTACACCACGGCGAGGGGCGGAGCTGGAATGCCGGCGGAAACGACGTCAGAGCGTCGGCACCATGTTGGGGGGGGTCGTTGCCGTGGTAACAGGTGGCGGTGTTAACATGGCGGCAGCGTGGTGTAGTCGGAGGGTGTGAATGAGTTGTGCGCCCTGTTGCAGCTCCTTCCCTCCCCGCCTTGGAGGAGAATCTTTTATGGCCGTGAAGTCGGCGTGTCAGCACTTACCGCATCGACCCGCGGCACGCGCTCCCCGTTGGGGATGTTGGGTGACCTCTGTCCCATCAGAGCCCGAGCTGATAATGAGCCATAGTGATAACACAGGGATATTTTTAGACCAGCTGTTATCGAAGAGTTTGATTTCCTGCTTTTTGCAGCAAAGGAGCCCCTCCCATAGCAGCGCCATACCCGTCCCTTGCTGATTTCATTAAGCCACTCTCTCTTTTTGCCCTTTCCCTCCCCCCTTTCCCAGCACTGGGTGATTGCTGTGGCTGGGATGGCTGTGTAGGTGTCTTATCTCAGTCCTCAGGTGGCCTTTGCACTTTCCCCTGCAGTATCGAAGCGCCCACACACCCTCAGATTACAACAGGGCAAGGTTAGAAAGGTGTTCTGCCTGCCTGCATCACGTGCAGCACCAGAGTTACCTGCTCAGAAGAAACAGTGAGACAGGGCGTGTTAAAACTTGGGCCGTGCAACGTCCTGGCAGCCTTGGTGTTGCCACAGCAGGAGCTAGCAGTGGGGAGAGCTCCCCAGAGCTGGGTAAGGCAGCAGCCCCAAGGCTTCTGTCTGAGCCAGAGCAGTGAGGTCTGTCCCCTGGAAGGAGACACAGAGGCCGTTTGTACTGTGGCTTTGCCCTTGTTTCCCCCTCCAGTCCTGCCCTGGTGGTGTGAGCAAGCTCACTTCTGCTTGAGGTCTCTGCTCCCTTTGCCACTACAGCAGAGACCTTCCCCAGGCAGCATCCTTTGCTACAGAACGTGTCTCCATCTCTGCCTTCATCAGGAGCAGCTGTGCAATGCACACCGGTGCACTCGGTGGCAGCTCGAGCTGCTTCTGAACTGTCTGGGAGCAAAGTCAAAAGAGCAGCTGACCATAATTCATGGCATTCCAGAGGAGCTCCATTTCCCTGAGAAAATGGGGATGAGACGGAAGGTGCTCTAGAAATAACGTACCCGGAGGTCTCACATCAAAATGAAGACTGTATTTCAATGACTAAAATCAACCCAACGGGCAAGCGATGCCCCACACACACAACGAGAAGCTGCTTAATTGCAATCTGCTTAAATATCAAGCAGCAAAGAGCAGGGAGCTTGGAAACACAGAGCGGAGCTCAGATAGCTCTATGTGTTGCCCAGCGAGGTGGAAGAAAAACATGAATCAGGTTCTCAGTTCCCTGGTACGTCTCCCTGGCATTATCCCCAGACGTTTTTGTTATTAGCAACGGCTTAAATCAACACGAGAGATTAGCAGGAATGTGTGGAAAGGTGGAGTGGTTCTGCCCGTTGTGTGCACGGTGTGGTAACACCGATTGGCCAAGGAGCTTTGGGGGCGGATGGTGGGAAGCAAGGAGGTGTGTGCTGCTGGATGGCACCGCGCTCTGTTTGCCAGCTGTGCTGCTCTGTTCCCCTTAATATTCGTCCGTAAAATGGGGAGAAGCGCTTGATATAGAGCGATGCAGGGGTGGGGGACGAGAGAAGGGTCTGAAACGCAGCGCCTGGGACGCTTTGTTTCCCATTAGGATAAATACAAACCCGGAAAGTTTGCCGGTCCCTCCGTGCTGTTAGCCTTACCGCCGCTGAGCGATGCTGTGCCCCGCGTTTCTGCCGTGCTGTGCTCTGCGCCTGTTGAATAACTGCGGTGCAGCACATCGAGCGCGGGGAGGAATCCCCTGGAACTGCCCCGGATCCTCGCAACTGAGCTGAGCGGGCACCCAGAGCTGCAGAGAGGAACTTTTACCCCCGAATGCCCCATCTGAGGGAGGGTGGATTCAGCCCATCGCCCCAAGGAGGGGCTGCGTTCGCTGAAAAGCGGCGTTCTTGGAAATCAGATTTGCAGCAAAGCCACAAGTGATGGAAAGCGAGATTTGCTTTATGTGCTTTATGTCCTTGGCTCAACCTCTGCTAGCAGTTCTCAGACAGAGCATCCCGACGTGCATCCCCAAATCGTGCTGAGCTGTCAGATGGGTGCAGGGTTGGGATGCTTTGGGCTGTCCCATGGTTCGGGGTGCCCGCTGACTGTGCTGTTGCCATACGAGGTCGCTCTGCCACCGCGCCTCGACATCCCTGCGCCGGCCCCGCAGGGCCACAGCTGTTCCCACTGCACGGAGCCAGAGTACACTGTGTTCGCCCAGAGTCCTTTATTAAGCAAAATGTTTATGCATGCCTCTGCTCCGATGAACATCTTGGCCGGCTCACGCAAAGCCTGCTCTGAACTGCGCCTCCAGCTGCTGGAGGGCCTGGGGGAGGATTAGGGGGACCCTAAACTTAGGATCTTTCTGCTGGATGCGTCCCCATGGTGGGCAGCCCCTAACTTGGTCTCTATGCCCTCAGCCCTGCTGCAATCCCTTGTTGCCCCGGGGTTGCTGTTGGCCCCTCTGTGTGGCTATGGGGGGCTACCTTTTGGCACCCGCCCCACAAACCTGCCAGCCCACTCCAGCAGGGCTTTAGGATGCAGCTGTGGGTTCCAAAAACAGCTGGTACCTGGGCCTCAGCACGTCTCTGGCAGCGCAGAACAGCATTACTGGCATTGTTCCTCCTCAGCAGCCTCCTGGCACATCAGCCCAATGTGCTGCCATCATGTCCATGCTCCTGCTGAGGCCCCCAGCCCTTCCAAGGGGTTTTCCCACTGAAAAGGGAGCTGCACGCCTTGAGCAAAGGGCACCAGCACTCTGAGGTCTTATGTAGCACTGCGGATGGATCCAGAGCCGTGGAAAGGTGTTGGGAGGCTGGTGGGAACCTGAGGACACCAATGTGGGATGAGGATAGGTCTCAGATGGGCTCATCTGTGGGCACATGAGCTGGGATCTGTGCTGTGGATCCCACAGTTGAACAGTGCCTCAAGGGATGGCTCTATCTCATGTTTTGGAGGGTCACATGAGATGGAGCATCCCAATAGCACAGTGAGGCTGGAACAAACCAGTGGGACCAGTGATGAACCAGTGTTCTTTCGGGTGGTGCAATGGGTGCCTTGTAAGAGAGACCAGCCCAACGTGTTTGCTAGGGAGAAGAAGGGATCTGCAGCAAACCTCAGGGCTCACTACCTTGACTCTGGGATGCCAAAAAACTGGTGGCCACCATGTGCCAGTGGCCATCGTGTTGGTGACATCGTGCCATTGGACACACAGGTGTGCCAGGCCGCCTGCACGGGCTGGGGTTCTTTCCCAAGAGTGCTGACTTTTGGCAGAGCTGTTTGCCCAAGCAGCCCCATGCCCCTGCCAGGCTGCGTGCCACGGCCCTTGCGCAATGGTGTTGATAAACACTGTGGGGCATGCCAAGTCCTGTGGGACGCAGCTGTGTGCTGGGGCTGCAGGGAGTGCCCAGCGAGGCAACAGGAATTTTCCACTCTCAGCAGAGTACGTCTTGCCCGGCTGGGTATTGACCCAGTGAGGTGAAGACTTGTCTACTGGTGTCCCAGCTGCCTCTGTCTGACCCTATCAGCCCTGCTGTGCAACCTTGTCCTGGGCACTAGTCAAGGCAGGGGGTGGCACAGCAATAAGGCTGGAATGGGCTGACACTAAGCCCAAGGCAATCTAACCATCCCCATGGAGATGTTGTGTCCTTAGCTTCCCTTTGTAACTGCTTTCCAAGAATAAGGACCTTGCCCTGAGGGTGTAGTCCATGTCCACAGGACTTGCTTCGCCCTTGGGAAGGAGATCTCTTTATGTTTCTCTTTGCATTTACCCCGCATGGTGCTGTGGTGGTCCCTTCTGAGAGCCTTCCTCCTCAGGGCTGCATGGGGAAAGCCACCGGCATGGGGATGCACATGGAGGTGCTGCCCTGTGCTCCCAGACCTTGGAGTAGCACGGGGCCCCCCAGTTTGGGACATTGCTGCTTGGTTTAAAGGGGCCTGAGGTGCAGAGATCCCAACCATTCTTTTGGGGAATCCTTTCAGACTCTGATTTCCATATCTCAGGTTTGCTGAGGGACTCCATCGGCATTTGGTTTGTTGCAGAAATTGGGCAGGGAGTTAAAGAAACTGATCCCCTTCCCTTCCCTTCCCTTCCCTTCCCTTCCCTTCCCTTC